>NC_041732.1:89264765-89567796 GCF_004115215.2 Ornithorhynchus anatinus | reverse complement strand
ATCATCATCAAGACTACAGCAAGAGGCAATCTTTACCCGCAGATAAAGTGGAAGGGATTGCTAGTCACTCACTGAGCTCATCAGCTACACCCATACATATCAATATGTCCTTGACACATAGTAAGCGCTTAACAAATACTATAAAAAAATTTATCTTCCAACCTGAAGGATATCTCCCTCTCTCAATACACATGTTCATGGATTTCTTAAATCCCTATATCAATCCTGTACATGTACAGTATATTTATGGATTTATGCCAAGTCCTCTCTGGTGCAAGAAAGAATTTGACTCACCTCTCCAGTGGGTTTAATACTTCTTTTTTCCCAAGGCACTAGCTTATTTATTTGTCATCACAGACTTGTGAGTAGGGAGAGACAGGTGTTTTTACTCCATTCAAAGAAAACGAGCTAGAGAGATATTAAGCTTGGTTATCCAAGGTCTAATGGCGAGGCCTGAACAGATCCAGGATGAAAATTCAAAGTTTCTGACTCCAAACCCAAGATGCATTCTAGTAGGCCAACTCCTAAGGTGGTAAGGTCAGCAGGGTCTTTTCTGTGGCTTTTACAGAGTTTCCTCCTCTTTGCAGTTCACTCATCACTAATTTTTTCTACCCGAGACTTTCCCTGGTGCAGAATTTGAAAAGGCTGGATTAAAGGCAGGGACATGGAATGACAATTAGTATAACCCTGAGCTTTCATTTACTCATCTTCAGAAATCTCCCCACACACTGTCTTGGGGCTGAGGCTTTCATGTTTTCCACATAAGGATTCTAAAAATCAAGTGAAGAAAGTGAGTGCAGCCTTAACAGGGAACTTAACCTGAGACATTTTACAGACTGAATCAAACCGTTTTATGTGCACTTGTTAAATATTTGAATAGAATGTTTCATTCTTCCCAAGCCAGACTCTGGGGATTTGTTTGGTCCCTAAGCAATGTGCATCTAAGCAGTGCAAACTTCTTTTAGATGGTTCCATGAAAGGTTTGCAACACTTAGAACTCCAACCCATTTATCAGGTAAAGTCCTTCATGATGACTTGATAAGTAATTGAATTATCTCAGCATCTCATCCATTGTTGGTTGTAATAATAATTATGTTACTTGTTAAGTGGTTACTGTTTACCAAGCACTGTTGTAAGAGTAGATAAAAGTTAATCAGGTTGGACACAGCCCCTGTCCCACATGGGCTCACAAAGCAGCGTGGCTTAGTGCAAAGAGCATGGGCTTGGGAGTCTGAGGTCTTGGGTTATAATCCCAGCTCTTCCACTTATTAGCTGTGTGACTTTGGACAAGTCATTTAACTTCTCTGTGCCTCAGTTACCTCATCTGTAAAATTAGGATTAAGATTGTGAGCTCCACGTGGTACAACCTGATAACCTTGCATCTATCCCAGGGCTTAGAATAGTGCTTTGCACATAGTAGGTACTTCACAAATAGAATAGTTATTATTATTATTATTATTAATCCCCATTTTTCAGAAGAGGTAACTGAGGCCCAAAGAAGTGAGTGACTTGCCCAAGATCACACAGCAGACATATGGCAGAGCCAGGATTAGAACCCAGGTTCTTATGACTCCTAGACCTGTGCTCTATTCATTCATTCATTCAGTAGTATTTATGGAGCACTTACTATGTGCAGAGCACTGTACTAAGCGCTTGGAAGGTACAAATCAGATTAAGCCACACTGCTTCTCCAGGTGATTGAAGATACATAGTTCCTGGTCTAATGTAAAAGGGTGGTGCAAGGGTGGGACATTCCATGAGCCCCACGCCTGCCCCTCCTGCACTTTTTCAGTTTCCCCACACCCATCTAATAATAATAATGTTGGGTTTTGTTAAGCGCTTACTATGTGCAGAGCACTGTTCTAAGCGCTGGGGTAGACACAGGGGAATCAGGTTGTCCCACATGGGGCTCACAGTCTGAATCCCCATTTTACAGATGAGGTAACTGAGGCACAGAGAAGTTAAGTGACTTGCCCACAGTCATACAACTGACAAGTGGCAGAGCTGGGATTCAAACTCATGACCTCTGACTCCAAAGCCCATGTTCTTTCCTCTGAGCCACGCTGCTTCTCTATCTCTATCTCCATCTCTCCATCCTTCAGAGGAGGGGCAAGCTAGCTGCCTACCCCCCTCTCCACCCCGAGAGGTCTACTGTATCTCTTCTTTTTCCTCCAGAGAGACAGGTGTCAGGGATTATAGTAGCAAGAACAACAGGCCCTAAAGGAGCCAGGATGCACTACTGTGAGGCTTGCTATGAGAACCCCTGCTCTGTTCTAATAGCCAGTATGCAACATTGTGGAGCTTGTGGGTGTGTGTGAGGATCCCAGGGAAATTTCCTTGATTTTCCCCCAACCCTGCCAACTGCCTCAGAATGTGTCATATGACTGGTGACTGTTCCACATCAGAAGAATCAAATCCCTTCTTCAGGAATCAATCAGAGGCTGTGGCTCATTAGCAGGTCATAACTCAGTCCCTTTTAAATGAAGAGAGGACAGTTCCCCTCTTGGGGTAGCACCTGGAGAGTTTCCAGTATTCTACCAGTCTCAACTAAGGGAGGGAAAGTCAAGCAGAGGCCTACCCATTCCATTCCTAGTTTGGACAGTGGTTAGAAAGTGGAAGGCAATCTGCTACAAGTCAAAACTCACCTGTGTGGGCAGCATTGGCGTGGGAGAGAGTCAAGGGCAGAAACTCAAGTTTACTGCACAGAAAGAGGCAGTGGTAAACCACTTCTGTATTTTTAGTGAGAAAATTCTATGGATATACTACTAGAACGATTGCAGATGGAGGTGGGGAGTTTTGGGAGAGATGTGTCGTCGCTATGGGTCGGAGATAACCTGCCAGCATAAGTCAGGAAAAGGACAGTTAGATAGGGGTCCCTAAACATACTCACAATCCAACCAGATGCAGTTTTTGTAATGTGCATGCCTCTTGAATATCTTTTCGGGTGACTGCCCAATAATTTGAAGTATTTATTCCAGTGGACTAGGTTTCCATGGACATATTAAGCCATCTACCTCAGCCATTTGCTATGTGACCGTGGTCAAGTCATTTAACTTCTCTGTGCCTCATTTTCCTCCTTTCTAAAATGGGGATTAAATATTTGTAAGCACTTAGTTACCACAGTTATTTTTATTATTCATTTCTATTGCTACCCTATACACACACAAATCCGATACACACATAAACATAAACACACACACACACACTATAATTCTTGGATAAGGGCAGCATGGGAGTGGTGATACGGTTTGCCAACTGCAGAATAATTGCAGCAAGATAACCACATTGGGCCTGTATCCATCCAGGGTGGACAATCTAGTCATCCCTGGAGCTGCTCAAGAAGAAGATTCATACATACTAGCATCAAAACAAAGATCTCTTAAGGAAAGCAATAAAAGGGGAGGAATCAGTACTGTTTGCATCATCAAGACAGGAATTTCCTTTGAGAAGAGATTACCGGAAGAGACTTTACCTCATGTTCCCACATACTTGCTCACTTTGAAGGACTCGTTGTTGGGCTGGGAGCTAAGGGGAGGAATCTGGAGAGCATTTGGGAGTTTGGATTTTTTTTGGCAATAAAAGTCAACATTCTCTGCTGTAAAGGTCTATGTCTACCAGATTATGCTGGGACAGTGCACTCTGGCATGTGGGACCAGTATTCATCTACCAGATTATGCTGGGGTGGTAACCCTGACATGCAGGACCACCAGATTAATTAATAATAATGGTATTTGTTAAGCACTTACTCTGTACCAGGCACTGTACTAAGTGCTGGGATGGTTCCTCCTGGCATGTGGAGCTAGTGTAGTTCTATGAGATTATGTTGGGATGGTGAATTCTGGCATATGGGACCACCAGATTATGCTGGGCTGGTGTACCCTGACATGTAGGGCCAGTGTGCCTCTACTAGATTACTCCTACTAATAATATTTGTGGTATTTGTTAACTACTTACTATGCGCCAGGCACTATACTAAGCACTAGAGTGAATACAAACAAATCTGGTTAGACACAGTCCCTCTCCCACAAAGGGCTCACAGACTTAATCCCTATTTTACAGATGAGGGAATTGAGGCCCAGAGAAGTGATTTGCACAAGGCCACACAGCAGACAAGTGGCAGATCTGGGGTTAGAATCCATGACCTTCTGACTCCCAGGCCCATGCTCTATCCGGTAAACCATGCCACTTCCCTGATTATGCAGAGATAATGCACTATGGTATACTGGGCTAGTGGGGTGATTTAATGAAGAGGATCTGTCATAAACTATGATCCAGGTGTGGGTCCTTTTGGTGATGGTTACCTAGCAGGATACTCCTATTACCCAACCAGGTTGGCAGTAATACTATTCATTGAGAGAATGGCCAGAAAGCTGATTTCACACATTTTACCAGGAATGAACCTTTGCAGATAAGGCAGGTTGGTAGAAATATATAAATGAGCTAGTAGATTCTTTGTATTTTTTTTCCAAGACTGGCATGTGCATTAACATTCTCAAATTGTAGGAATAATAAATGATAGATCATAGCAGTAATGGAAAGCCTTTATCTGGTAGCAGCATATATCCTTTTTCTATCTGTAATTTATCATATATTATCCCTTTTAAGAATCTAAAGTGGTTGAGCTATCAAATCTAAAATTGGAGGGATTACCTGAAAATCCCCCAATGCTCAGCCGCAGAACTGATGACTTGCCGTCCTCCAAAGTACAGGCTGGCAATCCTAACCTGGTATGTTTTCTCCCCTTCATTTCAACCCTTTGCTTATTTTATTCTATGAATGTCAGGCCCTGAGCTGAAATCATTCATCCTGCTCCAGTTGCTTTTAGGTGGGAGTTAGGGAAAAAAAAAATCTGTCCTAGCTGAATTTGCAAAATTGCTTCACCTGACAAATCACCCAAGTCATATAGATCATCCTAAAGGGGTAGACTGACTCAAGAACTTGTTCTATCAGCAGCAGTAGGGATGATGAATATTCATCTTGCTTATGTTAACATCAGATCCCTTGACCATCTGTTCCCTGCAGCATAGAATCAAAGGGCTCTCCGTTGGATCTTCCACTTCTTGCCTCTTCCTATTAAGAACAAAATTTGCAGTACCTGGGATGGAATTTGGCCAATCAGGTTCATGGAGGACATGTGTTTCAGATTTCCATAAATATTGGATTTCCTGGGCTGCAAATCATTTTGGAGCCACAGATTCAAACTCCTATCTACTTGCCAAGTCAAAGCCTCACATTCCTAAAGCATGACCTTTAAATCCTGATCTCTTCAGCTCTCCCCGAATAATGCACATGATGGAGCACTAGAAACTGGTAGGTTTCCTTGGTTATTTGGGGCAATCCTGGGAAAGCTGTATTTTCCTAAAAGGTCTGAATTGGAATGTACTACAGACAGGCACTAGGCTGGTAATGGGAAGCTATACCCTGGGCTATAGCATGATATGCTAAGAAAGGATTTAGAGACATTTCAAGAGGTGGAATCTTTTCAGAGAGGGTCTAGATCATAATTTTGTGGGGAGAGCCATCTTAAAGAAAGGCAGAAGGAAGACACCTAAAATGTCTCAAAGGCAGAAACCACTATGGTAATCATTCCTCTAGGCTGCAAGCTCCTCTCTAAGTTGTAAATTCACTGTGGGCTGGTAACATGTCTACAAACTCTATTATGCTATACTCTCTCAAGTGCTTAGTACAATAGTCTGTACATTAATAACAATGGTAATTAATAATATTGGTATTTGTTAAGCACTTACTATGTGCCAAGCACTGTTCTAAGCACTGGGTTAAACACTTACTGGATGCCAGGCACTCTTTGAAGTGCTGGAGTGGATACAAGCAAATTGGGTTGGTAATATGTGGGGCTCACAGTCTTAATCCCCATTTTACTGATGAGGTAATTGAGCCCCAGAGAAGTGAAGTGACTTGCCTGAGGTCACACAGCAGACAAGTGGCAGAATGGGGATTAGAACAAAGGTACTTCTTACTCCCAGGACCGTTCTCTATCCACTACTCCATACTGAATACAATACAGCTGATGGATTTGTTCATTTTGATAACCTTGCAGAGAATCAAAGGGATCTTTTATCGGATTGCTCAGACACAAAGATCTGCATCCTTCTTGAAAGGAATTAGAAGAGCAAACTCTCCTTGTCATCAAGGGTGAGAAGAGATTTTAAATGATGAATTATGAAATAATGGCAAATCCCAGGGCTTGGAATGTTGTCAGCACTACATGGTTTTGCCATCTGGTTTTGTAATCCAGATGTTTTTCTGAGATTGCTAGGACTAGTAGCCAACTTAAAATCTGCTATTTGAGTGAACCACCCTCCAAGCAATTTTTGTTGCCCCCATAACAAGCCAGTAAGATGTCTTCACTTCCAAAAGGCTAATGAATTCCAAATGCCAAAATGAGACTAGAGGGCAGGGTTCTGATTGCCTGACCATAACTATGCCCTGATCATCACAACATCTCATCCTTATTTCCCTTGGTTCACATTAACCCGATATTTGATCCACTTTGAGAGGAAGTCATAAACTCATCATACCAGGAGAGCTGCTTGCTTCAGACTTTGAAGGTGTGACAGATTTTTACCTAGGTTCATTCACAGGAGTTTAATGTGGACAGAATAAAAAAAAGTTTAAATTGCTTTCTATAAGGCTTCTCTCACATCACTGTTGCAATTGTGTACTTATACCTTTCCTGGGGGTTGAATATTTGGGCTCCCATCAACAATAATTGCCAAAGGCAAGTCTGAGAATTTAAAGACCCGGAAAGGTCACTGGAGTTGCTTTCCATTCCCAGGTGCAGAACCTTTGTTAATATTATCGCAGTGCTGTCAGGATGGCCAACACCTGCAGTAGGACTTTAATTTATGCAGTTTGCATAGTATTAGCACCGTCCTAGCTGCATGTACCTCAAGAATCCTGTGGACAGAAGTACTGAAATACCTTTCATTTGAATTATAAAATAGTTTCTTGCAAAAGAAAAGTAGTTCCCATTTTCCAGCAGATTCCTTCCCTCCCCGCCCCAGTTTGGGTTGCTCTGAATTGTAAACCAGAGAGTTTAATAAAAGAAACATTATTTCTTCCCCATGAAGGCATTAAAATTTCACACCATGGTAACAACGAGTGACATGTGAAAAGGTCTATGCTGAACAATGGTTGACACCGAGTATCAATCATTATTCCATCTGGGATTGAACATGCAGTATTAATCATTGGGAGAAATCACGCACATTTTTATAACATGAATCAAAATGAGTTTCTTAAAAGTCATGCCAAGGCCCTCCTAGAATGGAGACACGTGTCTGATATTAGTTCGCTATGCTTTTTATATGTATAGAAAACTATCTGAGAAAGTTCTGTATATGAAAAATATTGGTGTCCTTTGATTTGTCATTTAATGTGATGCAATATAGGTGGTTTGCTGCATAAGAAAAGCATAGAGGTGTGTTGCTAAGCTCACTGATCGACTTCTGATAGGCCTATCATTTGAGCATAGGCTCGGTGTATATAAAGAAGTTCAAAATGACATCCACTGTTGGCATCTGCCACAGCTACAAAGAGTGGTGATGGTGATGTTGGTATTTAAGATGATGATGGTAAGGAAGCAGCGTGGCATAGTGGAAAGAGCACGGGGTTGGGAGTCAGAGGTTGTGGGTTCTAATCCTGCCTCTGCCACCTACCTGCTGTGTGACTTTGGGCAAGTCACTTAACTTGTCTGTGCCTCAGTTCCCTCACCTGTAAAATGGGGATGAAGACTGTGAGCCCCACGTGGGGCAACCCTATAACCTTGTATTTACCTCAATGCTTAGAACAGTGCTCAGCACATAGTAAGTGCTTAACAAGTTCCATTTAAGTGCTTACTATGTGCCAAGCACTGTTCTAAGTGCTGAGCCCTTGACCCCAAAGCTAAGTACCTTGCATTATCCATTAAAAAAAACTGGGTATCTAAACATAGTGAATCTACATGATTGAGGAGTCACTGGATTTATTTACATATCTGATTTAATCTAGAGCTTTGAATCCCTATAAAAGGTAATTAACTGGATGTGATGTATCATGAAATTTTGGAATCTTTCTTTTTGGCAAGGGTGTGGAAAAAATGTATCTTTTGAGAGAGATCAAGTAGTAACTCATTAAACTAGAACAAGGACAAAGTCCTCAGCGATTTTTCTCCTTCATCCTCTACATGTTCACTTGGTTAATTTTACAAGAAAAAGGCACTACTATTCAGAGATTTGCTTTTAACATAGGCATCTAAGACATTACAAGGACACATGTACTTTGTGATAAATGTTCACCTTTGGTGGAATATGTAATGGGCATTTGATCTGTTTGTAAGTGTTGTGAACTTCGAGGGTCATTGTGATTTTGATCTCCTGACAATAGTTCTTGGCAAGTATGAAAAATGGGTCTGAACTGCCAGGGACTAACTGACCCTATTTATAAGATCCTTAACCACCTACTTACACTGATTTAATGAGCCCTTTGGAAGATTGGAATATTAATGCCCTACTTCTCCATAGACCTTTGAGCATCCTGCTACTAAATCACTTACATGTTGAGGGTCAAAGAGAGACATCTTTGGGAAAAAAAAACCAAACCTGTGCAGGGAAAGAATTTGTATTCAGATTGAGGAATGCTAAGGAAATTTGAGATAAACCTGAAATAACTTTTAAACAAATCAAGAGAAAAGTGGTGGTAAATTTTTCAGGATAATTGACTTTTTTTCTAACCAATTCCAATTTCTCACTCTACTAATTTCATTTAACCAACAAAGCTCACCCCTTTGCTAACAGGGACTGAGTATTATCTTGGGAAACTTCTTGCATCTGAGGACCCTCATAGAGTAGTAGATTTTTAATGCCAACCCAGATGGAATTTTTCCTGTGACTTTCATTCATTCATTGAGCATCTGTTTTGTGCAGAACTCTATATGAGGTTCTTGGAAGAGTATAATGAATGTAAAAAAGCATAGCCCCTGTTGTCAAGGAGTAAGGCAGACACAAATTGCAAAGAGCCCGGGCTTGGGAGTCAAATGTCATAGGTTCTAATCCAGACTCTTCCACTTGTTCGCTGTGTGACTTTTAGTAAGTCACTTGCTTCTCTATGCCTCTGATACCACATCTGTAAAATGGGGATTAAGACTGTGAGCCCCACGTGGGACAACCTGATTACCTTGTAATACCCCAGCGTTTAGAACAGTGCTTGGCACATAGTAAGTGCTTAACAAATACCATCATTATTATTATGTGCCAGGCACTGTAATGCACTGGGGTGGATACAAGCAAATTGGGTTGGACACAGTCCCCTGTCTGGCTCACAGTCTCAATCCCCAATTTACAGATGAGGTAACTGAGCCACAGAGAAGTGAAGTGATTTACCCAAAATCACACAGCAGATAAGTGGTGGAGCTGCGATTAGAACCCATGACCTCTGATGCCCAGGCTCTATCCACTGAGTCAAGGTGCTTCTTCAGTTCCAGGTAAGGGAAAAGATGTGAGCACTGCATTGGAGACAGAAGAGATTAGCCTGAGATAGAAGGTAGGGTGGTCAATGGACCTGTTTTATACAGGGCAGTCTGGTGTTCAGCAAGTTTGTCTACTTTCCTTTTCCTAAATAGAGCCCAGTGACTGTTACTAAGGTCCTCAATATAGAAATGTGCCCCAGCTTGGAACCAGAAGGGGAAGCCAAATTGGAGGTACAGGCATTCCCCCTTAAGTGTTGCACAAATTGTTATACTTCTGCAAAATGGTGTGTTGAGGTATCATAACATTATCTTTTATAACTGGGAAGTAACTGTTAGAAAGCAGACCAAAAAAAAGTATGGCCGGCACAGGCCCTACAAGGTATAATAAGTGCAGCCTCTCTGGGATTTTCCAGGTATTCCCTTGGGCCAGTGTGAGCCCATAGTCAGACAGGTAGCGATTAATTCAAACCAACTTTTTCAAGTTTGAATTCATTTCAGACTGTGTCTAGAAGAATGTCAAGAAAGACTTGCAATTTTCCAGAGATGAGGCAGAATATTGAGAGTGCTAAACAGTTCATGTGGGTCCTCAAAAAGAGTTATTCATGCTAAGGGCCATTTTTGTTTGCATTATCTTTCTAATAATGACAAAAATTATTAAGTTTGTATTGTGGGCGTTATAGCTGCTTACTAATATGAAATTGTGGCTGCATGTAAAATGTAGCTAAGCTGCCAGTTTACTTATTCCTTACGAACAGTGCTGCTGCTGCTGACTGGGGAGCAAGGAGAGAATGGCAAAATGGATCACTTGGGCCAGTCGTTGCCAAGCCATCTGGCTTTAACAACCCTGGGGGGAACCCAAATCAGACTGAAATCTTGAAATAGGAAAGGGAGATTTATTTAATGTCCAACTTCTCTCTCTCTGACTTTGTTTCTGTCTCTCTCCCCCTCTATTTCTCTCTTCCTCGCTTCCCTTCCCTTTTCTCGCTTTCTCTCAGTCCCTCTTTCCTGAGCTAAAGAGATTTCTCCCTCGTTTGACATTATGGATGGGGAACACCCATAATGTTATCTGCTAATCCTGCTGGATTGTACTCTCCCAATTGTTTAGTGCAGTGCTCTGCACATAGAAAGTGCTCAATAATTGTCATTGATTCATTGGCATTCCTTAATTCAGAGCCTGGCCAGACTGCCACTAACTTGATCTCTCTAAAGTGTAACTCTCAGCAGCTCAATCTCAGCATCTAGTATTCATTCATTCAATAATATTTATTGAGCACTTACTATGTGCAGAGTACTATACTAAGCGCTTGGAAAGCACATTTCATCAATAGACCACACCGGGTTTACAGTCTAGAAGTGGGGAGGTAAGTACTATGTTGATTGGAGTCTATTATACATAATTCCACGCAGGAGATAGTGAGTAGAGAGAGGTTCCTTTGTAAGGCAGGACAGGGTGGGAAAGGGGATGGAAACCTCAGAAGTTTGAGACAGGATGCCATTATTTCTATCAGAGTCATATGTTTAGTTATTATGCTCATCTATAAGGAGTATTCTTGAGCTATTTTGATTTAAATTCTATAAAATAGGAAGGTACTTGTTTACCGGATTGCTCCTCCCAGGATAATCTCATTAACAAGGCTGTGTCATGCGGAGAGGCTCTTCTCACTTCTCATGTCAGTGAACATGAGTCAATCATTTACATTCCAAACTCCA
Source organism: Ornithorhynchus anatinus (assembly GCF_004115215.2). NCBI lineage: Eukaryota > Metazoa > Chordata > Mammalia > Monotremata > Ornithorhynchidae > Ornithorhynchus > Ornithorhynchus anatinus. Next base: position 89,556,620 of record NC_041732.1, on the reverse strand, counting down.
CCTGGGTAGTCAGGTAGAGCCAATCCAAGAGGAAGGGTTGTTTAAAGAGCTAATAGACAGGGAAAGGGGATGGACATGTTTAACAAAGAACCAACAGCCACCTGATCTAAAAGTGTTGGAGAAACACTGGTTTTTGGACAGCCAAGTCTGACCTTTCTATCTCCATCTGGCTGAATGGAACCAGAAAGCAAACCTGAAGAACTGTGGCTCTTTTTTTTTTCTTGTGGTATTTTTTAAATGCTTACTATGTGTCAGATACTGTTCCAAGTGCTGGAATTGATGCTGGTTAATCAGGTTGGACTTAGTCCACGTCCACATGGGACTCACAGTCTTAATCCCCATTTGAAAGATGAAGTAACTGAGGCACAGATAAATTAAGTGACATGCTCAAGTTTACACAGCTGGCAGGTGGAGGAGGTGGAATTAGAATGCAGGCCCTGCTGATTCCAAGACTTTTGTTCTATCCATCAGGGAACACTGTTATTCATTGAAAAATCAGGGACCTTAAGTGAACTGACCAGATAAGGCTTCAGGGAGATCAATTTTGGGACTCCTCAAAGGGATATAAGAAGAGGCCTGGGGTACTTGTAGAGGGAAAGAAGAAATTTAACCCTTATTATTAATAATGATAATTATGGTATTAAGTGCTTAACTATGTGCCAGGAACTGTATTAAGCATTGGGGTGGATACAAGTAAATCGGGTTGGCACAGTCCCTGTCCCACATGGGGGTCACAGTCTCAATCCCCATTTTACACATGAGGTAACTGAGGCCCAGAGAAGTGAAGTGATTCACCCAAGGTCACAAAGCAGACAAAAAGAGCAGGGATTAGAACCCATGACCTTCTGACTCCCAGTCGCATGCTCTATCCACTATTCCATGATGCTTCTCATCGAACCCTTGATTTTGAAGTCCAAAGTAAAGGGTCTGAATTAGTTTTCTTCTACTGTTTTCTTTGTGAGAAATATTATATTCTTTGTGCACATGTGGTGGCAACTGGTTCCCCCCCTGCCTGTTTTAGGTAGTTTGTGGATACAGCAGCATAGTCTGTAGAAATGAAGAGGAGGGGTGGAGTCCTGGCCCTTTGTCTAAGGGTGGAGTGCGCAGTGTATGGGGGAAGAGAGGTGGGTTTTTTTTTCCCCTCTTTGGGAAAACATGAATTTTTTAATAAAGGATTTTTGCTTGAATAACAGTATTTTTTTAAGTCTTATTTCTGGTGTCCATCAGGAAATGATAAACCATGGTCAGAATCGAAGAAACTAGGCCATTACTGGAAACCATGGTAGCCATCAAGGCGCTGAAGTAGAACAAATCTACTTGCCCGACCTTCCCCTTATATAAATCAGTGGTTTTTATTGAGGGGTTTCTGCGAGCACTGTATTAAGCACTTGGGAGAATTCCATAAAATAGAGAAGGTAGACAGAATCCTTGCCCACAGGAAGCTTGTAGTCTAGAGGGGATTTAATATTTCTTAAATTGAACTATTTATTCTCCCTCCTACATCTACCTCCCCAGTTTTCATATTTCAGATAATCATATTACCATCCTGGCTGACCCAGTAGCCCTTAACCTTAGAATCATCCCTGAACCCTTCCTTTCCTTAAGTGTCACATTCAGTCAACTGCCTAATCCTGCAAGTTTTTTTTATTCATAATGTCCAGATCCATCCTTTCCTTTTCATTTAAACAACCACTGTTCTGGTTATATCGCAGGATCGTATCCACCTCCTTTCATTTTCCTGCCTCCAATCTACATCACACAGTGCAACACAATTCATCTTCTTGGAGAGTCACTGGGTATACATTTCTCCACTTATAACTTTCATTCATTCACTCATTCAATAGTATTTATTGAGCGTTTACTATGTGCAGAGCACTGTACTAAGCGCTTGGGATGAACAAGTCAGCAACAGATAGAGACAGTCCCTGCTGTTTGACGGGCTTACAGTTTAATTGGGGGAGATGGACAGACAAGAACAATGGCAATAAATAGAGTCAAGGGGAAGAACATCTCGTAAAAACAATGGCAACTAAATGGAATCAAGGCGATGTACAATTCATTAACAAAATAAATAGGGTAATGGAAATATATACAGTTGAGCGGACAAGTACAGTGCTGTGGGGATGGGAAGGGAGAGGTGGAGGAGCAGAGGGAAAAGGGGAAAAAGAGGGTTTAGCTGCGGAGAGGTAAAGGGGGTGTGGTAGAGGGAGAAAAGGAGCTCAGTCTGGGAAGGCCTCTTGGAGGAGGTGACTTTTAGGTAGGGTTTTGAAGAGGGAAAGAGAATCAGTTTGGCGGAGGTGAGGAGGGAGGGCGTTCCAGGACTGCGGGAGGACGTGACCCAGGGGTCGATGGCGGGATAGGCGAGACCGCGGGACGGTGAGGAGGTGGGCGGCAGAGGAGCGGAGCGTGCGGGGTGGGTGGTAGAAAGAGAGAAGGGAGGAGAGGTAGGAAGGGGCAAGGCGATGTAGAGCCTTGAAGCCTAGAGTGAGGAGTTTTTGTTTGGAGTGGAGGTTGATAGGCAACCACTGGAGTTGTTTAAGAAGGGGAGTGACATGCCCAGATCGTTTCTGCAGGAAGATGAGCCGGGCAGCGGAGTGAAGAATAGACTGGAGCGGGGCGAGAGAGGAGGAAGGGAAGTCAGAGAGAAGGCTGACACAGTAGTCTAGCCGGGATATAACGAGAGCCTGTAGCAGTAAGGTAGCCGTTTGGGTGGAGAGGAATGGGCGGATCTTGGCGATATTGTAGAGGTGAAACCGGCAGGTCTTGGTAATGGATAGGATGTGTGGGGTGAACGAGAGAGACGAGTCAAGGATGACACCGAGATTGCGGGCCTGAGAGACGGGAAGGATGGTCGTGCCATCCACGGAGATAGAGAAGTCTGGGAGAGGACCGGGTTTGGGAGGGAAGATGAGGAGCTCAGTCTTGCTCATGTTGAGTTTTAGGTGGCGGGCCGACATCCAGGTGGAGACGTCCCAGAGGCAGGAGGAGATGCGAGCCCGAAGGGAGGGGGAGAGGACAGGGGCGGAGATGTAGATCTGCGTGTCATCTGCGTAGAGATGGTAGTCAAAGCCGTGAGAGCGGATGAGTTCACCGAGGGAGTGAGTGTAAATGGAGAACAGAAGAGGGCCAAGAACTGACCCTTGAGGAACTCCAACAGTTAAAGGATGGGAGGGGGAGGAGGCTCCAGTAAAGGAGACTGAGAATGACCGGCCAGAGAGGTAAGAGGAAAACCAGGAGAGGACAGAGTCCGTGAAGCCAAGGTGAGATAAGGTATGGAGGAGGAGGGGATGGTCGACAGTGTCAAAGGCAGCAGAGAGGTCAAGGAGGATTAGAATGGAGTAGGAGCCATTGGATTTGGCAAGAAGGAGGTCATGGGCGACCTTAGAGAGAGCAGTCTCGGTAGAGTGGAGGGGATGGAAGCCAGATCGGAGGGGGTCTAGGAGAGAATGGGAGTTAAGGAATTCTAAACATCGATTGTAGATGACTCGTTCTAGGATTTTGGAAAGGAAGGGTAGTAGGGAGATAGGGCGATAACTGGAGGGGGAAGTGGGGTCGAGAGCGGGTTTTTTTAGGATGGGGGAGACGTGGGCATGTTTGAAGGCAGAGGGGAAGGAGCCATTGGAGACTGAGTGGTTAAAAATAGAGGTTAAGGGAGGTAGGAGGGCAGGGGCGATGGTTTTAATAAGGTGAGAGGGAATGGGGTCCGAGGCGCAGGTGGAGGGGGTGGCACTTGCGAGGAGGGAGGAGATCTCCTCTGAGGATACTGCAGGGAAGGATGGGAAAGTAGGGGAGAGGGTTGGTGGGGGGGAGGGGAGAGGTGGAGGGGTGACTTTGGGGAGCTCAGACCTGATTGTGTTGATTTTCTTGAGGAAATAGGTGGCCAGATCATTGGGGGTGAGAGATGGGGGAGGGGGAGGAACAGGGGACCTAAGGAGAGAGTTAAAGGTCCGGAACAATTGGCGGGGATGACGGGCATGGGTGTTGATGAGGGAGGAGAAGAAGGTTTGCCTGGCGGAGGAGAGGGCAGAGTTAAGGCAGGAAAGGATAAATTTGAAGTGTGTGAGGTCGGCTTGGTGCTTGGACTTTCGCCAGCAGCGCTCAGCAGCTCGAGCATAGGAGCGTAGGAGGCGGACGGAGGAGGTGATCCAGGGCTGTGGGTTAGTGGAGCGAGAGCGGCGGAGGGAAAGGGGGGCGAGAGAGTCGAGATGAGTAGAGAGGGTGGAGTTGAGAGCGGAGACCCGCTCGTCGAGAGTGGGAAGAGAGGACAGGGAGGCAAGGTGAGGCGAGATGCTATTGGAAAGACGGATGGGATGGAGAGAGCGGAGGTCTCTGTGGGGCAGTAGTGAAGATTTGCAGGGGGAGGGAGTGTGAGAGATGAGGCAGGTGAGAAGGTTATGGTCAGAGAGAGGGATTTCAGAGTTGGTGAGGGAGGAGATAGTGCAGCGGTAGGAGATGACGAGATCGAGGGTGTGACCGAGTCGGTGAGTGGGCGTGGTATGGTGGAGGAGGAGGTCGGCAGAGTCGAGGAGGGATAGCAGGCGGGCGGCAGTCCAATGACTCCCCTAATCATGCCAAAACACTTCACAATAGTCTTCCAGGCACTCTATCTTACCTATTTGCTCTCTTCATCAGTTGCTCCCCTGTCTTCTAACTTTTCCCCTTGCTCATGCTCACATTCTTCCTCTGGCTTGGCAGGTCAAATGAGAACTCAGGGTTAAATGAATAGATTTGGTAATCAGTTGCATATTAGAAGAGTGCTAAGCACTTAAATACCAACATTATTATTATATAACTGGTAACTAGTCTAGACTGTAAGCCCAGTGTGGACAGGGATTGTCTCTCTTTACTGCTGAATTGTACTTTCCAAGCACTTAGTACAGAGTTCTGCACACAGTAAGTGCTCAGTAAATATGACTGAATTAGATGATGAAATTGAGTTCTAGATGTATATATGGATATAGGAAAGAACATGATTTAAAGTAATCATTGCCATGAGGAACTTAAGGTTAACTGGTATCTATTATCCAAATGCTTGGCATAAAATTTACATTTTTCTTTTTTTTAATGAATAAAGTGTCTGACATAATTGATATAATTAAATAAGTATGGAAAGCCAGGATTCTTTTTTAAAGTAGGTGTTCAAATCAAAGCTTACTTTGTGGGAAGCAGCGTGGCTCAGTGGAAAGAGCCTGGACTTCGGAGTCAGAGGTCATGGGTTTGACTCCTGGCTCTGCCCCTTGTCAGCTGTGTGACTGTGGGCAAGTCACTTAACTTCCTCTGTGCCTCAGTTACCTCATCTGTAAAATGGGGATTAACTGTGAACTTCATGTGGGACAACCTGATTACTCTGTATCTACCCCAGCGCTTAGAACAGTGCTTTGCACATAGTAAGCGCTTAAATCCCAACACTATTACCCCCTTTTAATTACTGCATTCTCTTAAAAATACATTGCTAATGAGATCTGCATGATCCAAATAACCAAAGGATGTCATTGTTACTTCAAAGTAAAGTAGCATACACTCAATACAGCGTGTAATTTTGAGATACACAGTCACTGAAATTGGCATAACTGTTAATTAGTTGAGGCCCGATAAGCTAGATTTCTTCCAAGACTGCACTTAGGCTTATGCTGTTACCTTGTAAAGGTGTCTTTTTTTCTAAAAAGAGTTGTGACTGCATTGTACTAAAGAGTGCATTCAATTTGTCTTAAAGCTTTAATGCCATAACTAGTGTCCCATTGAGTGTATGGATTTTTGCTGGCTTTCTTAATTTGGTTTCCAACTTCTTGGTCTATTCATGTATCAGTATGATGATTGTATTTAAGTGCTTACTATGTACCAAAAACTGTTCTAAGAGCTGATGCTGCCTGTGTAGCATAATTCACTCAGGGCGTGGTTCTTTGATGGAAGTCTTTGGTTATCTATATATATGGAATTCTACAGACAGATGAAGCTTAGTCCTCAGGCTTATAGTTTTTGATTCAAAATGTCGGGGGAAACAATCTACAAAAAGACAAATGGATAAGGAAGTGGGAGATCAGCTTCAAGGCTACTACTCCACTACTTATCCAAATTTCATATGGTGTAATGCAATCAATCAATAGCCTTTATTGAGCACTTACATTTAATTATAATAATAATCATGGTATTTATTAAACATTTACTATGTGCCAAGTACCGTTCTAAGCACTGGGGTAGTTACAAGGTTAACAGATTGTCCCACGTGGGGCTCACATTTTTAATCCCCATTTTACATATGAAGTAACTGAGCCACAGAGAAGTTGTGACTTGCCCAAGATCACACAGAAGACAAGTGGCAGAGCCGGGATTAGAACCCATGTCCGCTGAGTCCCAAGCCCCTGCTCTTTCTACTAAGCCACGCTGTATGCACCCATCCCCATTCCTGAACACCTTCCAAACAGTGATATTTCTTGAGTGCTGTCTATATGCAGAGCACTCTATTAAGCACTCAGGAGAGGACAATATAGCAGAGTTGGTAGACAAATTTGCTGTTCACAACAAGCTCACTCTCTGGCCAGAGAGGCAGACATTAATAGAAATCAATAAATTATGGATATGTACATATGTGCTGTGGGGCTGAGGAATCAAGAGTTCAAATCCAAGGACAAGGGTTGATGTACTGTGCCATGCTATTTCCCTTCCCACAGCTTTCCCAACTTCAAAACACTTTTCAATTGTATATATCCATAATTTATATTGATGTTGGTTTCCCAATTTAGACTCTAAGGTCAATGTGGGCAAGGAATGTGTCCATTATACTGTACTCTCCCAGGTGTTTAATACAGTGTTCTGCACACTTTATTGTTCAATAAATATGATTGAAATCCCACCTTCTCCCAGAGGCTTTCCCTGACTAATTTTTCTTTTCCTTGGCTTCCATCCCCACTACAATTTTCTCAGCACATTCCTACGATCCTAGTCACATATGTACACATTATTTCTCTCTGCAGTTTCCCACAAATTGCAAGTACTACTATTGAGTACTTATTCCTACATGAAAATTATTCTTTGCTTCTCTACCTTGCCAGAATGCTATTATATTCCTCTCAGGTGTCAATGTGGACTAGTGGAAAGAACATAAAACTGGGTCAGAAGAGCTGGGTTTGATTCTAAGATCTGATTCTGATAATCTGTGTGAAATTGGTCAAACTATAACTTCTCAGTGGCTCAGTTTCTTACTCAAATGGGGATGCGATAGATTCTGAGCCCTCTTTGAGAAACACAAGTTTGTGAGTCAGATAACCTCGGTCTAATCTCAGATTCACTACTTGTCTACTATGTGTTCTTGGAAAAGTCACTTAATTTTTTTGTGCTTCCATTTTCTTTGTCTAAAAAATGGCGATTGTATATTTGTTGTGAAGGTGCATGACCTAGTGGATAGAACACGGGCCTGGATGTCAGAAGAATCTGAGTTTTAATTCTGCTCTGCCACTTGTCTATTCTGTGGCCTTGGGCAAGTCACTTCACTATTCTGTGCTTCAGTTCCCTCATCTGTAAATTGAGGGTTAAGACTGTGAGGCTACTGTGGGGCAGGGACTGCCTTCAACCAGATTTGCTTGTATCTACCTCAGCACTTAAGACAGTGACTGGCACAGAATAAGTGCTTAACAAATACCATAATTATTATTATTATTATTATTATTGTTCTCCCTCCCCTTTAGAATGTAAGCACCATGACGGGCAGGGACGGTATTTGGCCTGATCATTTTACATCTACACAGTGCTTGCCACATAGTGCTAAAAATGCTCTAAAAATCATCATCATTATTATTATTAGGATTGTCTGCTACCATATCCTTGTATCTACCCTAAACTTAAGGCATTTATTAATCACTTACTAAGGGCTAATAATTTAGTTCTCCGCACACCACAAGCATCCAAATACTATTCACTGATTGATAGCTTGAGTGATTGTAGGTCTAAGATAAAAAGAAGCACTTCACACAGTGGGTGGTAAGACTATGGAATTTATCACCTGAAGCTGTGCAGAGGGAAAATACTCATAGACTTGAGAAGAGCTTAGACAGATTAATTAATGATAGCTCCATAATGTATATTTGAGGGCAAGTTAGAGATGTTAGTGGGGATAGTCAAAGATGTTACAAGAAAGGTTTAAAATTAAGGTTGTTTAAAGGCTTGAAACTTTAGGCAATACAGGGCTGATAAATCTGTGATCTATTACAAGGAAAGTGTAGGTATTTATAAAGTACATTCTTAACAAAAAGATGGAAGGATGTGGGATAAGTGGGAGAAGGTTCTGTGAAAGAGTGGGTGGGGAATACATGCACCAAGTGTAAATTTAGGTCCAGGCTGCAGTTCGGGTGCTTTTTCTTTCCTGGATTGTTACCTTCTTGAAACCAAAATAGCAGACCCAATATGGCCACAATTTTGACTTCTCTATAGATGAGTTTGGACCTAATTTTGAAATTAAAGCAACTCACTATTGTGTTTCAGGTAAAATAATTGGGGTTAGTTAATGCCTCTCCCTAACTTTACTTAACTGGTTTCACTTAAAACTAGTGGATCAGTGTTATTGTGTCTACCTCTCTATGAATTTTAATGTATTATCACCCAGCTGTGCTTTCTGTTACAGCTTGCTTACCCCAGCCACCGCCCCTCTTCCTCACCCCCAACACCCGCATTCAACATGTCCTTCATTTGAGGACTTTTTAAATTACATATCTCATCCTTTTTCCCATAGAAAAGTTAGCATGTTCTGAGAAATAGAGGTTTCACTCAACTTTGACTCTGAGATATTTAATATCTGTGACTTTTTTTTCCCACGTCCTTGGGTGTTTACTCCACAGCTCTGTGCAAGAAGTTCTTATTGACTCTTTTCCTAGCCAAAAAAACAAAGATTTGGTCACAATTTTCCTTCATAATTGTGTTATTAGAATCCTCTATTTTCTCTTCCTTTTCTCTTTCCGACAATGCAGTTCTAACATTACATTGGTTTAAGTGCTCGTAACATTATAATGGGCCTACTGCACTGACTTCCTAGATGGTCTTCCTTCTCCAAACACTTCTTTTAAAGGATACTTATTAAGCCCTCACTATATGTCACGCACTGTCCTAAGCACTGGGGTAGATGCAAAATGATCAGGTTGGACATAGTCCCTGTCTCTCACTTCTCCCCACTATTCCAGATATATTTGCTATTTGCCCCAGTCCCAAACCCACACCACTTATGTACGTATCTTTAAATTATTTATTATGAATTATACATTAATATTAATAACTGTCTACCCCTCTAGACTGTAAGCTCAATATGGGCAGGTAACATATCTGTTTATTCTCTTGTACTTTCCCAAACACCTAGAACAGTGCTCTGTATATAATAAGCACTCATATACCATTGATATATGATGGTGCCTGTTTTACTATCACTATCATCATCATTATATTAAGTGTTTACTATGTGCCAACCACTATACTAAGCTCTGGGGTAGATAGAAGCTCATAAGTTTGGGCACAGTCCCTGTTCCACATGGGACTCAGAGTTTAAGTACCTCAACATGTGTCCCCTATCCCAGAACCCTTCAATGGCTATTCATTTTCTCCTGCATCAAAGCCAAAACCCCTTATCAGTTGGCCTTGAAGCCTCTCCACTATTTCTCCTATGTTTTGGCTCTCCTCACAGACAACTTCACTCCTTAAACAACTCCACTCCTTCCAAGCCCACTTCCTGGCTATATCCCATTCTCATCTTGTCCTTCTCCAACTCCTAATTCAAGTTGCCCCTAGAGTTAGGAATGGCTTTTACCTCAGTTCCACCAGATCTCAACTTTCTGCATCTATAAATACTGGCTAAAAGCCCATCTAATAATAATTAATTCATTCAATAGTATTTATTGAGCGCTTACTATGTGCAGAGCACTGTACTAAGTGCTTGGAATGAACAAGTCGGCAACAGATAGAGACAGTCCCTGCCATTTGACGGGCTTACAGTCTAATCGGGGGAGACAGATAGACAAGAACAATGGCAATAAATAGAGTCAAGGGGAAGAACATCTTGTAAAAACAATGGCAACTAAATAATATTAATATAAATAATAATAATGGTATTTGTTAAGAGCTTACTATGTACCAAGCACTGTTCTGAGTGCTGGGGTAGATGCAAGGTAATCAGGTTGTCCCATGTGGGGCACACAGTCTTAATCCCCACTTAATAGTAACTGAGGCACAGAGAAGTTGTTACTTGCCCAAAATCACACAGCTGATAAATGGTGGAGCTGGGATTAGAACCCACGACCTCTGAATCCCAAGCCTGTGCTCTTTCCACTAAGCCATACTGTTTCCCATGTCCATCAACAAGTCTTTCCCAGCTACTCTGAGTACCCCAGTCACTTCTACCCATCACGTGCCTCTTGCATTTGAGTATTATTCTATTTATGCCCATTATCAAGACTATACAATGAGAAATGGAGAAGCAGTGTGGTTTAGTGGAAAGAGCACAGATCGGTGAGTCAGATCTTTTCTTATCCTGGCTCTATCGCTTGCCTCCTGTGTGACCTTGGTCAAATCACTTCTCTGTACCTCCGTTATCTCAGCCATGAAAATGGAGATTAAATCCTACTTCCTCCTGCATAGATTGTGAGTCACATGATAACCATGTGTCTACCCCAGTGCTTGGAACAATACTTGGCCCATAGTAAGCATTTAACAAATAAAACTTTTTTTAAAAAAACCAAAAGCCTAAAAAATCCCCCAACTATATATGTGCATATTTATGTATTTTCCCATTAAAAAATAAGCTTTGCGTGTCCTATGCTTCTGTTGTACTTTTCAAGCACTTAGTACAAAGCATTTCCCTCAATATATATAACATTACTAACTCTAATACTACTAGTTTCCTCCTTGGACTACTATTCCTATCTGATTACTTGTTTTCCCTGATACTGGAGCATTGTGTTTTGTTCCTTTCAGTTGACACCTCCACATTCTTAATACAGATGTTCCCAATGCACTATATAACTAGACATGACCTCTCTTTTCAAACAACTCATCCCTCTCAATCTGCAGTTTCTCTAGTGCTCACAAAGACCTTGCACCAAATGAATACTTTCTTTTGGGGGGGGAAGATTGTCAATTTGGTGCTAAAATTTTGGTATAAGTATACATGGATCTACTTTTTTATTTCACATATGCTAAAGTTTATTTGAAAATGTGCAACAGTTTCTCTAAACCTTTCAGTCTCAAAATAAGAAGACGGGGCAATCTCATGGAGACCATGACCTTCCTGATCCCATCTATTACTTGTAGCTGTCATCACCACCACCTCTTGTAGTGTAAGTAACCAAATGATGTATTTATTAAGCATTTACTAAGTGCAGAGCACTGTAATAAGTACCTGGGTGAATTCAGTACAACAGAGTTAGTAGGCACATTCTTTGCCCATCAGGAACACGCAGTCTAGAGGGGGAGACAGATATTAAAATAAATCATGGATATATACGTAGGACTGAGGGTGGGGTGGATATCAAGTGCTTAGAGGGTTCAGGTCCAAATTCAAAGGCAATGCCGAAGGGAGAAGGTATAATGGAAAAGAGAGAATATGGTTGGGGAAGGCCTCATGGAGGAGATATGATTTTTAAAATCCTAAAATATTAGAGGAGGACTTTGAAAGTGGGGGAGAGTAAAAGTCTGTCAGATGTGAAGCAGGAGGGAGTTCTGTGCCAGAGGGAGGAGGTGGGCAGGGGGACAGCAGCAAGACAGAGGAGATTAAGGTACAGTGAGTGGGTTGGTGATGGAGTAAAACATGTGGCTAGTGTTGTAATAAGAAAGCTATGTGGAAAGATAGGAGGCAGTGAGCTGATTGAATGCTTTAAAGTTTCTGTTTGATGCGGAGGTGGTTGGGGGTTTGAAGAATTGGGGAAATGTGATCTGTACTTTTTTTTTTTAATGATCTGGGCAGCAGCGTGGAGTAAGGACTAGAGTGGGGAGAAACAGGAGGTAGAGAGGTCAGCGAGAGGATTTAAGTGTACAGCAGCAGTTTGGATGGAGCACAAAGGACAGATTTTTAACAGTATCATGAAAGAGAAGTAAAAGGATTTGGTGATGTTTAATATGTGTATTGAATGAGAGAGATGAATCAAGAATAATGCCAAGGTTACTGGCTGGTGGGACAGGGAGGGTGGTGAGGGGGAAATCGGGGAGGTTAGAGTTTGAATGGGAAGATGTTATGTTTTGGGCATATAAAGTGGAAATGTGGATGGTACATCCAAGTAGAGATGTCCTGAAGGCAGGAGAAAATGCACAGTTGCAGAGGAAGAGATAGTTCAGGGCTGGAGATATAGATTTGGAAATCATCTACATAGAGATTCTAGTTGAAGCCATGGGAGCAAATGAGTTCTCTAAGGGAGTGTGTGTAGATGGAAAATAGAAGGGGACCCAGAACTGAGCCTTCAAGTCTTTAGCTGTGGATTCATCTCTGACCCATAGCGACACAATGGGCACATCACTCCCAGAATACCCCACCTCCACCTGCCATCATTCTGATAGTGTTTCCATAGAGTTTTCTCGATAAAAATAGAGAAATGGTTTACTATTGCCTCCTTCCAAAGTCAACTTGAGTCTCTGCCCTCGACTTTCTCCCATACCGCTGCTGCCCAGCAAAGGGGAGTCTTGACTTGTAGCAGATTGCTTTCCATTCTCTAGCCACTGCCCAAGCTAGGAATAGAAGGGACAGGCCTCTGCTTGACTCTACCTCCCATAGTCAAGACTGGTAGGGTACTGGAAACTCTCCAGGTGCGACCCTGAAAAAGAGAGCTTTGAAGTACATTCATTCATTCATGTTTATTGAGTTCTTATTGTGTGCAGAGCACTGTACTAAGCACTTGAAAAGTACAGTACTGCAAGAGACAATCCCTGCCCACAATGGGCTTACAGTCTTGTGGGGGGAAAGACAGACATCAAAACAAATAGAGACATTAATATAAATAAATAGAATTAAAGATATATACATATATACATAAGTGCTGTGGGGCGGGGAGAAGAGCAAAGGGAGCAGTCGAGGTGACATGGAAGGGAGGGGGAGCTGAAGAAAAGGGGCTTAATCTGGGAAGTTCTTTTGGATGAGTGTGCTTTCAGTAGGGCTTTGAAATTGGGGAGAGTGATTGGCAGACTAGAGGAGGGAGGGCATTCCAGGCCAGATGTAGGATGTGGGCCAGGGGTCAGCAGTGAGACAGATGAGATCAAGGCACAATGAGAAGGTTAGCACCAGCGGAGTGGAGTGTGCAAGCTGGGATGTAGGAGGAGAGGAGGGAGGTGAGGTAAGAAGAGATGAGGTGACAGAGAGCTTTGAAGCCAGTTTTGAGGAGTTTTTGTTTGAAATGGAAGTTGATAGGCAACCAATGAAGGTTTTTGAGGATGAGTGTGACGCGTCCTGAGCATTTCTGTAGAAAGATGATCCCGGCAGCCGAGTGAAGTATGGACTGAAGTGGGGAGAGACAGGAGGTTGGGCGGTCAGAAAGGAGCCTAAGTGATTTGTACTAACGTGGTAGCGGTTTGGATGGACAAGAAATGATGGACCTTGGTGATGTGTAGGTGAGACTGGAAGGATTTAGTGACAGATTGGATATGTGGGGTGAATGAGAGAGCGGAGTCAAGGATGACACTAAGGTTGTGGGCTTGTGAGATGGGAAGGATGGTTGTGCCATCCACAGTGATGGGAAAGTTCGGGAGAGGACAGGATTTGGGAGGGAAGATAAGGAGCTCTATCTTGAACATGTTGAGTTTGAGGTAACGGGAGGACAAGAAAGTAGAGATGTCCTGAAGGCAGGAGGAGATGCGAGCATGGAGAGAGGGAGAGACAACAGGGGAGGAGATCACTTAGAGGGTGGAAGGCAGAAGATGGGCCTGTAAAAATGATCAGGAAGTGAGCAGAGAGATGGGAGAAGAATTATCAGTGAAGCCCAGGTTAGATAATGTTTCCAGGAGTAGTGGGTGGTTGAGGAAGATTGATTGATTTATATAATTAAGTTAGTGGACAGTGATCCCTACCCTCTTGGACCCAGTAATTTAGTGAAGAGTATAGGGAATCAGTTCCGTGACTTGTCTTAACTCTGTAATCCTTGTGATCATGGTGCCATTAGTGATACCTGGGCCTTTCTTTAAAGCAACCTCAAACTCCATTTAAGAATGACTAAAAGCGATCATAGGAACAGAACTTGGTATGAAATTTACCACCACATCAAGCCAAGATAAGGATGCCTTCTAGCATGTACCTAGGGGAATTTAAACACATCTCCCTTTACTGCCACTTTGGCAAACAAACACACACCAAGTCAAGTGATCCTTCACTTGCCTCAGAAAGGCAAGTGAGAACAAATAGCAAATGCCATTTATAATGCTTTCCAAACTTCTGGAGCATCACTTTTTTTGGTACTTTAGTGTTTTGTACACATTTTTTTCCTTTTCCACATGCCCTGAAAACTAGACATTGATTCCAATCAATATTCCTAGTTCCCCTTCATAAATAAAACTCATGCTAGTCTTGCTGTTTGAAGATGCATTCCCACATATTAAGTGAATGTTTCATTAAGATATTCTTATTTCATCTTCAGCTGTTTTAAACTGGCAGCTGGGCCCCAATTTGTAAGTTGAATTTGCCTCTAACTCTAAAACACCATAGAAACAACTAATGAAAAATGCTTTCCATAATTTGCTCAGGATTCAATATTTTTTTTGTGATAGGGACAGATAAAAGACTGTGTGTTCAGGAGAATTAAAGCTATTTTCCCTCCTGAAGAATGGGAGCGTAATGCAAAGTAATGGGTGTACATTTAATCTGCATGGATATTCCCAGATTAAAAATTACAAAAGTTTATGATTACATTTTGGAATAGGAGTTTTAGCAATAAAATTTGTCTCTCAGGAAATGTTTGTGCAATATAAAATGCCGTCATCCAGAAAATATACCCAGGTAGACAAGATATAGGATAAGAGTATGTATGGCCAGTAAATGAATGTCAACAACAAAAATAATTTAACCTGCGTTTTTAGAGTAAATTCCCATTGTCATCTAATGGAAAAGAAATGGTTGCTCATTTTGTAGAGCTTAGGCCTAGGAGTCAGAAGAATCTGGGTTCTAATCCTAGTTCCACTAGTTGACTTTGAGCAACTCATTTCACGTCTCTGTGGCTTACTTCATATGTAAAATGAGGATTGAGACTGTGAACCCCATTTAGGACAGAAACTGCATACAGCCCAATCTGCTTGTGCTTAGTACAGTACCTGGCATATAGTAAGTGCTAAACAAATTTCACAATCATTATTCTTCATACATTTGTTTTTTCCTCATTTAAACATTTCAAATTGGAATATAAATGTTCTTGCTGACATAAATGGAATCTGCAAGGAAACATGGGCAGTTCATGGAAGATTGAATTGTAAGTGATTCGGTTGTTTATAAAATGTTTCTTTTCATTTAGTCTTCCTCCGTACCCCAAGTAAATTACTTCTCACGTAAAGTTGCTTGGTAACTTTTTAGACATGTCTGGTTGGCAAAAATACATTACTTTAACCATCATTTGAGTACTTTTCTTTACTAGTGATCTCAGAATTCAAATAACTATCTTCTCTAAGTAAAAGAAGAAAATTCAATCCTTTATGTTTCACAATTTTTAATATTGCTCTCCAACAACCATCAGGAAAGCCAGAGATTGCAATAGGGGATCAGGATACTGGCGTTCAGTCATTAAATCGTATTCATTGAGTGCTTACTGTGGGCAGAACACTGTACTAAGCCCTTAGATAGTACTGCTTCTGATCAGATGAGAAACTTTTCCATTTCCACAGGCCTCTCGTTATCATCAAAAATCTATGTCACACAGTATCCACTCCATTTTGATGGCAAACCCTAAAAGCACACATACAAAATCAAAAAATGATTTTCCAATGTTTAGTAGAATCAGCGACAATGAAGATCAATCCACATCTGGCATTCTCTAAAACACCCTTGGATTGCTGATTCAGAGTTGAATTCTGCTACTTAGGACTACAATTACAAAAATTTGCTACACTAAATTATAAAAAAAGAAAGGGACTCTAGAAGTCTATGATGTGCTACCCAATATGACAAACTTTAGTCACAGAGTAATTGTACCAAACTTTTCCTTTCTGATTTCTTAAATGACTTCATCTGTGTGATCTAAATGTCATAGTCAACATCAAATAGAATGGTGGACACTGAGATGTGGAATTTAATCAGCCTCTCAGTCAGAAAAAGACTAGTCATAATCCCACGAAAGGGGCATATTGGACCCCCTGGACATTCATCTGCTTTTATAGTGTACAGTCCAGCTTCAGCCATTTTATTCTCGTGTCCAGTTCTGATATGCCAGTAGGCACCTTAATATTCTTTGTTTTTACTTTTAATGATATTTATGGTATTTGTTAAGCTCTTTCTATGTTCCAAGCACTCTTCTAAGCACTGGGGTAGATACAAAGTCATCAGGTTGTCCCACATGGATATCACCACAGTCTTCATTTCCATTTTCCAGAGGAGGTAACTGAGGCACAGAGAAGTGAAGTGACTTGCCCAAAGTCACACAGCAGACAAATGGCTGAACCGGGATTAGAACCCACATCCTCTGACTTGTAAGCCTGTGCTCTTGCCACTGAGCCAAGGTGGTTCTCCAAATAATAATAATAATGTTGGTATTTGTTAAGCACTTACTATGTGCAGACCACTGTTCTAAGCACCGGGGTAGATACAGGGTAATCAGGTTGTCCCTTGTGAGGCTCACAGTTAATTCCCAATTTACAGATGAGGTAACTGAGGCACAGAGAAGTTAAGTGACTTGCCCACAGTCACAGCTGACAAATGGCAGAACTGGGATTCAAACCCATGACCTCTGACTCTCAAACCCTGGCTCTTTCCACTGAGTCACGCTGTTTCTCTAATAGAATAGTTTTAGTAATACTAACAGTGATGGTATTTTTTTAAGTGCTTACTAAGTGTCAAGCACTGTTTTAAGCGCTGGAGTAGATACAAGCTATCAGGTTGAACACAGTCCCTGTCCCACATGAGGTTCACAATTTTAATCCCCATTTTACAGATGAAATAACTGAGGCCTAAAGGAGTTAAGTAACTTTCCCGAAGTTACACAGAAGACAAGTGGCAGAGTCAGGATTAGAACCCAGTACCTTCTGACTCCCAGGCTCATGCTCTGTCAACTAAGCATGATACTTCCTAGTTTTAGTAGTAATCATATTTACAATGTACAAGGCACAGTACTAAGTGGGGAGGAAGTCCAGAGATGAGAAGAAGACCCAGTCCCTGGCCCTTATAAAGTTTGAAGCAAAGTATTAAAGTGGGGATAGGGGTCTGCCAACAGATATAAGAATTGAAATAAGGACCAACATGCACAAAGTGAAAACATACACAAGAAAACAAAAATGAAGCACTAACGTTTTTTCGGGGAGGAACGGAGCACCAGATTCTTCATGGCTTTGAGACCAGTTAGATTGGGCACCATAGTCAACATAAGCTTTCAATTTTATGGCAGTCTCATGCTGATTTTGATCTAACCACTTCACTAAGATGTCAGCCAGTCGTATTTACTCAGCACTTACTGTGTTCACAGCACTCTACTAAGTGCTTGGGAGAGTACAGTGAAACAATATAACAGACACATTCCTTGCCCACAGTGAGTTTACAGTCTATAAATAAAGTTATAGATAGGTACATAAGTGCCGTGGGGCTGGGAAGAGAGACATAAGGAGTGAGTCAGGAGGATGCAGAAGGGAGTTGAAGAAAAGGCAAAGAGGACTTAGGGAAGACCTCTTGGAGAAGATGTGCCTTCAACAAGGCTTTGAAGGTGGGGATAATAAGTGTCTGATAGAAAGAGGGAGTGTATTCTAAACCAGAGTCAGGATGTGGCCAAGAGGTCGGCGGCGAGATAGATGAGATTGAGGTATAGTGAGAAGGTTAGCATTAGAGGAGAGAAGTTTTGTAGAGCAACATACAGTAAGAAGGTTACCTGTGTGGGAGGGGTTTGTATTTTAGTAGAGGAGTGAGGAGAGGTAAGAAGGGGCAAAGTGATGGAGTGCTTTAAAGCCTACGGTAAGGAGTTCTATTTGACGTGGAGGTGGATGAGCAACCACTGGAGGTTCTTGTAGTGGGGAACATGGCCTGATTGTTTCTGTAGAAAAATAATCTCGGCAGCAGAGTGAAGTATGGACTGGATTGGGGAGAGGTAGGGAGGTCAGCAAGGAGAGTTATTATAGTAATCAAGTAAACATAATCCAAAATGGGATTGGGGGTGCCTGGAATGATGCAAAAGGAGCCAGGGTGAGGAAGTATGGCTGCCTGGTGGGAGGCAGAATATAGTGGCCCTGCTGTTGTATCCCACATCTGCCTCTCCAGCCCTGACCTCTCTCCTTCTCTGCAGTCTTACATGTTCTCCTGCCTTCAGAACATTTCTACCTGGATGTCTCACTGACACTGCAAACTTAATATGTCCAAAACAGAACTCCTCTTACCACCTAAAACCTGTCCTTTCCCTCCAATGTCTTTCCCATCACTGAAGACAAAACCACTGCCCTTCCTGTCTCACAAGCCCAGACTTCAGCATTTTCCTTGACTCATTCCTCTCATTCAAGCTGTAACCACATCCTGTCAGTTCTACCTTTACAACACTGCTAAAATTCACCCTTATATCCTTCCTTGACTACTGCATCAGCCTCCTCACTGACACTCACTGCCTCCTGTCTCATTTCACTCTGCTGCCTGGTTCCTCTTTCTGAAAAGAGTTTAGTTCACACCTTCTCCACTGCTCAAGCATCTCCAGTGGTTGGTTGCATCAAACAGAAACTGCTTATGTTGGGCTGTAAAATCCTTAATTAGTATTTCTCCTCCTTCCTGATCTCCTACTACACCCTAAGCCACATGCTTCATTCCTGTACTGCCCACCTTCTCAATATACTTCAATTTAATCTATCTCACTGGCAAATCCCCGCCCACATCTTCCATTCAACCTATTCAATTGTATTTATTGAATACTTACTGTGTGCAGAGCACTGGCCTGGAGCCCCCTCCCCCTTTTTCTTCAAAGCCTTATCACAACTCCTCCAAGATGCCTTCCCTAAACCCTCATTTTCCTTACTCCGTCTCTCTTTGGTGTTGCCTATGCACTTGGATCTGTACTTTTAATAATGTTAATAATGTTGGTATTTGTTAAGCGCTTACTATGTGCCGAGCACTGTTCTAAGCGCTGGGGTAGACACAGGGGAATCGGGATGTCCCACGTGGGGCTCACAATCTTAATCCCCATTTTACAGATGAGGTAACTGAGGCCCAGAGAAGTGAAGTGACTTGCCCACAGTCACACAGCTGACAAGTGGCAGAGCTGGGATTCGAACTCATGACCTCTGACTCCAAAGCCCGTGCTCTTTCCACTGAGCCACGCCGTTTTAAGCACTTGATAGTCATCCCGCAAACCTTCTGTACATATCCATGATTTATTTTAATGTTTGCCTCCTCCTCTAGACTGTGAATTCTCTGTGGGGCAAGGAATATGTCTACCAACTCTGTTGTATAGTACTCTCCCAAGCACTTTGCTGCCAAACTAATTCTCTTTCCCTCTTCAAAGCCCTACTGAGCTCACCTCCTCCAGGAGGCCTTCCCAGACTGAGCCTTTCCTTTCCCTCTGCTTCTCCTCCCCTCCCCATTGCCCCTACTGCCTCCCTCTGCTCTACCCCTTCCCCTCCCCACAGCACTTGTATATAATAATAATGATGGTATTTGTTAAGCGCTTACTATGTGCAGAGCACTGTTCTAAGCACTGGGGTAGACACAGGGGAATCAGGTTGTCCCATGTGGGGGTCACAGTCTTCTTCCCCATTTTACAGATGAGGTAACTGAGGCACAGAGAAGTGAAGTGACTTGCCCACAGTCACACAGCTGGCAAGTGGCAGAGCTGGGATTTGAACTCATGACCTCTGACTCCAAAGCCCGGGCTCATTCCACTGAGCCACGCTGCTATATTTTATTAATGTTGTATATTTAATGGTTCTATTTATTTTGATGGTAGTGATGCCTGCCTACTTGCTTTCTTTTGTTGTCTGTCTCCCGCTTCTAGACTGTAAGCCCGTTGTTGGGCAGGGAGTCTCTATCTGTTGCTGAATTGTACTTCCCAAGTGCTTAGTACAGTGCTCTGCAAACAGTAAGTACTCAATAAATATGATTGAATGAAGAACACATACCACTGATTGACTGTACCTTGCTCTGGTGTGACTTAGTGGATAGATCATGGGCCTGGGAGTCAGAAGGATCTGGGTTCTAGTCCCGGTTCTGCCATATGTAATATTAATGTCTGCTGTGTGTCCTTGGGCAAGTCCCTTCCTTCAATCATATTTATTGAGCACTTACTGTGTGCAGAACACTGTAGAGAAGCAGTGTGGCTCAGTGGAAAGAGCACGGGCTTGGGAGTCAGAGGTCATGGGTTCTAATCCCAACTCTGCTGCTTGTCAGCCGTGTCACTTTGGGCAAGTTACTTTACTTCTCTGTGCCTCAGTTACCTCATCTGTAAAATAGGGATTAAGACTGTGAGCCCCTCGTGGGACAACCTGATTACCGTGTAACAACCCCAGCACTTAGAACAGTGCATTGCACATAATAAGTGCTTAACAAATACCATTATTATTATTATTATTATTAAGCTCTTGGGAGAGTACAGTACTACAACCAATAGGCACGTTCCCTGCCCGCAGTGAGTTTACTTAACATCTCTCTGCCCAGTTTCCTCAGTTTAAAATAGGGATTCAATATCTGCTCTCCCTCCTACTTAGACTGTGAGCTCTGGGTGGGGTCAGAATCCAGTCTGACCTGATTATCTTGTGTCTTTCCCAGTGCTTGGCACATAATTAGTGCTTAAGAAATGCCATAAGTCTTAGGAAGAAATGTAACTTGGACATAAACCCCACCATTTCTGGAAAGGGTGCCACAGCCTCAGGTCTTGCATTGCTCCCAAGCAATTGGAGTGCAGTTGACTTCCCGCACAACCCTTATCTTTCCCCAAATCAAATGCTTCCAGTAATGGTCCTGGTGGTTGTTTCTTTACTGCAGATGTCCTATAATGATAAGAGGAATGGTATTTATTAAGCCCTTACTGTGGGCTTAGAACTGGGTAGATAATAATTATATTTTGTTAAGCACTTACCGCATGCCAAGCACTTTTCTAAGCACTGGGGTTGATACAAAGTAATCAGGTTGGACACAGTCCCTGCCCCAGCAGGGACTCACAGTCTTAATCCCCATTTTACAGATGAGAGAACTGAAATACAGAGAATTTAAGCTACTTGCCCGTGTAATCCAATCAGATCAGAAACAGTTCCTATCTCATATGGGGCTCATAGTCTGAAGGAGGAGAGAGGGTACATAAGCCACCACACTGTTACAGATGAGAAAACTGAGGCATGAGATGCTAAGTGATTTGTCCGAGGTCACACGGCAGGTAAGTAGCAAACGGAGGATTAGAACCCAGGTCTCCTTTAGCTCTCGTGGTCTCTTCCTCCCCTCATCTAGAAGAACTTTATCTACTGGACATTCAGATCATCATGGAAATTCTGTCTCCTCGTCTACCTGTGGTTAGGGAGATTAATTCACTATCAGGTCCTATATCTTCTTGTTTTGATCTATCTTATGGAAATCTATCAGAGAGTCTCTCCCAAAGTTGTTTGGTGATTTGTGCAATAAGTACTTTGAGCTTTTAGAAGGAAAAGTGGTATATAAATGTAAAGCTTTGTTGTTATCCATTTTAACAGTGAAAGAAGGTATTGAAAGATTTGTCTCCAGGAGGGAGGCTTCTTGGAAAGTTGTGTGGAGGCGGCAGGTGATGTATTTGATTGAAGGAAGAAAAAAGCAACTGAATAAGCAGGCCCATTTTGTCCTTGTTAAAGAGAGCAGGATGTGAGGATGATTTTCTCTTTGCAAAATGTTTACCGTCATTTGCAAAATGCTGTTTTATAGAACTGAAGCACTAAAATTGCTCTCCCTGGAAAAAGATACAAACCATCTCACCCACGACTTAAATTGGTTATTCATCAGATTGCTTCAAACTGTTTTTGTATTAACCCTTGTCACATGAGCCAGTTTTCAAATGATTGAATTTTAGGATGAGCAGGGTCCCTTGAAGGACCTACCTAGGCCTTCCTTGTTGCTAGGCAGAACTTCCGCTTTACTCTTCCCTTTATAATGAGGCCTAACTAGAGAACACCCATCTTTCTTCTTCCAGCAAGAAGCTTCACAGTTCCTCTCTCCCTACACCCACTCACACACAATTGGTACTGCCTTCAGTTCTTTACTCTTCTCACTCCTTCAGCCACACACTGTCCTCTCCCTAACTTTCCCATCACTGTGGATGGCACAACCATCCTTCCCGTCTCACAAGCCCGCGATCTCAATGTCATCCTTGACTCTGCTCTCTCATTCACCCCACATATCCAATCCGTCACCAAAGTCTGCTGGTCTCAATTTCACAACATTGCCAAGATCTGCCCTTTCCTCTCCATCCAAACTGCCACCACGTTAATATAATCACTCATCTTATCCTGACTGGATGACTGAATCAGCCTCCTTTCTGACCTCCCTCCTGTCTCTCCCTAGTTCACTTCATAATTCACTCTGTTGCCCGGATTATCTTTGTACAGCATTCTGGGCATGTCACCCCATTCCTCAAGAATCTCCAATGGTTGCCTATCAACCTCAGTATCAAACAAAAACTCCTCACTATTGTCTTCAAAGTTCTCCATCACCTTGCCCCTTCTCCTTCTATACCTCCCACTTCCCTTTTCTCCTTCTACATCCCAGCCTTCACACTCTGCTCTTCTGGTACTAACCTTCTCACTGTGCCTGATTCTCGCCTGTCCCACCATCAACCCATCAAGTAGCACAGTACCCATGTGCTACTTCTGGCCTTGAATGCCCTTCCTCCACGAATCCACCAAACAATCACACTTCCCCCCTTCAAAGCCCTATCGAAGGCTCACCTCCCCCAAGAAGCCTTCCCAGTCTGTCCACCTTTTCTTCAGCTCCCCCTCCCCTCCGTGTCACTCCAACTTGCTCCCTTTGCTCTACCCCAAATTCCCTGCCCCACAGCTCTTGTGCATATTTGTACATATCTATATTTATATAGATGCCTGCTTGTTTTGATGTCAAATATAATTCATTTAATTGTATTTATTGAGCACTTACTGTATGCTGAACACAGTACTAAGTGCTTGGGAAAGTACAATATTGTAATAAAGAGAAACAATCCCCTTCCACAACAAGCTCACTGTCTAAGGTTTGGGGGGAGACAGACATCAATACAAGTAAACAGACATCAATGTAAATAAATTGTAAGTACTTACCAAATACTACAGTTATTGGAAAGACCCTCAGCTCATTCTCATATGAAGGGAAAGGGTCTTTTAGGCTTTGTTTTTAAAAGTAATAATAATGGTATTTGTTATATGCTTACAATGTGGCAAACACTGTTCTAAGTGCTGGGGTAGATACAAGGTAAATAGGTTATCCTACTTGGAGCTCACAGTCTTAATCCCCATTTTATAGATGAGGTAACTGAGGCACAGAGAGGTTAAGTGGCTTGTCCAAGGTCACACAGCAGACAAGTGGCAGAGCCGGGATTTGAACCCACACCCTCTGACTCCCAAGCCGGTGCTCTTTCCACTAAGCTGCACTTCTTCTCTATAATGGTATTTAAGCAATTTCCATGTGCCAGACATTGTACTAAGCACTGAGGTGGATACACTAAACAGGTTGGCCACAGTCTCTTTCTGTCATGGGGCTCACAAGCTTAATCCTCATTTTACAGATGAGAATATTGGGTCCCAGAGAAGTAAATTGAATTGCCCAATTATGTCTTCTCTCCTTCTCTCCAGATCTCCTAGTATCCAGGAAGCCTGAACCAGCATGGCCCTGGCCACCAAAAGTGAAATGTCCAAACCAGTACTCATTCTTTTCCTTTCAGTATTATTCCTAATTTCACTTATTCCCATCACCATCGGTGACACCTTTTTCCTCCCAGTTCTTCCTGTTTGCTACTTTTCTCAAGAATGCAGCAGTATTAAACAGTCGGCTTTTCTACATGCACAACACAGTTGGGGATATAGGCTTCTAGTTGGTCTTTTCAGTTATATACTCATGCCAGTATGTGAATTTCATAATCAGAGGTCTTTGAGTACAAAGGACAACGCTATTTAAGTGGCTTACTCCTCCCTCTCCTTTGTCTCCATCCAAGTTTGCCACTTCTTCCTGAGCAATATTTCCTGAACCTTTTCATGATTGTTTTTAGAATTATGTCACTGTTGCAGCTTAATTAATTAACGAATGTCTGTCTCCCCCTCTCCACTGTAAATTCATGGGCAGGGATGGTGTCTGCTAATTCTCTTGTTTGTAATCCCCCAAGCACTTAGTAAAGTGCTCTGCACCTGGTAAGAGCTCATTAAATATGATTGATTAACTCTCATGCTTGAATTATTCATTCATTCAGTAGGATTTACTGAGTGCTTACTATGTGCAGAGCACTGTACTAAGCACTTGGAATGTACAATTTGGCAACAGATAGAGACAATCCCTGCCCAATAATGGGTTCACAATCTAAACGGGGGAGACAGACAACAAAGCAAAACAGAACAAAGTAAAACAACATCATCAAGATAAATAGAATCATAGATATATACACATCATTAACAAAATAGAGTAATAAAACATACAAATATGCACAGTGCTGAGGGGAGGGGAAGGGGGAAGAGCAGAGGGCAGGAGAAGGGGGAATGGGGAGGGGAGGAGAAGCAGAGGGAAGGGGGGACTCAGTCTGGGAAGACCTCCTGGAGGAGGTGAGTTCTCAGTAGGGCTTTGAACAGGGGGATAGAGTTAGTTTGGCAGATGTGAGGAGGGAGGGCATTCCAGGACAGTGGTAAGACATGGACCAGTGGTCAACCATGGGACAGGCATGAATGGGGGACCGTGAGAAGGTGAGCAGCAGAGGAGTGGAGGGTATGGGGTGGGCAGTAGAAAAAGAGAAGGGAGGTAGAAGGGGGCAAGGTGATGGAGAGCTTTGAAGCCAAGAATGAGCAGTTTTTGTTTCATGTGAAGGTTGATAGGTAACCACTGGAGGTTTTTTGAGAGGGGAGTGATATGCCCAGAGCATTTCTGAGGTAAGATTAACTGGGCAGCGGAATGAAGAATAGACTGGAGAGGGGAGAGACAAGAGGAAAGGAGATCAAAGAGGAGGCAGACACAGTAATCCAGTTGAGATATTTTGAGAGCTTGTCATCACGATAGCAGTTTGGATGAAGAGGAAAGGGAGGATCTTGGCGATATTGTAAAGGTGAGACTGGCAGGTATTGGAAATGAATTGGATGTGTGGGATGAATGAGAGAGTTGAGTGAAGGATGACACCAATGTTGCTGGTCTGTGAGATGGGAAGGATGGTCGTGCCGTCCACAGTGACAGGGAAGTCAGGGAAAGGACAGGGTTTAGGAGGGAAGATAAGGAGCTCAGTCTTGGACGTGTTGAGTTTTAGGTGGCGGGCAGACATCCAGGTAGAGATATACTGAAGGCAGGAGGAGATATGAAGCAGCGTCGCTCAGTGGAAAGAGCCCAGGCTTGGGAGTCATAGGTCATGAGTTCGAATCCCGGCTCCCCCGCTTGTCAGCTGTGTGGCTGTGGGCAAGTCACTTGACTTCTCTGTGTCTCAGCTACCTCATCTGTAAAATGGGGATGAAGACTGTGAGCCTCATGTGGGACAATCTGATTACCCTGTATCTACCCCACTGCTTAGAACAGTGCTCTGCACATAGTAAGCACTTAACAAATACCAACATTATTATTATTATTATATGAGCCTGGAGCCGGGGGGAGAGAACAGGGGAGGAAATGAAGATTTGGGTGTCATCTAGGTAGAGATGATAGTTGAAGACATTGAGCGAATGAGTTCACCAACAGAGTGAATATAGATGGAGAGCAGAAGAGGGCCAAGAACTGACCCTTGAGGAACCCCTACAGTTAGGGGATGGAGGGAGAGGAGGAGCCCGCGAAGGAGACAGAGAGTTAATGGCCAGAGAGATGAGGAGAACCAGGATAGGACCGAGTCCCTTAAGCCAAGGTGAGATAAAGTGTGGAGGAGAAGGGAATGGTGGAGGAGGATTAGGATACTCATTCATTCAATAGTATTTATTGAGCACTTATGTGCAGAGCACTGTAGTAAGTGCTTGGAATGAACAAGTCGGCAACAGATAGAGACAGTCCCTGCCGTTTGATGGGCTTACAGTCTAATCGGGGGAGACAGACAGACAAGAACAATGGCAATAAATAGAGTCAAGGGGAAGAACATCTCGTAAAAACAGTGGCAACTAATAGATAGGAGCCTTTGGATTTAGCAAGAAGGAGGTCATTGATGACCTTTGAGAGGACAGTTTTGGTGGAGTGGAGGGGAGGGAAGCCAGATTGGAGGGGGTCCAAGAAAAAGTTGGAGTTGAATTCAAAGCAGCAACTGTAGATGACTTGTTCTAGGAGTTTGGAAAGTAAGGGTAGGAGGGAGATAGGACAATAACTGGAAGGTGAAGTGGGGTCAAGAGAGGGCTTTTTTTAGGATGGGGGAGACATGGGCATGTTTGAAGGCAGAGGGGAAGAAGCCGTTAGAGAGTGAGTGGTTAAAGATAAAGTCAAGAAGGGGAGGAGGGAAGGGGCGATGGTTTTTATAAGGTGAGAGAGAATGGGCTCCAAAGCACAGGTTGGGGATGGCACTTGTGAGGAAGGAGATCTCCTCTGAGGATACTGGTGGGAAGGATAGGAAAGTAGGGGAAAGCTTTGGGGGGGGGGGGGGGATGGAGAAGGGAGAGGGGTGACTTTAACCCCCTGGCTGGAATGTGTGTCCCTTTTCCAGTCTATCCTACATAAAACAACTGTAATAATCTTGCTCAAGGGTTAGTCTATTCAGTCTCACTTATCCTCTTGAATGCTTAAAATCATTCCCACTAGTGAAGTTTAAGGAAGCTTGACATTAGCAATCAGTTGTTTTTATTGAGTGCTTTCTGTGTTTAAAGCATTATACTAAGTAACATGGTATAGTGGCTAGAGCACAGGCATGGCAGTCAGAAGGACATGGATTCTAATCCTGGCTCTGCCATGTGTCTGCTGTGTGACTTTGGGCAAGTCACTTCACTTCTCTGGGACTCAGTTATCTCATCTATAAAATGGGAATTGAGACCATGAGCCCCATGAGGGATAGGGACTGAGTCCAACTCAATTTGCTTACATACATCCCAGCTCTTAATACAGTGCCTGGCACATAGTAAGGGCTTAACAAATACCACTGTTATTACATCATCCTTGCCCACTGCGAGCTCACAGTCTAGTACCAAACATTTGTTTAGTTGGGTAGAGACACTTGCTGTATTACAGAAAGGTGGGGGAAAAATGGGGAGCTCTGACAGTTTGATATGGTCTCTCTTTTTCTAAGCATGTGGCTGTGCTGATATTGGTTCTTGGAGAAGAATGGAAGGAGGGTTGTGAGGCAGAAACTAATGTTTTGTCCACACAGTTCCAGTTGGGCCAAAGGGATACAAATGCTTAATGTTAGTAATTTCTTCTGAAAAATTCTCTCCAAACCACGTGCTTGCCTCATGCAAATTCACCCAATCAACTCTGGTTAGTTATACAGAAGCCTTGTTGGTGGTTAAATATGCTTACACATTTTTTTCCACAAAGGGAAAATAATTTATAAGAGTTAGGATCTGGGTGCATTTTCTTGTTCCAAGTCATTTATCTAAAAGCTCATCAACCATTAAATAAGCAGAAAATTGCAAGTATTGAAACTCTTACTTTTTGCATCCAATTTTGTATAATTAAACTAACTTCAATTGCCCATCAATCTAGTCATATGAAAAAAAATCAAAAACTACAAGCCGATTATTTCCAGTGTTATAATTAGTTGGCATAAGGAAAAGTGGGATAAGAGAAAATATGACTGTTTTCTCTGAATCAGTGTACAATTCTCTCATCCTAAGGATTATTTCTTTTTTTTTTTGTTACTCCAGTATATCTTGACCTTTTCTTACCACTCACATTTGTGAAGTGATAATGTAATTGGAACATAATATGTACTGAAGGAAATAAACTTAAAATCCCTTGGGCTGCCTTTTTCTACTGAGCATGGTCTACGTGGCTGAGTGGCACAGGACCCTATACCTGGGAGGGGTTCAGGGCTTTTTGTCAGGGATAATGATGAAGATAGAGGATTTATCTCATGAATCAATCTGTACTTAGCTGTCCAGAGATAAAAGCATACTTGTGATTAGTCTAGAATAAATTCCGCAAGTAAGTGACTTTAGAAAGAGTTCAGCAAAGTTCTCCATTTAGTGAAAGTGTTATTTCTAATTTCTGAATTATTTTAATTCCTGTAGTAATTGCTTGTGGAAGAAGAGACAAGAGTAAAGTCCTGTTTGGAATTTATTCTAGATGAGATATGTCTTTTAGTATTTTAGTATTTAGTATTTTAATGTTAAGTTGGGTTCCTGAGAGTTGAAGGCGTGGGTGTGGGTGTTGGGAGGGGATAAAAAGAAAACAATTGACTGTAAACTACAGTAGAGATATTTCTTTGGAAGGCAAGTTGTGGGTATTTGCTATTCTCAACTCTCAAATAGCTATTAAAGCATTTATTAAATGTGTCCAGCCCCACCTCTATGAGGAAGGAAAATAAATTTATTAGATTTTCTGTAGTTATCATCAAGGGTATTTATTGAGTGCTTACTGTGTGCAGAGCACTTGGGAGAGTACAGTACAAAAAAGATGGTAAACACGTTCCCTGCCAGCAACTAGCTTACAGTCTAAACGGGGAGACAGACTTGAATATAAATACATAATTTGCTATATAATTTATAGATATGTACATAAGTTCTGTGGGGCTGAGGATGGGGAAAATATCAGATGCCCAAAGGCCACAAATCCATAGTTCAGCTGGATTAATCAAGGTTCCCCAAAACCAACATTCACCCAAGGATCAATTCATGCCTTCCAAAGATTTATGCAAATGTGTTAATGGTATCTCTAATTCTCCTTGCCCTTCCCCACCAAATGGATAGGACCGCTATTATTCCGGTTTGGGGGTGAATTGGTCTACACACACTTGAGGAGTTCTTGGATCTGACAGAAGGGCTATGATGGCTATTGGTGAGGGTGAATGGGGATGAGGGTCTGTGGGGAGAGATGGGCCAAACCAGGATTTTGTCAACATCCTTCCTACTACCAGAAAATCTCCTCTCTCTCCCACTCCCTTCTTTTTGAGTCAATAAATCTAGGACCCAGGTTTTCTCATATCCTGGGGACTTTTGTTGTGGGCAGAGAACGGACCTACCACCTCTGTTACATTGTACTCACCCAAGCATCCAATACAGTGCTCTGCACACAGTAAGTGCTCAATAAATACCATTTCCCAGCTCTGTCACTTGTCTGCGGTGTGATCTTGGGCAAGTCACTTTAATTCTTTGTGCCTCAGTTATCTCATCTGTAAAATGGGTTTAATACTATGAGCCCCATGTGGGACAGGGACTATGTCCAATCCGTTTTCCTTGTATCCACCCCAGCGCTTAGTACAGTGCCTGGGACAGCCTGGGACATAGTAAGTGCCTAACAGAACCATAGTAATAATAATAATTATTATTATCAATCATTTATTGAATGCTTTCTGCGTGCAGAACATCACACTACACTCTTGAGGGAGTACAAGATAGAGTTAGTAGACCCATTCCCTTTCCACAAGGAGCATGCAGTCTAGAAGGGGAGATGGAAATTAAAATGAAGAAATAGAGTATGGATACATAATTCTCAAACAATTAATGGTACTTATTGGGCACTTCCAGTACTCAAGGAAACTTTACTGAGCATTTAGGAAAGTGGAGGAAGTTTGGAAAACAGCATCACACAATTTAATGATTGGGAAGAAGTGTGACCTAGTGGACAGAACATAGGCCTAGGAGTAAGGGGACCTAGCTTCTAGACCCAGCTCAGCCATTTATCCGTTGTGCGAGCCTGGGCAAGTCACTTATTTATGCCTCAGTTACCTCGTCAGTAAAATGGGGATTAAATTCTATTTACTCCTACCTAGATAGCCCCATGTGGGAAAGGAACCATGTTCAATTAGAATATCTTGTATATCTACCCCAGTGCTTCATTCAGGGCTTAATAAATGCTGAACAGATACCATCACTATTGTGTGTCAGTAGAGTTTGGCATACCTAAAGACAGAAAGTGGCTTAGAGCATTAGCCATGTTCAATATCTGCTCCTCCTTATAAACTCTCAACTGTAAACTCATTGTGAGCAGAGAATGTGTCTTTTCTTGTCATATTGTACTCTCCCAAGCACTTACTACAGTGCTCTACACATAGTAAGTGTTCAATAAATTCTACTGAAGAAGGAAAGAAACAGTTTAAAAGGCTCTCTGCTTTTCTGGGGTTGTTTTTTTTTTTTCTCCAATGCTTCCTTTCTGGAGTCCGGAGAGATTGTTCAGTGTATTTGACTCTTGTTTGAGGAGTGGTGGCAGTAGCAGGTGCTAAAAGTCTCCTACCTCACATTTCTCGGCACCAGTGTACTAATACCAAGCCCTACAACTAAACTGAATCCCATCGGAAAGTTTTACAATCCTCCAAGCCACTCAGACCAGCCCGTGTCATGTAATTGTGACCTCATTCAGCCCAGAAGGGTAGAGTCTTTACCAGTGCTTAGAATAGTGCTTGGCACTTAATAATAATAATGTTGGTATTTGTTAAGCGCTTACTATGTGCAGAGCACTGTTCTAAGCGCTGGGGTAAACACAGGGGAATCACGTTGTCCCACGTGGGGCTCACAGTCTTAATCCCCATTTTACAGATGAGGGAACTGAGGCACAGAGAAGTGAAGTGACTTGCCCACAGTCACACAGCTGACAAGTGGCAGAGCCGGGATTCGAACTCATGAGCCCTGACTCCAAAGCCCGTGCTCTTTCCACTGCGCCACGCTGCACTCAACAAATACCATCATCATTCTAGGTCAGTGGCTTCAGGCTCCTATGCCTTTCAGCCTAGCTATCTTTAATCACTCGTATTTACTGAGCACTTACTGTACTAAGTGCTTTGGAGAGGACAATATAACAGAGTCTACAATAAGCCCACAAAGAGCTTACGGTCTAGCGGGGGAGACAGACAATATAAATAATTCGTGGATACCCAAATTCCTTAACCAACCAGGCACGGTGTAGGAATAAAGCCTCACTATATCAAGCTGAGCTTCGATTGAACACAGTGGTTAAGAAAACTTTTAGTGGTGAGAGCAGTACTAATCCAATCCATTGCTCAATTTTGACTTTGCAAGCTTCTACTCTTTATCTATTGAAGTCTCTGGCCCAAGCCCAGGAGTTAGTCAACCTGAATAACTTGTATCTACCACACGGCTTAAAACAGTGCTTGGCATATAGTAAGTGCTTAACAAGTACCATTATCATTATTATTAGCCAAAACCTGATTTGAACTAATTTAGCTTTACAAGTACTTAAGTACATACTCTGCATACAGTAAGCGCTTAATAAATATGATTGAATGAATTGAATGAATAACTTCCATCGGTATCAGTCTCCAATTATGATTATCTCCATCTGTAGGAAAAGTGTGGAGATTCTGGAAATAATATTTTTTATGATAATTTTGTAAACTCCTTGAGAATAGCAATTACGAACATTCACGAGAAGCAGCATAGCCTAGTGGAAACAACAGGGCTTGGGAGACAGAAGACAGTGGTTCTAATCCCAGCTCTGTCCATTACTTATTGTGAGACCTTGGGGAAATCATTTAACTTCCCTGGACCTCTATTTCCTCTCTGTAAACTGGGGATTAAATGCCAATTCTCTTTCCTACTTAGACTGTGAGCCCCATTAGTTCAGGGACTCTGTCCAACTTGATTAACTCATATCTACCTCAGCCTTCCCTTCTCAGGATTGCACTTGGAGAGTTTCCAGTCCTCTACCAGTCTTGGCTAAGGGAGGGAGAGTCAAGCAGAGACCTAACCATTCCATTCCTAGCTTGGGCAGTGTTTAGCAATAGGAAGGAAATCTCTACAAGTCAAAACTCACCTGTGCTGGGCAGCAGGGGCAAAGGAGAGATCTGAGGGCAGAGACTCAGGTTTACTGCATGGAAGAAGGCAGTAGTAAACCACTTTCAGATTTTTACCAAGAAAACTCTAGTGGATACACTACCAGGATTGCAGATGGAGGTGAGGCATTCTGGGAGAGATGTGTCAGTGAAGTCCATAAATACCACTGAATGAATGAATGAGTTGCCATGAGTCGGAAATGACTCGACAGCATAAGACAAAGACCTTAGGACTTAGAAAAGTACTTGACACATAGTAAGTGCTGTATAAAGTGCCATTATTATTATAATTCTATTGTACTCTCCTAAGTGTTTCATGCAGTGTTCTACCCACAATAAACATTCAGTAAATACGACAGTTGGATCGAGGAAAAGAACTGTTTGCAGTTACAGTGAGGCTTTTTTTCTAAATTCATTATTTAAATTACTGTGCAGTTCCTGATAGACATTAATTTTACTTTTGTCATCTCCTGCCCTGTCATGAGATGACAACAACCTCTGAGCAAGGCAAGTTGTTCCTCCTTATTTTCCCCCTTCCAGATCCCTAGTCAGGAATAGCTCAATAACCAGAGGTCTAATCTTTTTCAGCTCTTCCTCTTTCCTTTTTCAATGAAAGTGACAATCACTCTATGTTCTCACGATCTCCCTTCCCCCTTATGAAAATGATTTTAGAATATTAGATCTTTTCCATGAACTAGCTCAAAAATCACTGAAAAACATCATTCGGGCAGCCTGACTCAATCAAGGCAGTGAGAGAATTTGATAAATTATCTGGTAAATCCAGGCAGTGACTACTCCCAATTTCTATGATTCAGACTCAAAGAAGATGAGAAATGATCCTCTTGGCTCAATCCTACAGCAACTCCTAGTTTATGGCTTCAAATTCTTTAGTAGCAAAGGCTAGGGAGGAATCCAACTAGGTTAATAAGAGGCCCACCTGGCTTTAGAGGAAAATTCTACTGAAATGCTAGGAATTGAGCATGTCTGACCTGACTATACTCTATCTACCTCAGAATTCTTCAGACTTTGATGGTTTTTTAGTGGGATTTGTTAGGCACTTATTATGTTTCAGGCACTGTTGTGTTACCCCAGCATTTAGTGCCATACTTGGGACATAGTAAGCACTTAACAAATCCCATTAAAAAATAAAAGCCTGAATAATTCCAAGCTATAGAAATCAGTATTTGGCATATGAGACTTTGCACAAACAAATGGGGAATCTAATGCATTGATTTCTACACGCTGGAAAATTTCTGTCTTTTTCCCTCTTTTCCAGTTCGGAAAAATTAATAGTAATAATAATGTTGGCATTTGTTAAGCACTTACTATGTGCCAAGAACTGTTCTAAGTAGTGGTGTAGATACAAGGTAATCAGGTTGTCCCACTTGGGGCTCACAGTCTTCATCCCCATTTTACAGATGAGGTAACTGAGGCCCAGAGAAGTTAAGTGACTTGCCCAAGGTCACACAGCTGACAACTGGCAAAGCTGGCTTTTGAACCCATGACATCTGACTCCCAACCCCGGGCTCTTTCCATTAAGCCATGCTGCTTCTCGAATTACTTCCCAAGTTTATTTACAAAACATTAGAATGAACCTTTAACTCCCTCTGCCTCTCAAGCCTCAGCAGACAGAGGTTGTCAATTACAGTCAGCAGAATAGTAGATCAGCCAATGGTGTTTATTTAGCACCTGAACTGGGCAGAGCACTGTTCTAGGTCCTCCAGAGAAGACAATAGATTAATTAGAGAAGCAGAGTTGTGTAGTGGATAGAACTTGGGGCTGGAAGTCAGATGATCATGTATTTTAATCCTAGCTCTGCCACACATCTGTGTGACCTTGGGCAAGTCATTTAACTTCTCTGGGCCTCAGTTACCTCATCTGAAAAATGGGGATTAAAAGAGTGTGAGTGCCATGCCGCCCTGTCCTCACTTCTCACTCTCGATGATCAGGTCTCCGCTCTCAACTCCACCCTCTCTACTTATCTCGACTCTCTCGCCCCCCTTTCCCTCCGCCGCTCTCGCTCCACTAACCCACAGCCCTGGATCACCTCCTCTGTCCGCCTCCTACGCTCCTATGCTCGAGCTGCTGAGCGCTGCTGGCGAAAGTCCAAGCACCAAGCCTACCTCACTTCAAATTTATCCTTTCCTGCCTTAACTCTGCCCTCTGCTCCGCCAGGCAAAACTTCTTCTCCTCCCTCATCGACACCCATGCCCGTCACCCCCGCCGATTGTTCCGGACCTTTAACTCTCTCCTTAGGTCCCCTGTTCCTCCCCCTCCCCCATCTCTCACCCCCAATGATCTGGCCACCTATTTCCTCACAAAAATCAACACAATCAGGTCTGAGCTCCCCAAAGTCACCCCTCCGCCTCTCCCCTCCCCCCGACCAATCCTCTCCCCTACTTTCCCATCCTTCCCTGCAGTATCCTCAGAGGAGATCTCCTCCCTCCTCGCAAGTGCCACCCCCTCCACCTGCGCCTCTGACCCCATTCCCTCTCACCTTATTAAAACCATCGCCCCTGCCCTCCTCCCTTCCTTAACTTCTCTTTTTAACCACTCAGTCTCCAATGGCTCCTTCCCCTCTGCCTTCAAACAAGCCCACGTCTCCCCCATCCTAAAAAAACCCGCTCTTGACCCCACTTCCCCCTCCAGTTATCGCCCTATCTCCCTACTACCCTTCCTTTCCAAAATCCTAGAACGAGTTGTCTACAATCACTGCTTAGAATTCCTTAACTCCCATTCTCTCCTAGACCCCCTCCAATCTGGCTTCCGTCCCCGCCACTCTACCGAGACTGCTCTCTCTAAGGTCACCCATGACCTCCTTCTTGCCAAATCCAATGGCTCCTACTCCATTCTAATCCTCCTTGACCTCTCTGCTGCCTTTGACACTGTCGACCATCCCCTCTTCCTCCATACCTTATCTCACCTTGGCTTCATGGGGAAGCAGCGTGGCTCAGTGGAAAGAGCACGGGCTTTGGAGTCAGGGCT
Source organism: Ornithorhynchus anatinus (assembly GCF_004115215.2). NCBI lineage: Eukaryota > Metazoa > Chordata > Mammalia > Monotremata > Ornithorhynchidae > Ornithorhynchus > Ornithorhynchus anatinus. The sequence goes on along the minus strand of NC_041732.1, from coordinate 89,521,485 downwards.
CATGAGTTCGAATCCCAGCTCTGCCACTTGTCAGCTGTGTGACTGAGGGCAAGTCACTTAACTTCTCTGTGCCTCAGTTCCCTCATCTGTAAAATGGGGATTAAGACTGTGAGCCCCACGTGGGACAACCTGATTCCCCTGTGTCTACCCCAGCGCTTAGAACAGTGCTCTGCACATAGTAAGCGCTTAACAAATACCAACATTATTATTATTATTCACGGAATCCGTCCTCTCCTGGTTCTCCTCTTACCTCTCTGGCCGGTCATTCTCGGTCTCCTTCGCTGGCGCCTCCTCCCCCTCCCATCCTTTAACTGTTGGAGTTCCTCAGGGGTCAGTTCTTGGCCCTCTTCTGTTCTCCATTTACACTCACTCCCTCGGTGAACTCATTCGCTCTCACGGCTTTGACTACCATCTCTACACAGATGACACGCAGATCTACATCTCCGCCCCTGTCCTCTTCCCCTCCCTTCAGGCTCGCATCTCCTCCTGCCTCCAGGATGTCTCCACCTGGATGTCGGCCCGCCACCTAAAACTCAACATGAGCAAGACTGAGCTCCTCATCTTCCCTCCCAAACCCAGTCCTCTCCCAGACTTCCCTGTCACCGTGGATGGCACGACCATCCTTCCCGTCTCTCGGGCCCGCAATCTCGGTGTCATCCTTGACTCGTCTCTCTCGTTCACCCCACACATCCTATCCATTACCAAGACCTGCCGGTTTCACCTTTACAATATCGCCAAGATCTGCCCTTTCCTCTCCACCCAAACGACTACCTTACTGCTACGGGCTCTCGTTATATCCTGGCTAGACTACTGTGTCAGCCTTCTCTCTGACCTCCCTTCCTCCTCTCTCGCCCCGCTCCAGTCTATTCTTCACTCCGCTGCCCGGCTCATCTTCCTGCAGAAACGATCTGGGCATGTCACTCCCCTTCTTAAACAACTCCAGTGGTTGCCTATCAACCTCTGCTCCAAACAAAAACTCCTCACTCTAGGCTTCAAGGCTCTCCATCACCTTGCCCCTTCCTACCTCTCCTCCCTTCTCTCTTTCTACCGCCCACCCCGCACGCTCTGCTCCTCTGCTGCCCACTTCCTCACCGTCCCTCGGTCTCGCCTATCCCGCCGTCGACCCCTGGGCCACGTCCTCCCGCAGTCCTGGAACGCCCTCCCTCCTCACCTGCGCCAAACTGATTCTCTTCCCCTCTTCAAAACCCTACTTAAAACTCACCTCCTCCAAGAGGCCTTCCCAGACTGAGCTCCTCTTCTCCCTCTACTCTCTCTCCCACCCCGCCTTCACCTCTCTGCAGCTTAACCCTCTTTTCCCCCCATTTCCCTCTGCTCCTCCCCGTCTCCCTTCCCATCCCCTCATCACTGTACTCGTCCGCTCAACTGTATATATTTTCATTACCCTATTTATTTTGTTAATGAAATGTACCTCGCCTTGATTCTATTTAGTTGCCATTGTTTTTACGAGATGTTCTTCCCCTTGACTCTATTGCCATTGTTCTTGTCTGTCCATCTCCCCCGATTAGACTGTAAGCCCGTCAAATGGCAGGGACTGTCTCTATCTGTTGCCGACTTGTTCATTCCAAGCACTTAGTTCAGTGCTCTGCACATAGTAAGTGCTCAATAAATACTATTGAATGAATTAATGAATGATTAACTTGTAACTACCCCAGTGCTTAGAACAGTGGTTGGAACGTAGTAATTGCTTCAATCATGATCCATGCCCTCAAGGAACTTACCATCAGAACAGCATTTTATTGCACACTGTTTAGGTAACAGTATTGAATGTCAGTATTATTGTTTCTAATGCAAATTTTAAAGTATGCTCTGTTACCCAGGCATGAGCTGGTACATTCCTCTCTGATTATTTGCTATTGTTCTTGTCTGTCTCCCCTGATTAGACTGTAAGCCCATCAAAGGGCAGGGACTGTCTCTATCTGTTACCGACTTGTACATTCCAAGCACTTAGTACAGTGCTCTGCACATAGTAAGTGCTCAATAAATACTATTGAATGATTAGGTTTCTAATCAGGACACAGTACTCTTCTGACCTCTGCAGAATAGTTTATCATCATCAGTGAGTATTCTTGGGTATGTCTATTTGTATGTACAGCTGAGCTTCTTTTTCTGCCTTTATCAGTTCATCTCAGAGATGTGGAGTATAAGATTCTACCACGTTTGAGAGTGTGGCCAAAACCAGCAGAGCATGGTTGACCCATCCTGCCACACTTTTCACAATAAATAGACGCTTGCTGCATTAATTGGTTTGTCTTTGGCACACTTATATCTTTCCAAGCCCATGTCAAGTCATCCTGGTCACCATGAAGCCACTACTCTCCTGATTGCTGCCCTTTAGCCTGGGCTGTCCTAGGCAGAGGTCTTCCAAAAATGTACAGCTGAAGCCCAATTCGCTATGTTTTTATGTCTTCTGTCTTTCTGGCCTGTGCTGCCCCACTTTTATGTTCTCCATACAGTAGCTCCTTTGTTCTTTTGCCATTATCCCTCCTCTTGTATGCCTTGCATGCCTAGAGAAGCAGCATGCCTTAGTGGAAAGTGCCTGGGCTTGGGAGTCAGAGATCAAGGGTGCTAATCCTCGTTTTGCCACTTATCAGCTGTGTGACTTTGGGCAAGTCACTTAACTTCTCTGTGACTCAGTTTTCTCATCTGTGAAATGAGGATTAAGACTGTGAGCTCCACTTGGAACCTGATTACCTTGGGTCTCCCCCAGCTCTTAGAACAGTGCTTGGCACATCTTAAGAGCTTAACAAATACCATCATTACTATCATTATTCCACAACAAGCACAATTTGAGTGACTATAATTTATTTATATTAATGTCTGTCTTCCTCTCCAAAGTATAAACTCATTGTGGTCTGTTGTTATATTGTACTCTCCCAAGCACTAAGGACAATGCTTTGCACACAGTATGCACTCAATAAATATGATTGAATGAATGAGTGAATGAGTGGCATATAACTTGGCTAATGATTCAGTTTTGCTCATTTAGGGTTATTTTCATTAGATGCATCTTTTCTCCAGTGAAAATATGCAAAGAAAGAAAACAGTCTTTTCAAGAAACAATAGTTAGGTATGCCGTCTCAAAAAATATTCCAAATATGTGTGTTTCATCCTGAAGAAAGTAAAGAACCCAGAGTAGTATCCTCAGAGGAGCAAGTAGCATTTTCTTTTCCTTGGTGATAAAGGCTTCATCAAGACTGGCAAGGTCTGAAACACCTCAGAGAGAACTGTTTGTTCCAGCTGAATTGCCATTGTCACCTCACAATCTGTGACCTGCCTGTTTTCTCACTTGAGCTCTCTTATAATGACCAAATCTATTGTGTTCCGAACCCTGTGAATGCTGTCACCGAGTCATACCCTGCTGGTGCTACTGGCAAACGAAGACTAGCCTTACCAGAAGGAACCACTTGGTCCAACTCAATCCACTTGGTCCAATTATACTTAACTCGAAGCCTAGGAGATACTTTAAGGATGCCAATATTCAAGTGCCACAGTTTTCTTTCTTTAGAAGAAAAAAAATGTTGAAAGCTATTTATATTTCCCTGGCTATCATTGTCTCACCTAGGACAAGATTTCCCATTTCCTTCTGTTCATTTTGATAACTGGCAGGCCGTGCCTTATGGGAGGAAGGGGCATGATGGGCAGAGAATCAGGAGAGTGAATGTTCTGCTGACAGCTAACAGCTTCTTTGCCTTTCAAATGGTTAGAGAATATTTAGTTCACTTGGGTGGGAATGACCCATCACCACTCCCCTGCTGAGTGGGAACATCTGTAAGGCTGACATGTGCTTGTCCACCTCCCCTCCCTCCCGCCACAGAAGCACACTCACGTATATTAGGGGAATATTGCATTTTATATCATGTCAGTTTTCCTAGGCGTAGAGACCCAAGTGGTGGGAGACTTGGCTTTCCTTACTGAACTATGCACTAGTCCAAACCACACCTGGCTCTCCCACTATCCTGCCAAGAAAATGTCAGAGGAAAGCAGCAGCCTTGAGGTCAGTGCAGCCCCATGGTATTGCAGATCATTGCAGCTCTATCAATCGAACTTACTGCAGTGGGGACTCTCCCCGAGTAGGAGAATAAAATATTCAGGTAAAGTCAGCTGAGCAGACGACTGTTGTATTATTGATTCATCCCCACGAAGGAATGCATTTAAAGTGTGAATATGCAAATTTGAGAACGACTGCACATTTTCAAACCTATAAGGCTTAAAGCGGCTTCTCAGCTGTAGAAATTCAAGATGGGCAATGTCCCCTGCTGATAAGGGTTGAAATTCAGGAGACTAGGATTTATTAAGAATGGAGGGATGGGATTTCTGAGGACCTTGTAAAACCAAGTTGTCTTTGGATTGACTTTCAGGCTGTGATGTTAATCCAAGGCAACTTGTTGGTGACTTCATTTTATTTGTATTCTGGAAAGACTACAATATTTAGGCAACCGGTGCACTACTTTCAAAGTAGCGTGGCTCAGGGGAAAGAGCCCGGGATTGGGAGTCAGGGGTCATGGGTTCTAATCCCGGCTCTGCCACTTACCAACTGTGTCACTTTGGGTAAGTCACTTAACTTCTCTGTGCCTAGGTTACCTCAACTGTAAAATGGGGATTCATCAATAGTATTTATTGAGCACTTACTATGTGCAGAGCACTGTACTAAGCACTTGGAATGAACAAGTCGGCAACAGATAGAGACAGTCCCTGCCGTTTGACGGGTTCACAGTCTAATCGACGGGCTTACAGTCTAATCGGGATTAAGACTGTGAGCCCCACGTGGGACAACCTAATTACCTTGTATCTACCCAGTGCTTAGAGCAGTGCTTGGCACACAGTAAGTGCTTAACAAATATCACAATTTTTATTATTATTACTTTCAAGTGAGCAAAAAGGGAAAGAACAATTGTCATGCATAAACGATGAAAATTGTTGTAAGTATATATATTGTTCTTCCTAATCAAAGATGGCACCACTGATCAATCAATCAATGATATTTACTGAGTGCTTTGTATCTGCAGAGCACTGAACAAAGGGCTTGGGAGAGTACAATAGAATTAGCAGACACATTCCCTTCCCTTAATGATCCTACAATATAGAGAGGGAGACAGACAAAAATGAATGAATAAGTAATGAATAATATAAAATTAAAAGATATGTACATAAGTGTGGTGGAGTTGGGGATGGGGCAAATATCAAATGAACAAAGGTTACAGATCCAAGGACAGAGATGAAGCAGAAGGGAGAGTGAGCAGCATAGTCTAGTAGATAGAACATGGGCCTGGGAGTTAAAAAGGAGCTGGGTTCTAATCCTGCTCTGCCATGTATTTTCTGGTACCACTTGTCTGATCTTGGGCAAGTCACTTCACTTCTCTGGGCCTCAGTTACCTCATCTGTAAAATGGGAATTGAGACTGTGAACCCCACGTGGGACAGGAACTGTGTCCAACCCAATTTCCTTGAATCCACCCCAGCTCTTCGTACAGAGCCTGACACATAGTAACCAATTAAATGCCATAAAAAAGAGGGCTTAACCGAGAAAGGCCACTTGGAAGAGATGTGACCTTAATAATGCTTTGAAGGTGGGGAGAGTGGTGGTCTGGTGAAGGGGGAGGGAGTTCCAGGCTAGGGGGAGGATGTAGGAAAGCGGTCAGTGTCGAGATAAAGACTGGGGCACAGAGAGTAAGCTGGCTCTAGAGAAGCAAAGTGTGCAAGCTGGGCTGTGTAGGAGATCAGTGGGGTGAGCCAAGATGGGGTAAGCTGATTGATTGATTGCTTTAAAGCACAACTATAAGTAGTTTCTGTTTGATGTGGTTATGGTTGGGCGGCCATTGGAGGTTCTTGAGGAATGGTGAGACATAGACTTAACATTTTTGTTGATAAATAATCCATGGAGCAGAGTTAAGTGTAGACTGGAGTGGGGAGAGGCAGGAGTCTGGTAGGTCAGGGAGGAGGCAGATGCAGTAGTCAAGGAGGGATAGGAGAAGTGCTTGGATCAGCATGATAGCAGTTTGGATGTAGAGGAAAGGGCAGCAAATCTGGTGGGAATCTAGACATTGGGCTGATCTCATCCTCATCTGCTTTAACTCTGCTCTTTCCTCTGCCCCCAGTAATAGTAATTCTCCAACCTCATTGACTCCTGTGTCCTTTCCCATGCCACCTGTTCTAGACTTTTAATTCAGTCCTCAAACCCCTTCTCTTAGCTTTTGCTCTTAGTGACCTAGCCACGTACTTAATAAAAAAATTGAAATCATTGTGTGATCTCCCTAAAATCTCTTTTATATCTTGTCAGTTCCATCCACCCTCTGCCCCTTCTTCAACACTCTTATTCTTTCCAATGGTTTCACAAGAATTCTCCCACCACCTTTTAAAAATACCCCCTCCACCTGTGCCTCCAACCCCATTGCTTCACACCTTAAAATATTTGCCCTGTCTCTTCTTCCCTCGCTGACCATCTTCAACCACTTGCTCTCTAGTGGTTCCTTCTCCACTGCCTTTAAACATGCCCATTTATCCTCTAGCCTAAAAAAAAATCCCAAGAAACAAGAAAAAAACACATTCACCTTCCCTTGAACAATTGACACTCTCCAGGAATCACCCCATTTCTCTTCCACCATTCCTTTTCACTTGGATCTGTGATCTTTGAACATTTGATAGTTGCCCCACCCCCAACCCCAGAGCACTAATGTGGACATCCTTATGAATTATTTATATTTATGTCTATCTTTCCCTCTAGATTCTAATCTTGTTATGGGCAGGGAATGTATCTGCTAATTCTGTTGTATTCTCCCAGATTCTTAGAACAATTCTCTGCCCATAGTAAATGCTCAGTAAGTACCACTGATTGATTTACTCAACACCACAAATTGTTTACATTGGTTCTTTCTATTTCCTTTCCTCCAGTCCTCTCCTTGAACCACTGCAATGACTTCTTCCCCCTCCACTCCATGAAATCTGCCCTCCATAAGGTCATCAGTGACCTCCTTCTTGACGAATTTAATGGTCTCTACTCTCCCAACTGCTTAGTACAGTGCTCTGCATATAATAAATGCTCAATAAATACCATTAATTGATGACAACCTAAAAGGTCAGGCATACAATTTTACATTTAGATATTATAATAACTTCAGCAAATTTAGTTTACTCCATAACTTTTTTCTTTAGCTAATTTTTAGTTTTGAGCTGCACTCAACATTTATTTTTAAATTCACAAAATTAGGACTCCTGCCATGTTGTTTACTCTTTGGCAGTGTTCTCTGATGCATCAGAAGGGTGCAGATTGCAAAGAGCAATATGAGTAGGAATATTTTTCATAGAAACCTTTGGTTTGTGTTTTTAAAAAGTACCATTATTTCTTCCCCTTTATCCCCCATCCCTGGTCTCCCTGGCAAACCCCTTCCTCCTTATTAAGAAAACTTGCCATACTAAGGTGATACCTTTAAGGGTATAATGGAAAATTTGTAACTGGCAGCAGACAACTTTCAGTACTCTGTATTACACTGCCAGTTCCAAATTATACATTCTCCATCCCTGATCCCTCATTTTGATTGGCACAGAGAAATAATTACCAGAGACTTTTGGCAATTCCTTTCTAGGAACTACAAGTATTCCCTAAGGCTTCTGCCACTTACTTTACTCTTCAGAATGTCCTAATAGTTATTTGACCATTAGGGCATTATGAATTTCATTGTCGTCTTCAAAAGATGGAACTGAGCTTATCAGCGCTTTCAATTCTCTCTAAGTGCAAACATCTTTCTGTACAGTAGAATCATTTGGGAGTCAGCCTATGTTCTGCCTTGAGAGATGGTGTGTTCGTGTTTTCGAAATAGAATGGGATGATGGAAGAACATATATCCATCATAAAATACTTAGTCATTACTCACTAAGATAAATCATACTCACTGTGCACTGTACCAAGCCCGTGGGTGAGACAGGTTAAGCATGACCCCTGAACTCAAGGAGTAAGCCAGTTCTATCACACTGTAGTATGAGAGATCCAGTTCAAGATGAGTTTCAATCCTGTATAAAATTGCTTCCATCTGTGGATGTTTCAGGACCAAAATGCCAGGCAATTCTTATCTGTCCTTCTGAACAACTTGCCTTGCTCAGAGGTTGTTGTCGTCTCATGACAGGGCAAGCCTGATCAAAGAGTTATTGAACTCATTACTGTACAAATCAGCTCCAAGTTCCTGTCTCTTCAGATAGCACCACCATTCTAGGAAGACCTTATGTTAAAAGGACTTCTATGCTCATCAAGCACAATTCTGTATCTAATGACTTGAAGATCTCTGTCCAACGACTCTGACTTCAGTGACTACATTTTCAGTGCTCTACATCCCAGTGCGTTCTTTATTTTGTCCAACCTACAAATCCATTAGGATTTCATCCAGGTATTCCCTTTTCCTTCTGTTCTGATTACCCAGATGTGACATTTTGTTACATCCTTCCTTCCACTGTGGTGGGACTTTTTATTGTATTTGTAGGTCAGTCACTGTTGTAAGCGCTGGGTAGATATGAGGGCTCACAGCCTCAGTAGGAGAGAGAACAGGTATTGAATCCCCATTTTGCAGTAGAGGAAACTGAGGCACAGAAAAGTTAAGTGACTTGCCCAAGGTCACACAAGCAGGCAAGTGGTGGAGCTGTTATTAGAACCCAGGGTCCTCCAGCTCCCAGGCCTGAGTTTTATCCATTAGGCTGTGCTACTTCCCTAACTCATTCCTTTCTCTCCCTCCCTCCTCTTACTCCAGAAAGTGTGCAGAAAGATGAACTGTATGTCTTGGAAAAATAATCTTTTCTACCAGTATGGGTAGAGAAGCAGCGTGGCTCAGGGGAAAGAGCAAGGGCTGGGGAGCCAGAGGTCATGGGTTCAAATCCCAGCTCCACTGCTTGTCAGCTGTGTGACTTTGGGCAAGTCACTTAACTTCTCTGTACCTGAGAAACCTCATCTGTAAAATGGGCATTAAGACTGTGGGCCCCATGTGGGACAACCTGATCACCTTGTATCCTCCCCAGTGCTTAGAACGTTGTTTGGCACAGAGTAAGCGCTTAACAAATACCAACATTATAATTATTATTATTAAACTTGTCACACACCACTAGAAACTGCCCTGTTTCCTGTAGCCCTGACTTTTTTAACTTTCACCTTGGCATTTTGCTTTGGATTTGCCATTAGTGATGCATTTGATGGATAGCTGTTTGCTTCTGTAGAATATATTAATTGAGTCAATTCTAAAGGAAGTAAAATAATTTACATTTTTGGAATTAGGCTCTTTCCTATCCCCAGGAGAATAGTTTATGCACTCTCTACGCTGTCACCTGGAGTGATGGAGGACAAATCTAGGTTTTTAGAAGCAAAAATGTTAATGAAAATATTTAGTTCTTTAAAAAGCCAGGAGTTTGCTATTGAAATTAAGTGGAATGGACATTCATGTCTACTTCTAGCTGTTTGATATAAACAGAATAGAGCGGGTGTAGCAGAAGTAATCATGGCTGTCAGAAGAATTATTACCGAAGGGTATCTTGAAGCCAGGTTTTTAACTGGCTTTTCATTGCTAGCTCTTCTGTGATGTTGAGTTACAGTTTCTATGCCTGTCAGCCAGTCAACAGTATTTACTGAGCACCTACTGCATTCAGAGGACTGTACCAGCTAAACTGTATTTAATCCAGTTTCCCCCTCCTACTTAGAATATAAACTCCACAAGGGATAAAGGATGTGTTCAACTTGATTATCTTGACTCTACCCCGGCATTTAGTACAATACTTAGCACATAGTAAGCAGTTAATAAATATCATTATGATTGCTATTATTATTAGGAAAGGAAAATGTGGGGCTCTGTCAATGAGGTAAAATTCTAGTTTAAGGCCTGAATTGCCTTAACTTGTCTGCTTTAAATGGAAGGCAAACTGTGTGCAATCCAGCTTTAGGTTTCTGTCACCTATGTGCCATTAACTAAAGGTATAGAGCACTGCTGGAAGCATTTTTTTTGTAACTCTTGGCTTTACCAAGAAGTAATGTGGCCTAGTGACAAGAGCCCAGGCTTGGGAGTGAGAGGTCGTAGGTTCTAATCCCGGCTCTGCCACTTCTCTGCTGTGTGACCTTGAGAAAGTTGCTTCACTTCTCTGTGTCTGTTACCTCATCTGTACAATGGGGATTGAGACCGTGACCCCTGCGTGGGAGAGTCTGATTTCCTTGTATCTACCTCAGTGCTTAGAACAGTGATTGGCCCATAGTAAGTGCTTAACAAATACCATTATTATTATTATCATTATTGCCGAGTCAAAAACAGAAATGCACAAATGAATCCCCTAAAGGAAATATGCTTGAAGTGTTTAGGGGTTCTCAAACCAAAGAGCAAAGCTGGGGATCCTGGTTTTCTTGCATATGTTTCAAGCATGAATGCAAAATTTCACAGTAGGAACTTCTTTGCACCCACGGGTGCTCAATCAGTCCTTTGGAACTGATGATGGATTTGTCATATCAAGGACTTGGGAATGAAATCCCACTACAACCAAGAGCTGGTTGTCACTGGAGGTAGCATGATCTTAGACCGTGAGCCCCACATGGGATAGGGACTATGTCCAACCTAATTAGAGAAGCAGCGTGGCTCAGTGGAAAGAGCCCTGGCTTGGGAGTCAGAGTTCATGAGTTAGAATCCCTGTTCTGTCACTTGTCAGCTGTGTGACTGTGGGCAAGTTACTTAACTTCTCTGTGCCTCAGTTACCTCACCTGTAAAATGGGGATTAAAACTCTGAGCCTCACGTGGGAAAACCTGATTACCCTGTATCCACCCCAGCACTTAGAACAGTGCTCTGCACATAGTAAGCGCTTAACAAATACCATCATTATTATTATTACCTTGTGTCTACCCCAGCACTTAGTACAGAATTTGACACATAATAAATGCCTAGCAAGTATCATAACTGTTATTATTACTGTTGTTATTACCTTTGTAACTTTCATCAGTTCTCTCTTCCCCCTTTTTATTTTTGGAATGTGAACTTCCTGAGGGATGAGGACCATGTCTAATTCTCACCTGTTAGTGCAGTGCTCTACATATAGTAAGTGCTTATTAGATACTATTTACTACTACTAATACTCACTGAGAAAGGGGCTAGGCTCAAAAGAAGAACTAGAGGTGAGGTCCTGCTTGATCCTGATAGGGGTATAGAATGTAAGGTAGAATACCAGGTTGTATGGAAGGATATAAGGTGAAAAGCAGGGAATGTAGATCAAATACAAGGTGGAAGGCCAGGCACAGAGCCAAGGATGCAGATAGGAAGTAAAGTCTAGACATATTAGGAAAGGCCAGTAGGTGGAAGACCAGCAGTTGCCAAAGAGACACTGATCACCGGAAAAGAGAAATCACTGAGTTAGGAGTGTGGAAGAAGGAATGCAGTAAGCTTCTAGACTGTAAGCTCCTGTGGTCAGGGAATGTGTTTACTAACTCTGTTCTATGCTACTTTCCCAAGCACTTAGTACAGCACTCTGCACCCAGTTAATGCTCAGTGAATATTAATGATTGATTGATTAGTGGAAGCCAGTTGAGACTTGTGGGTGAGAGTCACCTAAGGAAGGCAAAGGACAACAAGGCAGAGGCTACCAAACTACCCTGTAGGCTATAAATAATAGAATCATTCAACCTGTATTGAGACAAGTGGTGGAGCTTGGAATAGAATCCAGTTTCTCTGACTCCTAGGCCTATGCTCTATCCACTAGGCAATACTCCCCTGTTGGGGGTTAGGTTGAGAGGCTCCTTTTGGAATGCACCTGAAGTAAAAGGGAGGGGAAACATAGCATCAAGTCCCCTCACCTGTGGGTTAGTCAGTGGGCCAGGCCCCTTTGGGGTGCAAGTGGAGTAAACAAGTGAATGTAGCAATAAAGGATATTCTTGTATCAGCCATGGGGATCAGCTTCTTTGTTATGAAGGGTCATGTTTTGGGAGGTCAAGGTGACAGGATTTTCCCATCTCACTGGTATTTGAACCTGTGGCTTTGGAATGCTCTTAGCCCTAAGATTATTCAATAAGGAGGATTAAATCCTCACTAAGCCAATCTCTACAAGTGTTTCCTTGGATTTTACACTTGCAATAACTTCATCAAAGGCCTCCAGTGCTCCATTCTCGGGTTCAATTTTCATCAAGATTCAATGAGTGAAATGTACAGCTTTCTGTCTTTTTCAGTGATGGCAGGATAGAAATCAAGTTTTTTGTTAAGATCAAGATACCTTTTAGCATTTAGCTGTGTTCTATATTCTATGGATTGATATTATTATGAGGAGGTCTATCCAAAATGGAGAAAACACAAGCTTTATTGCCTTGAGTACAAATATTATCCCATTATTGAGTAATAATATCAATAATAATGATGGCATTTGTTAAGCACTTACTATGTGCCAAGCACTGTTCTAAGCACTGTGGGGGGGATACAAGGTAATCAGGTTGTCCCATATGGAACTCACAGTCTTTTTACAGATGAGGTAACTGAGGCATAGAGAAGTTGAGTGGCTTGTCCAAAGTCACACAGCTGGCAAGTAGCGGAGCTGGAATTAGAACCCATAACCTCTGACTCCCAAGCCCTTGCTCTTTCCACTGAGCTATGCTGCTTCTCAAACATACATCATCCATTCTAAAACATATAAAGTACTGTACGAGAAGAGAATCAGGAAGGAGAACATAGTTGGCTCCTTACTTAGCATCCCAAGGTATATGTCTTGGAGATAAGTGATAGGTACTTTTTGTTTCAGTGAATAGGAAGGGTTAAAGTGGACATAGAGAAAAGCAGAATCTGCACAGGAAAAATAAATGTCATTTGGAACTACATTCAGAGAGTCAATGTTATGCCTTATTGCAAGGAATGAATGAGAATTCAAAGGAGATAAAGAGATTCTACATTTCCCTATCATAGAAGTTATTTTGCTTTATTGAATTGTTTACAGTATAAGACACATCACTCACGATTTTATATGTTTCAAAATATAACATGTTTTGGTGCTAATGCCACTACTCATAAGAACATTTTTTAAGCATATAAATCTAGATAAAGAGAAAATATGCATACCTTTGCTGAGAGAGCTCTATTAAAATTTATCTACCAAATAAGATTTATTTTACGTTATCAATACTTTAATTATTAAAGTAAGACATTAAACATAGTTTCCCATGTACAACTAGGACTAGCCATGTGAGAGAATCTTAGCTAAGAGTACATTCAGTTGCCACGACTTGGCTCGAAGTATTCAGAAGCAACAGAGGAAAAAAATTAGTTTGGCATGTCCTAGCCTGGGAGCAGATTGCAGTATCCAGAGACAGTATCAATCTCTTAGTCTAAATACTATTACAACTACTACTAGTATTTCAGACATCACAAAGATGTTACAATAACTTGATGATGGTGGTATTTGTTAAGTACTTACTATGTGCCAAGCACTGTTCTAAGTACTGGTATAGATACAAGGATACTGGTATAGAACCCAGTGGGGCTCACGGTCTTAATCCCCATTTTACATATGAGGTAACTGAGACACAGAGAAATGAAGTGGCTTGCCCAAGGCCAAACAACAGACAAGTAGTAGAGCTGGGATTAGAACTCATGTCCTCTGCCTCCCAAGCCCTTGCTCTTTCCAGTGGGCTACGCTACTTCTGATATCAATAGGGATCTGGAGGTTGTGGGTGTGGTGGTCTGGCATATATGGAGGGGAGGGAGTTCCAAGCCAGAGGGAGGATGTGGGTCAAGAGGGGGCAGAGGTCAGATCGACAAGATTGGGACAGAGGGATCAAGTTGGTGCTAGGGGAGCCGAATATGTAGCTTGGGCTGTAATAGAGCATCAGTAAGGCAAGATAGGAGGGGGTATGATGACCAAATGATTGCTTTAAAGCCAGTGATAAGGAGTTTCTCTCTGATGTGGAGGTGGATGGGCAACCACTGGAGGTTCTAGTGTGAGGAGATGTAATTGATTGCTTTTCTTTTAGATTTGAGAGGAGGCAAATCAATCATTTTTTGAGCACTTACTGTGTGCAGAGCACTGTACTAAGCACCTGAGAGAGTACTGTATATCAGAGTTGATAGGCACATTCCCTGCCGATGACAAGCTTAGAGTCTAGAGGGGGAGACAGACATTTATATAAATAAATATCTGTAATAAGTGCCTTGGAGCTGAGGGAGAAGTCAATAAAGGGAGCAAATTCAAGTGGTGATAATCAATGTGGGGTAGAATAATTGCTTGGAACAAGATAGTAGTTTGGATGGAGCGGAAGGGGTGGATTTTAGCAGTGTTATGAAGGTAAAACTGACAGGATTTGGTGACAAATTTAATATGTGGGTTAAATGAGAGAGATGAGTCAAGGACAACACCAAGGTTTATGATACCTTGAGAATATTGGTGGCAGTCAAAAGATAGGAAGACTGTCTTGGAGAAGTGGACTAGTGTATGAGGCAACAGGTGAGGAGGTTGTGGTTAGAGGAATTTCAGTGTTGGTGAATTCGAGGTTGTACAGGGACTAAAAGGTTATATGATCTAACATATGGCCAAACTGTTGGGCGTGGGAGGTGGAGTGAAATATGAAATAAATGAAGTTGAGGAGCAAGAGGAAATGGACAAGTGAAAGCGTCATTGGGGGCACCTACATGCTACAGTCCAAACAAACATTTATAAGCATTTCATTGTTTGAAAAAATTAATTGCATTCACTGAACACTTTATCTTTGCCCTGCACTGTTCTGAAACTTGGGAGAGAACAATAGAATTAGACACTATCTTCTCCCTCAAGGAGCTTACAATGTAACAAAGACAAACCATGGACAGGGAAGTAACATTTTTGTCATTCTGATTAAAGATGGAGGAAACACAGTACAGCCTAGTGGAAAGAGCCCAGGTCTGTGGGTCAGAGGACTTGGGCTAATAATAATAATGATAATGATAATTATGATATTTGTTAAATGCTTACTTTGTGCCAGGCACTGCACTAATTGCTTGGGTGGATACAAGCAAATCAGGTTGAACACAGTCCCTGTTCCACCTGGGGCTCACAGTCTGAAGCCCCATTTTCCAGATGAGGTAACTGAGGCCAAGTGAAGTGACTTGCCCACGGTCTCACAGCAGATGAGTTGCAGAGTCTGGATTAGAACCCATGACCTTCTGACTCTCTGGCCCATGCTCTATTCATGTTCTAATCATTCATTCAAATGTATTTATTGAGCCCTTACTGTATGCAGAGCACAGTACTAAATGCTTAATCCTGGCACTGCCATTTCCCTATTTTGTTATTTTGGGCAGTCGTGCATCTCTGTGCCTCAGTTTTCTCATCTGTAAAACAGAGATTCAATACCAGTTCACTCTTCCAATTAACTGTGAGTCCCATGTGGGACAGGAACGGTGTCCAACTCTATCTTGTATCTGTGCAAATGCTTAGCACAGTGCTTGGCACTTAGATCTTTAACAAATGCCACAATTACCATTATTATTATTATTTTTAACTGAATTTAGAAGGATCAAAAGTGTGCCCAGACAGAAAACCATCTTAACTATTGAGCCCCTTGTTTATTAAAGGTCTAAACATTTCTAGTCTTATTTGAGGTAGTTGAATTGGGAACTTCTAGTCATATTTTGATATTGGGAGAAGATTCTAAGGGACTGCAAACCAAACACTCCCCATCTATATTTCCCAGTGGGTCCTGCCTGCCCTCTCAGGTCATATATTCTTTAGTAATTTACTTTGACCTAACTCTCAAAGATTAAATGGCCAGGATAAAATTGCTATGTACATTTCTGTCCTGTGGATTTATAAGGTGACTCTACTGATGGTGAGATTCTTATCTGTTTGTCAGGTGTGGATGGTAAGACTACAGCTCTTGATTCATCTTACCCTTTATTTAATTTGGCTCTTGGCTTCCTGCCTCGATTGTTAGCCCCTTGACGGCAGGGAGTACATCTACTAATTTCACTGTACTATCCCAAGTGATTAGCACAGTGCTCTGTATAAAGTAATACTACTGCTTGAGCAATTAGATTGGCTGTACATATCTGAATTTGCTACCTGCAGTAGTCATCATCTGGGATTCTACCTCTTCATTTTGCAATTTCCTCAGTGAGAAGTCAGCACATTTCTAATTGCGCTGTGTTGGGTTCGTGTGTCTGTTCCTGCTGTCCCCCAGCTGTCCATAACTCTGCTATTCTATCTGAGGATTGACTTCATTGTATCAAATGCTTTTTTCTGCTTCCTCCTTTATGGTTTCCCTACTGCTGCTCACCATAGTGATACCTCATATTTGCACACGATACCTATCCTAAGCACACTTGTCTTCAGCCAAACAATCCTAAACTCTGTAGAATTGATTTAAGCAGTGCAGCATCCTCAGGAAGGGAGTGAGCTGCAGGAGCAGTTTTCAGAGGTCTAGAGATGGGAAAACAATGGGACACAGATGGTTGCTGTCTCTCCCAAGGTCACCCAGCACAACAGTGTGAGAACTTGGAATCTCACCAATGTCTCCTGATAGCCAGCTCAAGCTCTGTCCTCTAGAAAATGCTGCCTCATCAGTCTCCATGCAAATATTCTTATGACAGAAATCATTAGGAATAGATGGTAATATTATTCCTAAATGAATAGCAAATTCTTTGTAATTCTATATTTAACCAAGAAGAACAGATTAGAAGCAGAAGGAAATGTGCTTTGCCAATGAAGAGGGTCCCTTTAAATAATCATAAAAAAGTCTCCCTTTCTCAGAGGGAAGAATGTAAAACAAAGGTTTTGCTTTCTGGGATCTTGCAGATAAGTGCAGGAATATAGGTTAGGGCGTTGGAGAAACAAACTGGTGGGGATATATATTTGCATCCCAAACTACAGTTTATTGATCTTAATCCCTAGTCTTTTCAAAAGTCACTGAACAACCTCAGCAGTCCAGACAAGACAAATCTTACTAAATTCTGCTTTCCCTCCTTGATATTGTTGTAATCAGAAGGAAATGGCTTCTAGTCCCAGCTCTGACACTTGTCTGCTGTGTGACCTTGGGCAAGTCACTTCACTTCTCTGGGCCTCAGTTACCTCATCTGTAAAATGGGGATTGAGATTGTGAGCACCATGTTGAATAGGGCTGTGTCCAACTTGGTTTGTTTGCATCCACCCCAGTGCTTAATACAGAGCTTGGCACATAGTAAATGCTTAACAGATATTGATATTATGCTATTAAAATACAATACTTATATATGATAAATGATATATTATAATATACTACTGTTATATAATAATAATAATAATGCATCTTAAATCTTTATCTAGCAGCCTTTTTGTTCCCAGAATTTTCCTACTTGAAGCTTGATGTATTTGAAATTCAAAATGATGAATTTCCATATCATGCCCCCAACTGAGAAATTTCAAAAGGAGAATTTTCAAAGAGTTTTTTTTAAAAAAGGTAACTAATTTGGTTCAGACTTTTAAAAGGGCTTGGACAGATTAGATGGGTGTTTGTCATATCAGTGCTGCAGGAAGTCTGGTCAGTTCATATCCTTAGAACTGCCACTTTAGCACCAATCTGCCAACTACACACTAATGCATGCCACATTTCAACGCATATTCCCTGCTACTCTTATGCATGTATGTATCCATTTCCCGTTTGTCCTCTCTCTAAATTATTTTGTGTCTTCTCTGCTATATTGTAAGCAACTTGAGGGCAGGGATCCCTCCTGATCTGCTTGTCCAACCTGATTTGCTTGTGTCCACCCCAGCAAATAGTACAGTTCCTGGCCCATAGTAAGCGCTTAACAAATGTCATTATAGAAGCAGCATGGCGTAGTGGATAGAACATGGGCCTGCGAGTCAGAAAGACATGGGTTCTAACCCTGGCTCCTCCACCTGTTTGTTGTGTGAACTCGGGCGAGTCATTTCTCTTGGCATCAGTTACTTCATCCGTGAAATGGGGATCGAGACTATGAGACCCACGTGGGACAAAGACTATTATCAATACTATCGATACTGTCAATTGATGATCAAAATTGGTTATGCCACTAAAATCAAAGTGAGGCATCTAGGGATAGCATAGCAGACTGGTGGTCCTTGTAATAATAGAGAATAGAGAAGCAATGTGGCTCAGTGGAAAGAGCCCGGGCTTGGGAGTCAGAGATCATGGGTTCTAATTCCGGCTCCGCCACTTGTCAGCTGTGTGACTTTGGGCAAATCACTTAACTTCTCTGGGCCTCAGTTTCCTCATCTGTAAAATGGGGATGAAGACTCTGAACCCCATGAGGGACAACCTGATCACCTTGTATCCCCCCAGTGCTTAGAACAGTGCTTTGCACATAGTAAGCGCTTAACAACTGTCAACATTGTTATTATTATTAATGGTTAGCTTAAATCCAATCCACACTTGTTGTCAGACCCTCACCCTAATATAGGGCTTTCAATCCCTGGTAACACTGCTGGGAGTATGAATGGTAATAATAATAATAAAGCTCTGCAACACATACTTTGATTAGTGCTAGCCTAGTTACAAAATCATCGTATGAACCATGGTCTCCATCTTGGAAATGGAACAGATAATTTTATTTTTATTTTAGATGTGGAAAATGAAGCACATAGATTAAATGATTTCCTCAAGCCCGCACAACTAGGTTCTAATGCCAGTTGCATCACTTACTGGATGTGTGACCTTGGAGAAGTCATTTACCTTATGTGGGCCTCATTTTCCTCATCTGTAAAATGGGGATTCAATACCTGTTCTCCCTCCTACTTTGTCTGTGATCTCTGTGTGAAACAGGGACAATGTCCGACTTGATTAGCGTGTATTTTTTCTAGTGTTTAATACAGTGCTTGGCACGTAATAAGCATCTAACTATATTATTATTGTTATTACTATTATTATTTTCAATATTAAGTGGAAGAATCGGAACTCAAACTTGGAGCTCCCTACTCCATCTCAGTCTTTCCACTAGGCCTCACTACCTCCTAGCATCAAGAGAACAAGTAGAGTTTGGAATTCAGTAGTATTTATTGAGTGCTTACTATGTGCAGAGCACTGTACTAAGCACTTGGAATGTACAATTTGGCAACAGAGACAATCCCTGCCCAATGACAGGCTCACAGTCTAAACGGGGAAGACAGATGGCAGAGCAAAACAGAACAAAACAAAAACAAGACATCATCAAGATAAATAGAATCAAGGGGATGTACATCTCATTAACAAAACAAATAGGGTAATAAATAATATATACAAATGAGCACAGTGCTGAGGGGAGGGGAAGGGGGAAGAGCAGAGGGTGGGGAGAGAGGGCAGGGGAGGAGGAGCAGAGGGAAAGGGGGACTCAGTCTGGGAAGGCATCCTGGAGGAGGTGAGCTCTCAGTAGGGCTTTGAATAGGGGAAGAGAGTTAGTTTGGTGGACGTGAGGAGGGAGGGCATTCCGGGACAATGGTAGGACTTGGTTCAGGGGTCGACAGTGGGATAGGCATCCTGGAGACTTTATGAGCTCCAGCAAATTAATTGTCTTTTCGATCCTTTAATTTTCAAAAATGCAAAATGTTGAGTGACTTACCATATGAATTGTTTAGGTTTTATTACACTTTTCAAAACTAAATGTTGAATTAAGGAACACGTATAATAACAAGAAGCATAAATGTTCATCCCGTCTTTAATATCTGCTGTAATTTTGAGCAGCTGCAGAATCGAGCTATTTGGGAATGCTCCAAAATTCATCACTAAGAAACATATGACAGAACCCTGAGGATTCCACCAAAACTGTCTTTGGTTCCCTGAGCAAAATCGTCCCTGTTACTTTACCTTTCAAGTTGCCTGCACCCATTACACTGGTGCACATTGCACCATTTCTTTTGTGAAGTAAAGGCATGCAATACAAGGATGGAAAACAAAGCTGTATTCTTAAGGAAAAGTCTTGATGGCTCTGTAACCTGGGCTCTCCACTACTGGTGGTGGAACATCTTTGTACTTTCACCATGTATGAATGGTGACACCAAGAGAGAATGCTGTACTGCCTTGATAACTATAGAATGGAAGGCAAATACCTGGAATTTAGATTCTAGTTCAGACAGGTCAGAAGAAGAAACAAACTAGGCTTCAATTTTTTGCATAATCATTTGTATAAGGTTACTATATTGCCCTCTTTTGTATAAAATTCTAATTGGGAGTCTTTAGTTGGGAAAGGAGGGCAAGAAATCAGGATGTAGAAGAAATAGTGATAACTCCATAATTTTAGTCCCGATTATTGGAGCTGGGGTATCTTGGACAGTTATTTGGGAGCGGGGGTGGTATCATAGGCAGGCAGATCATTAAAACTACATCACCCTCTGCTTATCTTTTCCTAACTTAAGGATTTACCCTCCTGTTGATTATAGTAATTTACTGGGGAAGAGCTACACTTCAGTTTTCTCCTTCTCCATAATTGGAATCACTGTCTTCCCATTCTGGAGCTCTGATTTGTGGAATTAGGCTGTGAATCTGGTGTAGGTGTGATAGGAAGCAATCCAGTGGAGGTGACGTGGAAGTGCCTTGGTCGTGACCAAAAGAAAGGTGAGACAGAAATGCAAAAACCAATCAATACATTGTGGGTTGAAGGACTTGTCTCTCTCTCTTTTTTTTTTTTTTGGATCGTCTGCCACCAGAATTAGTAAATATAGAAGTAACAAGTGCCTCCTTTCCTCCCAAACAATTCTCTTCTCACTGAGATGCCAGTCAAAATGCATATAAACCAGTTGGATTGGATCCAGTCTTTATTTCATGTTTGCATTTGAATTTTGGTCTGTCACAACTGATAAAGAGTGATAAATGTGACATTATGGCATCGAAAGATCATTAAATGTCAACTCATGTACTGGCAGCAAAATGGCTGGCAGAAAGTCAATGATGCAAGAATGGTATGGAGTGTGAAGAGCAGAGATAGATCTAGGGCAGCAGGGAGCCATGTATGCTCTGAGCAATCGATCAATCATTTTCTACTAAGGAAGAATAAAACGAGACTCAAAGGCAATGTGGTGTATTTGTGTCCTATGGAGACAAGCATCTTCTTTGTAAAACATCTCTGGTTTCCATCTGTAATGACTCATCACCTAGATCAGAAAGTCACAGCTGCACCCTAGTCAGTGTCTCAATATTTTCTTTAATATTTGATGTTCTTCACACATCGTTCATATGTAATCCTCCCATCTTACTAACTCAAGAGGTAGAAATGCATAAAGTGGCTGCTGGTGAATGACGAACACCTTAGATGTGAGATTTATGCAGCCCAATAAAGAGAGCACTAAATCTGACTGGGAAAGCTATTTCAATTCTTCAGTGGCCTTTCTACAATTTTCATATAATTTATTCATCTTTTCACTTTACTTCCTGTTCTCCAATTTCTGTCAATTGATTTCTAGCAGTTCCTAAATATAAACTATACTCAAAGCGATGTGGAAATGCTTTCATAAAAGCTTTTATGAAATCTAGCACAGTTCTTATATCTTTGTCCAGTCATTTAATCCATTTCTGCTTTAAACATAGGAAAATGGGGGAAAAAAAAATTACTTACAGACACCAGGTATCCACGCACTTCATGCCTCTCTTTAGTTCACTTCCAGTTAATAAAAATGGAGTGGGGTGGGGAGTCTTGTCTTATGCTATCAAGTTGTTTCTGACCCATAGCTACTCCATGGACACATCTCTCCCAAAATGCCCCACTTCCATCGGCAATTGTTTCCGATAGTGTATTCATAGAGTTTTCTTGGTAAAAATACAGAAGTGGTTTACCACTGCCTTCTTTCATGCAGTTAACCTGCATCTTCTCCCTTGACTCCCTCCCATGCCATTGCCTTCCACTCGCTAGCCAGTGGCCAAGCTAGGAATAGAATTGGTATGCCTCTGCTTGACTCTCCCTTCCATAGCCGAGACTGGTAGAGTACTGGAAACTCTCCCAGTGCCTGAGAAGTGGGATGGTGAGTAGAGCAGGAAATAACGTGTTAAGGTTGATGACTGAAGCAAAAGCTTGCAATAGTGATGTTTTTGGGTGGCCTTACGTTTCATTCAAAATATTTTAGAATTCAGTATGAAAGCCATGATGTGTTACCTTTATTTATAGTCTGGAATGCATTTTGAAAACTTTGGAAGGTACAAACCCAGATATTTTAAACCTACCATCACAGCATGTATCTACTAAAATGTGATTTGAAATGTAAAAATAATTTTGAAGATACATTTATAGAAAGAAGGGCCAAAATTATATTGCAATATTTGAAAGTGGGGATAGTACCTAATATAATCTTTCTCTTCCCAACCCACCCTTCCATACACATACTCTCTGTTTTCATATTTAAAGTTAGTCCATCAGACAGGGAGTTTCTATTTGCACAGGTAAGACTGGAAAAGAAAAAACGGTGGAACAATCCACACTCCATTTCATGCTGTTTGCGAATAAATAGTGTCCATTCATTCATTCATTCAATAGTATTTATTAAGTGCTTACTATGTGCAGAGCACTGTACTAAGCGCTTGGAATGTACAAATCGGCAACAGATAGAGACAGTCCCTGCCCATTGACGGGCTTACAGTTTAATCGGGGGAGACAGACAAAAACAATAGCAATAAATAGAATCAAGGGGATGCACATCTCATTAACAAAATAAATAGGGTAGTAAAAATATATACAAATGAGCGGATGAGTACAGTGCTGAGGGGAGGGGGAGGAGCAGAGGGAAGGGGGAGGTGTTGGTATTTAAGTGCTTACTATGTACAGAGCACTGTTCTAAGTGCTGGGGTAGATACAAGGCAATCAGATTGTCCCATGTGGGGCCCACATTTTTTAATCCCCATTTTTCCAGATGAGGTAACTGAGGCACAGAGAAGTTGTGACTTCCCCAAGGTCACACAGCTGACAAGCGTCAGAGTCAGAATTTGAACCCATGACCTCTGACTCTCAAGCCTGGGATCTTTCCACTGAGCCACGCTGGGGGTGATGGATTTTCTATTTGCAGCACTTCTGGTTGGCTTGAATCTGTCCTTTCTCCTGAAATCTCTTCTTATAAGAAATAATCACTTTCCAACCACTGATTTCTTCTGTTTCTCCTCCTATATCTTTAGCCACTCCTTTCTCAGGCTTCTCTTCTGCTTCCCTGCCTCAAACCATAAGGGTCCCTCAAGGCACAGTCCTAGGTCCCTGTCTATTCTCCATCTACACACTCCCTTGGAGAACTCATTCACTCTCATGACTTTAACCACCAGGTCTCTACACAGAGGATTGCCAAATCTACCTCTCCAGCTCTGGTCTCTCTCCTTTTCTGCAGTCTCTCATTTCTTCCTTTCTTCAGTCATCTCTACTTGGATGTCCTCCCCCTGCTACCTCAAACCTTACATGTCCAAAACAAAAATTCTCATCTCCCCACCAAAATCCTGTTCTCCCCGTGACTTTCCCATCACAGTAGAAAGCACCACCATCCTTCCTGTCTCTCAAGCCCATAACCTTGACATTACCCTCTACTTATCTCTCTCATTCAACCTGAAAGTTCAATGCATTGAATAATCCTGTCAGTTCTCTCCTCACAACATTTCTAGAATCCCCCCTTTTCTCTGCACCCAAACTGCTACTAAGCTAGTCCAAGGACCTATTTCCTGCCTTGACTTATGCATCAACCTTCTTGCTGACCTCCCTGCCTCCTGCCTCTCCCCTTTCCAGTCCATACTTCACTCTTCCCTCTGGATCATTTTTCTAAATGCTCATAATCTTCCAGTGGTTGCCCATCCACCTCTGCATCAAACAGAAACTCCTTACTACTGGCTGCAAGGCATTAAATAAGTACTCCCCCTCCTTCCTTACCTTGCACATATCTTACTATATTCTAGGCCACCCACTTACTCTCTGTACCTTGAGCTCTCTTTAATCTCACCTTCAATCCCTTGCCCATGTCCTCCCAATGCCCTAGAACTCCCTCCCCCTTCATAACAGTCAGACCACGACTTTCTCCACCTTCAAAGCCATCCTGAAATGACTTCTCCTCCAAGAGGTCTTCCCTGACTAAACCTTCATTTTCCCTATTTGTCCTCTCCTCAGCATCACCTTTTCACTTGAATCTGTACCCTTTAAGCACTTGATATCCACCCCACTCCAGCAACACTGGTATGCTTATCTATATGCTCTCCCAGGTCTTTGTGGGCTGGGTTTGCATAGGTACTCCACTGAAATGTACTCTTTAAGCACTTAATCAAGTGTCCTGCACACAGTCAGCACTCCATACCTTTTTTACCACTTCCAGCTGTATACTATTGACATGTATTTTCTGAGATTGAGCTTCACTGAATCTTTTAAATGCTTAGAATGTTCTACCTGTTTTACATGTCTAGCTCTCCTGGTTCAAAGGTAATGCTATAAATGGTGAAATTTAAATTGGTTTCAGTGAGTGTGTATAATATGACTGAAGCAGGACTGACTGATCCTTTCATAATAATTATGGTATTTGTTAAGCACTCATATGCAGACACTGTTTATGCACTGCATGTTAGTGGTGTAATTAATAATAATTATAGTATTTAAGGATTTACTATGTGCCAGGCACTGTACTAAGCACTGGAGTGATACAAGCAAATTGGGCCGGACACCGTCTCTTGACCGAATAGGGCTCACAGTCTTACTCCCCATTTTACAGGCAAGGTAACTGAGACAAAAAGAAGTGAAGTGACTTGCTTAAGGTCACACCCTAGACAAGTGGCAGAGCCGGGATTAGAACCATCCCCTCCTCCTCCATACCTTATCTCATTTTGGCTTCACGGACTCCGTCCTCTCCTGGTTCTCCTCTTACCTCTCTGGCCGGTCATTCTCGGTCTCCTTCGCTGGAGCCTCCTCCCCCTCCCATCCTTTAACTGTTGGAGTTCCTCAAGGGTCAGTTCTTGGCCCTCTTCTGTTCTCCATTTACACTCACTCCCTCGGTGAACTCATTGGCTCTCACGGCTTTGACTACCATCTCTACACAGATGACACGCAGATCTACATCTCCGCCCCTGTCCTCTCCCCCTCCCTTCAGGCTCGCATCTCCTCCTGCCTCCAAGATGTCTCCACCTGGATGTCGGCCCGCCACCTAAAACTCAACATGAGCAAGACTGAGCTCCTCATCTTCCCTCCCAAACCCAGTCCTCTCCCAGACTTCCCTGTCACCGTGGATGGCACGACCATCCTTCCCGTCTCTCGGGCCCGCAATCTCGGTGTCATCCTTGACTCGTCTCTCTCGTTCACCCCACATCCTGTCCGTTACCAAGACCTGCCGGTTTCACCTCTACAATATCGCCAAAATCCGCCCTTTCCTCTCCACCCAAACGGCTACCTTACTGCTACAGGCTCTCGTTATATCCCGGCTAGACTACTGTGTCAGCCTTCTCTCTGATCTCCCTTCCTCTTCTCTCGCCCCGCTCCAGTCTATTCTTCACTCCGCTGCCCGGCTCATCTTCCTGCACAAAGGATCTGGGCGTGTCACTCCCCTTCTTAAACAATTCCAGTGGTTGCCTATCAACCTCCGCTCCAAACAAAAACTCCTCACTCTAGGCTTCAAGGCTCTCCATCACCTTGCCCCTTCCTACCTCTCCTCCCTTCTCTCTTTCTACCACCCACCCCGCACGCTCCACTCCTCCGCCGCCCACCTCCTCACCATCCCTCGGTCTCACCTATCCCACCATTGACCCTTGGGCCATGTCCTCCCGCGGTTCTGGAACACCCTCCCTCCTCACCTGCGCCAAACTGATTCTCTTCCCCTCTTCAAAACCCTACTTAAAACTCACCTCCTCCAAGAGGTCTTCCCAGACTGAGCTCCTCTTCTCCCTCTACTCCCTCTACCACCCCCCCTTCACCTCTCCGCAGCTTAACCCTCTTTTCCCCCCATTTCCCTCTGCTCCTCCTCCTCTCCCTTCCCATCCCCTCAGCACTGTACTTGTCTGCTCAACTGTATATATTTATTACCCTATTTATTTTGTTAATGAAATGTACATCGCCTTGATTCTATTTAGTTGCTATTGTTTTTACGAGATGTTCTTCCCCTTGACTCTATTTATTGCCATTGTTCTTGTCTGTCTGTCTCCCCCGATTAGACTGTAAGCCTGTCAAACGGCAGGGACTGTCTCTATCTGTTGCTGACTTGTTCATTCCAAGTGCTTAGTACAGTGGTCTGCACATAGTAAGCACTCAATAAATACTATTGAATGAATGAATGAATCAACCTATGACCTTCCGACTCCCAGGCCCTTATCCACTAAGTCATGCTGTAAAGATTGCTTCTTGATGTACTGATGCTATTCTCATATCTTGTTCGAATGCCTCCTTGGTCTCAAAACGTCTGCTCTAAGATAATCTCCGTATTTCCTTTTACTTCCTAATACGTAATACCATCTTTTGCTATGACTACTATCGGCTGCTACACTACACTGTTCTGTTTTGTCTTGAAGGTGTCTTCTGGCCATTGTTTATGGCTATTCCAAAACCTTCTTAAAAACCTTCCCACACTGAGTATGATCTTCTTTTAAGCATAACTTGCCTGTCAACATGAGAAGACATATTTTAGTGCCTTGATAGGCAACCCATGGATAGTTAATCCTTATTGAATGATTGAGTGATTCTGACTTTTCTGACATAATATATGAGGACAGAGTCTTCACCCACTCCTTTAAGAGACTGTGAGGAAAGGTATTGATTGTTTGGTTACAGTACGTTTGGAAGGGAATCAGACAAGCCCAGGACCTTCCCTGGAAGCCAGAGAGATTTGTTTGTGTTGGAAGTCAGGGAGTTCAGAACTTCCCAAACCGTCTCTTTGAATAAGATGCTGTGCATGTCCAGAAAGCTAGGATCCCCAGAAATAAAGTGAAACATAATAATAATTACGGTATTCAAGTACTTACTATGTGCCAGGCACTGCACTAAATGCTGGGGAAGGGGGAATAAATGCAATATCGGTTGGGCACAGTCCCTGTCCAATGTGGGGCTCACAGTCTTAATCCCCATTTTACAGATGAGGGAACTGAGGCATAGAGAAGTGAAGTGACTTCCCCAAGGTCCAGCAAAAACACATGCTAGAGCTGAGATTAGAATCCAGGTCCTTCTGATTCCCAGGCCCATGCTCTATCCACTAGACCACTTTGTTTCTCTAGATTCCACAATCTGGCTTCATTGGCACAGAGAGAGTAAAACCGTATAAGCTAGAGACTGCGTTCTGTATATTCCATTAACTTAGCACTCCATTTATGTTACTATTCTACATATTTCACTGTCAGTCTAAGCTCACCTCTTGTAAAACTCAACATGAGACATCTTTACCTCATTAAACTCATGGACTCTAAGTCATGAATACCCAGTGTGAATGTTATAGTACTAGGTGATATAATTTGTGTGAAACAATGGCTTGTGCCACCCAATGAGCTGGAATATAGTTCACGTGTTGAGTTGCCCTGACTGATTTATCTCAGATCTTGCAGACTAATTGGCAGTAATAAAATAGAAGCTGGATTTACTGACGATATAGCTCCTCAGTGAACTTCCTATCCTTAAAGAGCTTGCATGATTAGGAAGTTTTTGAGAAGTTCCTTCTAACTTTTTTTTTTTTATTACAGAATCACTATGTATCAGCTTAAATAAAAACTAGAGAATGAAGTGCCAGAAATCACATTCTGGGAATTTGAGGATGTGGAGTGCTTTCCCACAAGATCAAAATCTCCTTTGAAATTCTTATCCTATGAGGACAGGACACAAATGAATGAGTGAACAGCACATTCACCCTGAATTAGATCCCTTTCCTGTGTGATGCTGGGGAAGAATTATTTCTAGTTATGTCTCTCCTGGCAAAACAAAATGGGTGCTTTGGCAAACATTCATTTCATTTGGTCACCACCCAAAGTCTGAGTCAAGATTTCTGAAGTAAATGCTTATGTTGCAAGCTAACACAAATGGAGAGGTTTAATACAGACATGTGGGTTACTTTTTGGTCTCAAATAATAGTCAAATCATTGATGGATGCACTGCAAAAAGATATTAGTTCAACGGGGTCACAAGCATTTTTAAAACATATTTCCTTTACTTATATTCACTATTGATTGGGATGCATGTACTCGTATATTTTGAAAAAAATTTGGTGATTCTGAGATGTTTCAGGTGGCAGTCTAGATACGCTTGCTGAATGGGGCATTGAGCCAGATGAGTGAGTGCAAGCCAAAGGCTCAGAAAAAAAAAATCTAAGGATTCATCTAACAAAGAACTATCAAGGACTGAAGACAAGCTGAAGGCTACTAGGTAACAAAAACAGCAGAAAATGATCAATAATGGGTTGAACCTTTCTGAGCAAAAGTGAAATGAAAGACTCTTGGATATTTGATTTAGTTCATCACTCAGTTGTACTTATTGAAATCTTGCTCTGTACAGAACATTGTACTAATTGCTTGAGAGGCTATTGATTGAGTTACCTGACATGATCCCTGCCCTCAAGAGCCTTACAATCTAGAAGGGAAGACAAACATTAAAATAAATTACAGGAAGGGGGAAGCAACAAAGTTTAAACATAAGTACCAAAGTTACTGTGAAGCAACAGAATATGTACCAACATACTGTAGGAGTGGGATTGCAGTGAATGCCTAAGTGCTTAGGCAGTGAAAATTCTAGTGCAGAGGTGATGCCATGGGGAGAAGTAGGGTGTGGAGATGCACAGAGGAAGGGAATTCAAACTTTTTTTTCCCCCCAAGAAGCAGCATGACGTAGTAGAAAAAGCAAGGGCCTGGAAATCAGAGGAAATCTGAGGATCTGGTTTCTAAACCTATATTAGACAGCTCTGTGAAAAGAGTCTGGGCTTGGGAGTCAGAGGTCATGGGTTCTAATTCCAGCTGAGCCACTTGTCAGCTGTGTGACTTCGGGCAAGTCACTTAACTTCTCTGTGCCTCAGATACCTCATCTGTAAAATGGAGATTAAGACTGTGATCCCCACATGGGACAACCTGATTACCTTGAATCTATCCCAGAGTTTAGAACAATGCTTGGCACATAGTAAGTGCTTAGCAAATACCATCATTATTATTATTATTATTACCTTGGACAAGTAATTTCACTTCTCTGTGCCTCAGTTTCCTCAACTGTAAAATGGCAATTAAATACCTGTTCTCCCACCTACTTAGATTGTGAACCCCATGAAGGAGGCGGACTGTGTCCGACCTAATTAACTTGTGCCTACCGTAAGCCCTTAGAACTGTGCTTGACACATAGTAAGTGCTTAATAAATACCATAAAAAATTGAGAGAGCATGTTTCCATTTATCAGGCTAAATAATTATCTTGGTCCATCTGATTGCATTAACTAAGTGAGAAGCAGCATGGCATAGTGGAAAGAGCATAAGGGATGGTAGTCTGGAGACGTGGTTTGCCATTTATCTTGGGAAAATCATTCAATTTATTTGTACTTCAGTTTCCTCAACTGCAAAGGTGCAGTTAAGTACTAGTTCTCAACCCGCTTAGATTGTGAGCCCCTTGAGGGGCAGAACTACATCTGATCTGCTTGCATCTCAGTGCTTAGCACATAGTAAAACAACTAATTCTGGGTAATATTATCATCATCATCATCTTTACTCCATGGCAATTTTCATTTCCTTTATTTTGATAATCCTCCAACTCTTCATTTAACCTAATTTTGTTACCATAAATGACATTCCTAAATGGCAAAGATCTGGTTTTGGAACATAAGAAAATCTAAAACAAAATAAAATTGTTTGCTGTGCTTTGATTTCTTCCCTTTTTCTCACTTTTGTATTTTTAAGTTAATCTTGGGATTTCCATGTGGGACTGAGATCTCAATCTACTTATATTGTGTTTACCCAAAGCTTAGTATTGTGTTTGGCACATAGTAAACACTTGTCAAATGCCAAGCACAATGCAGTGCTCTGCACGCAGTAAGCGCTCAATAAATATGATTGAATGAATACTAAACTTTTGACCTACAGAGTTCTGTGTTCACCTCAGGCCTCTTGGGTACTTAAATGGCCTGTATCTGTAGGAGAGCCTAATTTATAGTGTCTAAAATCATTTGGGTTTTTTAGTTCATCTTCTTTCCAAGTAGCCAAGTTTTATTTTTTTCAAACTGTTTTTTCATGTGTTCCTACCCAAAAAAATCCCAATATTTCCTCCTGATAATGAAATCTTGAATTTTTCCAGGAATAGAAGTGTTTCTTCTGATTTACATAAGGTCTTTGTATCTTCTGTGGGTTATAGGCTCTGATTGGGGAACAGAAGGCTTCTATTTATCTCCTGCAGGTTGACCAGATGTTCTAAAACAAGCCTCAGGACCTCTTGGCTTTGGCGTTAGGATAAAACAAACATTCAAATGTAGTATTTCTTCTAGCTGGTGTCACTTGTGCTACAGTGGAAGGAATAACTCATTCAGTGGAGAGGAGGAAGGTCCCTGTTTATTGCCAGAAGTTTGCTACCAATCAGAGCAGTAGCATCAGTCTTCTTGGTGAATGCATTTCAAAGTTAAGTGATAACTTGTGGTCCAGGAGACCTGCTTGGTTTTTCACTTTGCAGGTGCCAATTGCATAATATCAGCAAGAGGTGTCCAGGACTAAATCAATGATCTGTTCCAGTTCAAGCTCGTTTATACTGGTTAATTTCCCCCCATCCTATTGCCACCTCAACACTTCCATGTTGCCTATGCACTTGAGTTCGTAGATACTTTTCTCCTTCTCCCCCAGCATGATTTTTGGGCAGGAGGTAGCTGGAGGAGTTAAATGCCTGTCTGGTGGACTGGTCTGGGGCACGATCAGTGCTAGCCTAAATCCTGCAGAGTGGAGGAATCATCTTACCCTCTTGTTTTTATCCAGCTGATCAATTAGACTTCCCATGCCTAATGTACATTTTCTGCTTGTGGCAGCCACTTTATAATGAGCCTTCTTGTGTGATTTTGTGTGTCCTGTATAGCATGCACTGAAAGGAACCATTGAATGTCACTCTCTTGTTATATCTTGAAAAGGACATTGGCTTTTTTAAGAACACCGTATTGGTAACACTGATTCATCTTGCACTTAACAAGATCCCCTATGTCCTTTCTGGCTTTATTTGTGCCTAGGCAGACTTTCTCTAACCTGTATTTGTTTATGTTTTTTTGGGGGTGAGGGAGTGTATCCCTAAGGGCATCACCTTTCTTTTTTCCTATTGAATTTCCTCCTGACTTTGTAGGACCATTTTTTCAATGTGTCTAAGTAAATGCCTAGCGCAACTTGAATTCCAATGAGCAAAACTTTTGCCTATCTGCAAAAAGATTGAATAAAATTGCTTTCTAACCATAGGATTGGATAGAAAGTTTTGCAGAACACTGTACTAAACGTTTGGAAGCAGTGCAACAAGACTGGTAGACACATTCCCTACCCACATTGAGTTCACAGTCTTGAGGGTCTGTAGAGAAGCTGAGTGGCTTAGTGGAAAGAGTACAGGCTTAGAAGTCAGAGATCATAGTTTCTAATCCTGTCTCTGCTACTTATCAACTGGGTGACTTTGGGCAAGTCACTTAACTTCTCTCTGCCTCAGTTCCCTCATCTATAAAATGCGGCTTCCAATTGAGTCTTAAAATGAGGATTAAGACTGTGAACCCCATGTGAGATAACCTGATTACCTTGTATTTACTCTAGCGTTTAGAACAGTGCTTGGCACATAGTAAGCACTTAACAAATGCCATCATTATTATTATTAGAGTGGAAAATCTCTCTTGGGTGGAGCTAGGGAGGTGGGAGGAGAGATGTTCTGGTGAGGGGAGAAGGGGGAAGCCTGATTCATTCCCAGAAGAATCTTTGACTCTTGCCTTGAGAAACTCCAGTCCTAATTCACCACATATGGTAAACTTTCTCTCTGTGTCTCTAACTCTTTTTCTGTCTCCCTCTGAATTGCAGAGAAGCAGTGTGGCCTAGTGGATAGAGCATTGGCCTGGGAATAAGAAGAACTGGGTTTGAATCCAGGGTCTGCCTCTTGTCTGCTATGTGACCTTGGGCAAGTCACTTTACCTCTTAGTGCCTCAGTTACCTCACCTGTAAAATGGGGATTAAGAATGTGAGTCCCACTTAGGACATGGACTGTGTCCAACCTTGTATCTACCTCAGCACATAGTACATGCCTGGCACATAATAAGTGCTTAGCAAATACCTGAAAGTAAACTCTCTCAGTACATCTGGGGTAAAAGTGAAGGTCATGTGGTTTTTCTTGGTATTAATTGTTGGTGGATAATTTCAGTTTAATCTCAAATTATCAGGGATCTCTCAAGCAGCTCAGACCTGAATCCACATATGTGGCCGTTTAAGATAGATTACTAAGAGAAGGCTCTCTCTGTCCCAAATCCTTTCTGGAGCTGCATATAATTATCTTTCAAACCTCTTTCAGTTCTCTGCGTTTGTTTCTCTCTATTTGTATTCAAAATTAAACTTCATTTCTTTGTCTGTAGTTATCACTGATTTATAGCCACTGGAATGTACTCAACCTGTTTATATAATCCTGCTGGGAATTACTAGATATGTACTTGTCTCTGATCTTCCTTTACCTGGGATGGCTTGGATTGGTCCTGATTTGTGGGTCTATAGAAAAGTGGCCCTGAATTTTGCCCAGTGAGAATCCACCTTCTGCTCTGGATTCTAGTAAGTAATATCTATAGATAGTGGTATCATTCATTCAATCATATTTATTTCACACTTACTGTGTACAGAATACTGTACTGAGCACCTGTTGAATAACTAAATGTGCAATTAAATGTTGAGCCCCTCAAGTGCTGTGGATGGGTATAGAATACTAAGGAAGAGGAGGAATGTGAAGTGTGCAGGTATGGTTGGGACACTAGCTCAAATAGGTACTCTTAAAATCTGATAAAAAAAATTAAATCCCATTTTGGAATCAGTGAAGGTTTCCAAAAGACAAAAATCTTACGGAAGACAAAAGATACTTTAAGAAGTGACAGTGGGGATTAATTAGAAGAAAAATAGCACTGTGATCTGTGGAAAGAGTGTGGGTCTAGGAGTCAGAGGAACTGAATTCTAATTCCAGCTTGGCACATGTCTGCTGCATGACCTTGAGCAGGTCACTTAACTTCTCTGTGCCTCAGTTACCTCATCTGTAAAATGGGGATTAAGACTATGAGCCCCACTGGGACAAACTCCTCACTCTAGGCTTCAAGGCTCTACATCACCTTGCCCCTTCCTACCTCTCCTCCCTTCTCTCTTTCTACCGCCCACCCCACACGCTCCGCTCCTCTGCTGCCTACCTCCTCACCATCCCTCGGTCTTGCCTATCCTGCCGTCGACCCCTGGGCCACGTCCTCCTGTGGTCCTGGAATGCCCTCCCTCCTCACCTGCGCCAAACTGATTCTCTTCCCCTCTTCAAAACCCTACTTAAAACTCACCTCCTCCAAGAGGCCTTCCCAGACTGAGCTCCTCTTCTCCCTCTACTCCCTCTACCACCCCCCCTTCACCTCTCTGCAGCTTAACCCTCTTTTCCCCCCATTTCCCTCTGCTCCTCCCCCTCTCCCTTCCCATCCCCTCAGCACTGTACTCGTCCGCTCAACTGTATATATTTTCATTTCCCTATTTATTTTGTTAATGAAATGTACATCGCCTTGATTCTATTTAGTTGCCATTGTTTTTACGAGATGTTCTTCCCCTTGACTCTATTTATTGCCATTGTTCTTGTCTGTCCGTCTCCCCCGATTAGACTGTAAGCCCGTCAAACGGCAGGGACTGTCTCTATCTGTTGCCGACTTGTTCATTCCAAGCGCTTAGTATAGTGCTCTGCACATAGTAAGCTCTCAATAAATGCTATTGAATGAATGAATGAACAAACATTGTGTTCAACCCGATTTGCTTGTATTCACCCCAGTGCTTAGTACAGTGCCTGCCACATAGTAAGCACTTCACAGATGCCATGATCATTATCATTATTATTATTATATGGATGGTGTCCAACCTGATTAGCTTTTATCTACCCCAGAGCTTAGTATAGTGTCTGGCATATAGTAAGAGCATAACAAATACCATTAAAAAACAAGACAGGCAGAACATGAGGAAACTGTTGAAGCTAGTTCTGTCATGGGTCTCTGCTCTGTATAGTAAAAAAACCAAAACAAAACAACAAAAAGACCCTCAGAGATAGAAAGTCCACAACAACAGCAAAGTAAGCCTACTTAAAAAGGAAAAAAGACAAGAAGTTAATGGTGTAGATGTTTGACTTTCATGTATTATTTTGTCCAAAGTTCTAAATAAATATCAATAATTTGGAGAATGTTAAAATATATGATACTTTCTATAACTTTGTGATCCATACACCTTTATTGGGATTACATTAAAACATAGGCTTCCTGCCAGAGGTTGAATTTAAAGGAAAATATCAAGTATGTGTTTGGTTCTGCCTAGCAATCTGAAAATATAAAAGATAAAACACTCTTCCCAGTGTGAATAAACTGTGAAGTGTATTTGAAAATAGGGTTTTTAACGATAATTGGCATTCCAAACCTTATTTTCAAGTACACTTCACAGTTGATTCATGCTGGGTGGTGCTTCTTATCTTTTAAACTTTCAGAATGCCAGACAGAATGAAATGGGTGCAATTTTCCTTTAATTGTTTCAAAACCCCATGCGTGATGGAAGCATGACAGAATGCAAATAGCTTCTCTGGTTTGTGAAAAAGCTGGGGGTGTGATTTGATGACTCTGCTCTGTCTGAGAGGCACATTGCATGGAAACTCGGCCACTTCAGTGAGAGTGGGGTGTGATAATACAAAGACATAGCAGTCGAATGGTTAAGAAAATCACCTGCTCTCCATAGTAAGGACCACAGTTTTAATGGGTTAAAAGCTAACCAAAAGCAGAAGCACACCATCATGAGTTTTATTCAGTGGTAGGTATGTCAGTCAGTCAGTCAATTGTATTTACTGAGCACTTACTGTGTGCAGCACACTGTACTGAGTGTTTGGGAAAGTATGCTCTAACAGTAGAAAGACATATGCCCCACCCACAGTGAGCTAGTAGTCTAGAGGGGAGACAGATATAAATATGTACAGATATGTCCATAAGTGCTGTGGGCCTGGGAGGAGGATGAATAAGGGGATCAAGTTAAGGCAGCACAGACAGGAGTGGGAGAAGAGGAAAGGAGGGGTTAATCAGGTAAGACATCTTGGAGAAGATGTGCCTTCAGTAAAGCTTTGAAGGAGGAGAGAGTGACTGTCAGATATGAAGGTAGGAAACCTAGAATGGGTTGTAGCAGTTCATCTCGAAGTAGTTTTAGAACAAACTGTTCTCTTTCCTACTCTGAGTGTGAGCCCCATGTCCTAGTCTGTGTAAACTCTGATTAGCTTGTATCTTCCCCAGTGTTTAGAACAGTGCTTGACACATAGTGTGTGCTTGACAAATACCATTATGATTATTATCCAATGACTTTGAGAAAAACACTGTCCTAAAAGCTGGAAAAAAATTGAGAAGATGAAGCACAGGCAGCATTCCTCATCCCAAGAGGCTCACAAGCTAAGAAAAAGGTGGGGAGGGGCCTGGTGACAGACAGTTAAGTATAGTTAATCAGTGGTATTTATCCAGTGCATACTGTGTGAGCAGAAGTGTACAGTGTGTAAGTGCAAGTGTAAATACTTGGATGCATACAAATGAATAGAGTTGGCAGCCACGTTCTCTGCTAACAAGGAGCTTACAGACCAGAGGAGGAGACATACATTAATATAAATTAATAAATTATGAATATATACAGAGGGGCTGTGGTGGGGTGAGTATCAAGAGCTTGACGGATGCAGGCCCAAATGCATAAATCAATCAATCAATCAGTGAGACCGATTGCATAGGTGACAAGGGAGAGGGGATAAGGAAAAAGACAGTTTTATCAGGGAAGGCTTCTTGGAGAAGATGGATAGGCAAAGATGCAAAAGAGAAAACAAATGTCAAGCAGGAAAGGAACAGCAGGTTTTCATTCTTCTCAGAGCTCAGACCGACGGTCCCAGATATTACAGCTGTGATTTTGGAGGTGACCTTTCCAACATTCTAAAAGTTGAGTTGGCCTTAAGCTGCCACTTGTTGAGTCCTTCCTGGGTTGGAGCAGGGGACGATGGGAGTACCAGAGTCATGGGAACCTCATACCCATACCTTATAAATCCTCATCAAGGAGATTTGTTTTTTCTTTTGAGTAAGCTGACAGATATGTGGCTGGCCTTAGTTTTCACAGAAAACACCTATCCACATGTGGAAAGAA
The DNA here is from genome assembly GCF_004115215.2 of Ornithorhynchus anatinus. NCBI lineage: Eukaryota > Metazoa > Chordata > Mammalia > Monotremata > Ornithorhynchidae > Ornithorhynchus > Ornithorhynchus anatinus. The sequence goes on along the minus strand of NC_041732.1, from coordinate 89,485,293 downwards.
ATGTGGTTCACGAAGAGCACTCTCTTCCATAGTGTTTTATACAGGCAGGGCCTGGCTCTGGTTTGGAGCCTGTTCCTTGGTTTCTCATTTTTTTTTCTTGACAGCTTTACTTCTCCTAATTGTTTCCCCCAAGACTGGTGTATCTGATGTAGCTATTCTTTTTTAATGGCATTTGCTATGCACTTACTCTATGCCAGGCACTCTACTAAGCACTGGGGTAAGATAGAAGGTAATCAGATTGGACACAGTCCATGTTCCACATGGGGCTCCCGGTCTTGGTCTCCTTTTTACAGAAGGGGTAATTGATGCACAGAGTAGTAAAGTGACCTGCCCCAGGTCACACAACAGACATTTGTGACAGAGCTTTTGGGCTGCATGTAGAGGCCATTCTTTGACAGCTAGTTGTGTCAGCAGCTGAAGAATAACACTAAAGATACTGCGGTGGCTATACTTCAAACATTCTTTTTTAAAAGAGTGGGCATGATTTGCCAAGCTGATGGTACTCGAGAGGTTCCAAATAGGTTATTTCATAAGATCAGGAACTCCCCAGCATTGCTGAGCATGAGACTCCAGTGTCCAGTGTCCCTAAGTTTCTCTAATTCTAATATAAATCAGCTGAAAGGTAGATGTGGTGAGAATGTAACTTCATTTTCAAGCCTGATTATTTGTCATTTAAAAATAATTGCTGTTTAACAGCTGTGTAATGCATTCATTAAGCACCAGTAACCCTGCTGAATAATAATTGATATTAAGACTTGGGCAAAGTACTCCTGGGTTCAGTTTCAGGTTCCTTAATGGCTTTAGCTGTGACCTTGGGATAGTCATTTAATTTCTGCCTCTGTGCCTTAGATAAGTCACTGGTGAATCAGGGATAAAAATATTCAACTCACACAGGTGTGGTAAGGCTTAATTAATGTTTGAACTACTTAGGTGAAAAGCACTGTGTAAGTGAAAGCATTATTATGATTTCATGGGGATGTTATAGAAATCCTATAGAAGTCTGGCGGGGATTCTTGGAATAAATTTATTTTCAGTAACCTACCCAAGGAGGAGAAGCTCTCTATTGATTTCCATTGAGGTACTTAGCACATCTCTATTAATCATATTTCCTTCCATAATTCACATATTATGTTTGAAGATTTAATATGTGTGAAGCAATATTCTTTCTCTGACTAAGAATATGGATCTAATAAGCAACTTGGAGTAATGGCTTAAGTAGGAAAGGCCATGGTTTGATTTGAACTAACTAGTATTTTTTTTTTTTTTGCTTTGGGAATTTCTGCATCCCATTCTACAGGTGAACTTCCCACTGGCTTACTTTGGCAAACATTCTCTTGTTTATGTATGACACACCATAACTACTGTGACAATGTGTAGGATTTTATATAAAATGTACCCCAGAACAGCAGCAAATTGAGAACAATGATCCAGTTATTTCTAGGGATTTTTTTTAAGGTAAAAGAGAAAGAAAATCTGAAACAATGCTGCGGCAAAGCTATTTTTATTAATCACTCTCAGTAGTCCTTCATACTTTTTTCCTTTTACCCTGTGCCTTTGTAATTTGGGCTAAATAGTCATAAATTTGAAAGGTTTGGAGAGACTCAAAGGGAGTATTGTAAACAGGCATGTCCTGAAGAAGAATTGCTGCTCAGGGCTACTGAATGTTCCCAAAAACCTTCTTTTGTTCTTAACTTGCTCAAGGTTGTATTAGTGCTTAAGGGAGAAAGAGAGATCTTGCAGGGAGTGTGATGGACTCAGTTTTTCTTTCAGTCAAGGAAATAACTGATCTGGTTTCTGGTGGCTAAAATGTCTACCTCTACCAATGTATTCTCATTAGATGTTACTTTATTGGATTTGTGAAACAAATGAAAATTGAAGCTTCTCTCCAATGAGATCAGAGAGGAATCGAATCAGTCTCAGTTCATTTCAGCTGTTCTGCTGAGTTAAACTCAGGCTCCTATGAGCCTATGCGTTGAAGCCCAGGGGTCAAACTTGTAATAAAAAGTCTTCAACAGTGTGATCGGGGGTTAGCATTTAGAATGAATTAGAACACCCTTTAGAATAATAGGATAAATGTTAGAAAGTAAGAGTCGTGTAATTTGATGAAATGAAATTCTGTCCCACTGAAACAAACTTGGCATTGCATTCATTAAATTTAGTTAATACCGGATTCATTTTTCAAACATTCAAATATTGTAATTTCTTTATCAGTTGTTTGAGTATTTTTCCTTAAAGAATGATGCATGTACCCTTTCTTCGTACCCCTCCCCCTCTTCTTCCCCTCACATACAATATTCACTTAAAAATAATGGTAAACATAATGTTTTTACTTCCCCATAATCAATTTACTGCTCATTATGGACTGGATGTAACATATGGTAGACAGTAGACAGGAGCACAAGAAATGAACACTTAGATATTAAGAATGTCTTATAGCAATGTTCCATATAGGCATTTGATAATCATGTCATCATAATATCTACACCTTGTACAGATTGTATAATTTTGGTACAATATTTTCCTCAATCTCATCTATCTCACTGCCGACCTCTTGCCATTGTCCTGTCTCTGGCTTGGAATTCACCCCTCTTAATATTACGTATGCTCATTCTTCCCACCTTCAAAGCCTTAAAGGCACAAATCCTCCAGAGGCCTTCCCCAACTAAGCCCTCCATTCCCCTTCTCCCACTTCCATTTTTGTCCCCTGGGCACTTAGATTTGCACCCTTTATTCACCACCCTCCCTCAACCCCACATCACTTATGAACATATCCATAATTAATTTTTTTACATTCATATCTGTTTCCTCCTATAGACTGTAGGTTTGCTGTTGGCAGGGAACATATCTACCAATACTATCATTTTGCACTCTCCCAAGTGCTTAATACAGTGCTCTGCACACAAGGGCTCAACAAGTATTATTGATATGATGCTACTAATGAAAATTATTATACTTAGTATTCTGAATATGTGTGTGTTCTGATCCTGGTTATTTTCATTATAAAAAAGTGGTAATCACTGTAAATTTTCTCTGGCCTCAAATGCTCCCTGTTCCTTAAGAAAATTCAAAAGCTGAAGAAGAAATATGTGTCTGCCTCCTACTAATACCATATATGTGTTATCAGATGATATAATCCAAATGTTTTCACTTTATCATTTCCTTCCAAGACACCATTTCCTTGTACAGATAATCATTTCACATCCAGTCCTGGATCTCCTTTATATCATACTGATGTTTATAAAAGGCACCAGTCAGAACTAACCATGTCAAATGAAGTTTCAATTAAATGTAGTCTCACACGAATGTATTACTGAAAACTTGGATGTAAAGAAGACTAGTCCCATTTCAAAAACTGGTTGCAAAAGTAGAAAGCTGCCAGCTTCAAAGTGTTCAAGAAAATCTCACTTGATTCTAATAATTCCTACCTATATCCCCAGATGCTAAAAGACAGTAATGGTTTTCTGATAATAAATGAATTATTCACTGCCAAAATAGATATGTTTTAAATTGGATTATTTACAATTTAATGAATATTAAATAGGATTATTCACCTCAGCATCACATACCACCAGGCTAAGGTAATAACGAGGTAGGTGCCACATTTTACAAACCCTTTGAAAATGTTCAAAGCAGGCAGCTGCAATGACATCTAAAAACCCTCTTGCCTTCCTGAAGTTTCTTTATCAGCAGCCCCATGAATATGGGATGCAAATTTTCCCTGAAAAACAGATCAGGCTCCTTTTTAAAATGCAGACTTTTAAATAAATGTCATTTTTCACTCTTCTGCACAGAATCATCAAATAATATTCTGTGCCTCTGAAGAAGACAAGATGACCTTGTCTTTCTCCACGTGCTTTACCTGGAGCTTGTGATTCCTTGGATCACTGATGACCAGGATGTCACTAGAGATAGGGGAATGCTATTAGAGTAGGAACTGCAGTAGTCCCAGGAATTCAGAATTTATTAACTTGATCGTGACTAGATTTAAGGAGCTTAAAAACTCAACATAACTAAGCATAACAGAAAAATAATTTTGGAATATTTTTCATCTCCTCTCTTCCTTCACCTAAAATGGCTCATTTTATCTCAGGGCTGATATTCAGCAGGTTCACCAGCACTGCTTCATGAGTCTGGCGAAGTGAGCTCAAAGGAGAAAGCACAGAAAGAAGTTGCAAAATCAGTTGCATCTGGCTCACTTGTCCTAGTCAAAGCTTTTTTGTCTCTAAGGTACAATAGACCAAATGATCAGAAGTGGTACTTTCTAAAGGACATTTTACTAGAATGTTTCTGGAACAGTTTTTCCACTGAACACCACTGTAGCCAGTGTTCCCAACCAGAGGAAAAAGATGCTTAGAACCATAATGGTGAAAGGAAGGAGTCAGAAAAAGAGATCTAGGTTTCTGTTTGTTGGGCTAGAGGGGCAGATGGGGGTGAGATTTGTGTTAGCTTGGCAAGATTCAAGAAGAGTACTGCCCCCCTCTGCCAGTCCCCAACACTTTTCAGGAAACTCCCTAATAGAGTTGAGAGAAGATGAAGAGTCAAGGAAAGGACACCTGAATCAGAACAGAGAGCTGGCAGAGACATTGTTTCCTTTTAACTAGAAGAAACTGCTGCTAAATTGATGGAGGTTAAATAATTTCTGTTGGAAAGCTGGATGACACCCAAATCTATATCTCCTCCTCTGTTCTCTCCCCCTCCCTCCAGGCTCACATCTCCTCCTGCTTACAGGTCATCTCTACCTGAAGGTCCTCCTGCCACCTAAAACTCAGCATGTTCAAGACTGAGCTCCTTATCTTCCCTACCAAAGCCTGCCCTCTCCATGACTCTTCTGTCACTGTGAACGGCACAAACATCCTTACCATCTCACAAGCCCACAACCTTGGTGTCATCCATGATTCCACTCTCTCATTCACCCTACATATCCAATCCATCACCAAAGCCTGTTGGTCTCACCTTCCCAACATCGCCAAGATCCACCCTTTCCTCTCCATCCAAACCGCTCCCACGTTAGTACAATCACTCACCCTGGGAAGCAGCTTGGCTCAGGGGAAAGAGCCTGGGCTTCGGAGTCAGAGATCATGGGTTTGACTCCCGGCTCTGCCACTTGTCAGCTGTGTGACTGTGGGCAAGTCACTTAACTTCTCTGTGCCTCAGTTACCTCATCTGTAAAATGGGGGTTAACTGTAAACCTCTTGTGGGACAAACTGATTACCCTGTATCTACCTCAGTGCTTAGAACAGTGCTCTGCACATAGTAAGCGCTTAACAAATACCAACATTATTATCCTGACTGGATTGCTGCATCAGCCTCCTTTCTGACCCCCCAATCTCCTGTATCTCCCCACTTAAATCCATACTTCACTCTGCTGCCTGGATTATCTTGTTACAGAAACGTTTTGGGCATGCCACCCACTCCTCAAAACTCTCCATGGTTGCCAATCAACCTCCATATCAAACAAAAACTCCTCACTATTTGCTTCAAAGCTCTCCATAACCTTGCCCCTCCTACCTCACCACCCTTCTCTCTTTCTACATCCCAGTCCACACACTCTGCTCCTCTGGTGCTAACCTTCTCACTGTGCCTCGTTCTCGAAAGTCCTGCCGTTGACCTCTGGCCCATATCCTACCTCTGGCCTGAATTGCCCTCCCTCCTTAATTCCACCAATTACACTTCCCTCCTTCAAATCTCTACTGAAGGCTCACCTCCTCCAAGAGGCCTTCCCAGAATATGCCCCTTTTTTCTCAGCTCCTCCTCTCTTCCACATTATCCCTACTCTCTCCCTTTATTGTACCACCCTCTCCCTGTCCCACAGCACTTGCATATATATGTATATATCTATAAATTTATTTAATTATATTGATGCCTGTTTACTTGTTATATTTTTCTCTCCCCTTCTAGACTGTGAGTCTGGTGTGGGCAGGGATTGTCTCTCTATTTCTGAATTGTACCTTCCAAGCCCTTAGTACAGTGCTCTGCACACAGTAAATGCTCAATAAATATGATTGAATGAATGAATAGTCCATGTTGTTCCCTTCCATCAACCATGAAACTGGATATGCTGAAAGGAAAGCTCTGCATGAAAGTGATGCTTTCAGTGTGGAAGGGAGGGTTGATCTGATATCAGTCTGTACTGCCACTCTTACCTTGATATTGCCTTGGGCTGATATTTATTTTATGAAGTAGAAAATCTAAGCAATCCCTTGCAGGTACACTCTACTAGATTCACACAAACTAATTACCAAAATTGACAGAAGAGAAATATTTCAATTGGTAGAATATGGCCAATTCTTCAAATCACTAGAGAATGATATTCATGTAGATCCTAGCTGCTTTGCTGTTAAAAATGAATCCCTATTCTAATGCTAAGAGACATTCAATTGGCTCCACAATCAACTGTGCCTCTGGTGAAGGAGCACATGATTGTGGAATTTGATCTGAATTATTTTCCATGACAAATCTTTTACTGTTGGATATAGAATTTCCTCTAACCCAGGGCTTCTAAGAACAGATCCGTAGCCCAATTCCATGCCTGGGTTGATGTCCCTGCTTTTCTTTCTTCCCCTTCTCTATCTTACTTTGGAGAAATTCGGACTTATAGATACTCTTTTAAAAATAAAGTTCTAGTGTAAGGCTGACTAAAATGTATGCAATCTTAACCAAATAAAATGTTGCTTCCTTGTTAACGTGATTTAAAATATTTTTAAGCAGAATATTGGAATCTATTTAGACAAATCAAATATTAATAATAGAAGATTCAAAAGTGAAAGTTGCAAGGTTTAATTTTTTTAAAAATTAAAAGTTGAAATTTAGCTTCTATTAAATATTCATGGTTAAATTATTAAAAACATTAAAAATGAAATGTCTGAGTCAACAGTTCCCAGTGTTGGTGAAGCACTGCAGCCCAAAGAACACATTTTGGAGAGTGATCGAAGTGTAGCTATTAAAAGAGCCTTGACTCGATTTTGGATTTAGTCTCTAGGGCACAGACTGATAGTCTAGGGAGAGGTCACTCTGCTTGCTATGGGAAACCATGAGGTTTTCCACTTTAATGAAACAGCTGGGTGAATCCAAGTCCCCCCTTTGGACCACAAAATGGAAGCATTTGATTTTCCACCTGTCCTTTGTCAAGTGCTATTTCTTTTTTGAATGTCCCTGGAAAAGGAAGTGGGAAACAAAATGGTTGGAGTAGGAAATTGTGAGGGCCCTTTTCAAGAAAGAGTCTTGGACAGTTGTTTGGGGAAACCAAAGTTACTGATGAGATTTCTGGCCATTGATAGAGTGGATTTGTGCAGTCCTTTCAGAAAGAGAGCAAAGTGTGAAACTAATCTAGATTGGTAGTTCTGTTCCTCAAATCATTATTGTCCAAGGCTTTGCTTTGAACAGTTCTCTGCACAGAGTAACCAGTCAATAAATATGATTAATTGATTGAATGAGAAGACCAGATACTAAAGAGTAGCCTAAGAAGTTACAGATGACCCTGGCATCCTAAATGGGTTCTGAATTAATTCTAACCTTGTGTGTTCTTATAGTCCAGAATATTATTCTCTGTTTGCCTATGCTGCCCTTAGATTTGGAGAGGTTTTTTTTTTTAAACAAGGCAATTTACTCCCTTCCAGAACTTACTGGGGCCAGAGTTTCTTGAAACATTTGCAAGTAGAAAATGCATTTGCCCTGAATTTGTTGGAAAAGGAAACCTAGCATTCAGAACCAAACTCATGCTAGCAGAGATTATCCCAAATAGACAAGGATGATTTGGGGACAGGGGAATCATCTTCTATCTTTAAGTCCTCCTAAGGAACTTTGAAGACAGCAAGTTCTCTTGATGTCCAGACTTGATCTAAGACCATTGCATCATGTTCATTATTCCAAGTTCATCATCAGCACACCTTAGATTGTCCAGCCCATTACTCTACTGCCATTTTTAGTGTCATAAAGGGAGTCTCTAAGATCTAAACGGTTGGCAGGATCAGGGAAAGATTGGTCCTGACAGGCTCCAACAGGCTGCTGGAACTGCTATTACTTCTACTTTTTCCCATAATATAAAAAATAAGACTATCAAGTATGCTATTTCATAAAGCAAAATATAGATTCCCCTTCTTCTAAACCTAGCCCTACTTAGTCTTTGGGCCTGGGGCATCAAGTCCAGATTGCAAATCATCAAAGATAAATTAATTCTCCAGCAGTCTCTGTCAATTAGGCAGTCTCCTGGACCAATCACGAACCATGCCATGAGATGTAAACTCCCGCAAAAAACAAAACGCCAAAATCCATCTGCAAAGCCCTGGTCCAGTGTTTTTCAGACTTCTTTGCTGCTTTTAGATGGAGTTGCTCACATCAGACTCTTAAGAAACAGTTGGATTCTGGGTTTCTTTGTTAAGCAGTTATCACTCTTGACCCTGGTTGCATAGTGAGTGAGATCCTCCTTCATCATCGTCATCAATGATATTTATTGAGTGCTTACTATGTGCAGAATAATGATAATAATTATGGTATATTTTAAGTACTTACTATGTGCCAAGCACTGTTCTAAGCACTGGGGTAGGTGAAAGATAATTGGGTTCTCCCATGTGGGATCACAGTCTTGCTCCCCATTTTACAGATGAGGTAACTGATGCATAGAGAAGTTAAGTGACTTTCCTAAGGTCACACAGCAGACACGTGGCAGAGCTGAGATTAGAATCCACATCCTCTGACTCCCAAGTCTGTTCTCTTGCCACTACACCTTGCTACTTCTCTTTTACACTGTCCTAAGTGCTTTGCAGAATTGATTTGTCTCCCCAAGTCCCCATTGTTGTAAGTCCTGGGATAGGTACAAATTTGACACACAATAAGTGATCAACAATACCATAAAACAAACAACAAACTTGCAGTCTAGATGGGCAGACAGACATTGATAAACATGAACAATTTATAATTTTCAATTTAAACTATATACATGTGCTGTGGGGTTGTGGGCAGGGTGAATATCAGATTCTCTAAGGACACAGATCCAAGTGCATAGGTAACACAGAAAGGAGGAGTCAGTGAAAAGAGGACTTAACTGGGGCAGGCCGCTTGGAAAAGATGTGACCTTAATAATGTTTTGTAGCTAGGGAGAGTTCATTCATTCATTCAATAGTATTTATTCATTCATTCATTCAATAGTATTTATTGAGCGCTTACTATGTGCAGAGCACTGTACTAAGCGCTTGGGATGAACAAGTCGGCAACAGATAGAGACAGTCCCTGCCGTTTGACGGGCTTACAGTCTAATCGGGGGAGACGGACAGACAAGAACAATGGCACTAAACAGCGTCAAGGGGAAGAACATCTCGTAAAAACAATGGCAACTAAATAGAATCAAGGCGATGTACAATTCATTAACAAAATAAATAGGGTAACGAAAATATATACAGTTGAGCGGACGAGTACAGTGCTGTGGGGATGGGAAGGGAGAGGTGGAGGAGCAGAGGGAAAAGGGGAAAATGAGGCTTTAGCTGCGGAGAGGTAAAGGGGGGATGGCAGAGGGAGTAGAGGGAGAAGAGGAGCTCAGTCTGGGAACGCCTCTTGGAGGAGGTGAGTTTTAAGTAGGGTTTTGAAGAGGGAAAGAGAATCAGTTTGGCGGAGGTGAGGAGGGAGGGCGTTCCAGGACCGCGGGAGGACGTGACCCAGGGGTCGACGGCGGGATAGGCGAGATCGAGGGACGGTGAGGAGGTGGGCGGCAGAGGAGCGGAGCGTGCGGGGTGGGCGGTAGAAAGAGAGAAGGGAGGAGAGGTAGGAGGGGGCAAGGTGATGGAGAGCCTTGAAGCCTAGAGTGAGGAGTTTTTGTTTGGAGCGGAGGTCGATAGGCAACCACTGGAGTTGTTTAAGAAGGGGAGTGACATGCCCAGATCGTTTCTGCAGGAAGATGAGCCGGGCAGCGGAGTGAAGAATAGACTGGAGCGGGGAGAGAGAGGAGGAAGGGAGGTCAGAGAGAAGGCTGACACAGTAGTCTAGCCGGGATATAACGAGAGCCCGTAATAGTAAGGTAGCCGTTTGGGTGGAGAGGAAAGGGCGGATTTTGGCGATATTGTAGAGGTGAAACCGGCAGGTCTTGGTAACGGATAGGATGTGTGGGGTGAACGAGAGGGATGAGTCAAGGATGACACCGAGATTGCGGGCCTGTGGGACGGGAAGGATGGTCGTGCCATCCACGGTGATAGAGAAGTCTGGGAGCGGACCGGGTTTGGGAGGGAAGATGAGGAGCTCAGTCTTGCTCATGTTGAGTTTTAGGTGGCGGGCCGATATCCAGGTGGAGACGTCCCGGAGGCAGGAGGAGATGTGAGCCTGAAGGGAGGGGGAGAGGACAGGGGTGGAGATGTAGATCTGCGTGTCATCTGCGTAGAGATGGTAGTCAAAGCCGTGAGAGCGGATGAGTTCACCGAGGGAGTGAGTGTAAATGGAGAACAGAAGAGGGCCAAGAACTGACCCTTGAGGAACTCCAACAGTTAAAGGATGGGAGGGGGAGGAGGCTCCAGCGTAGGAGACCGAGAATGATCGGCCAGAGAGGTAAGAGGAGAACCAGGAGAGGACAGAGTCCGTGAAGCCAAGGTGAGATAAGGTATGGAGGAGGAGGGGATGGTCGACAGTGTCAAAGGCAGCAGAGAGGTCAAGGAGGATCAGAATGGAGTAGGAGCCATTGGATTTGGCAAGAAGGAGGTCATGGGTGACCTTAGAGAGAGCAGTCTCGGTAGAGTGGAGGGGACGGAAGCCAGATTGGAGGGGGTCTAGGAGAGAATGGGAGTTAAGGAATTCTAGGCATCGATTGTAGACGACTCGTTCTAGGATTTTGGAAAGGAAGGGTAGTAGGGAGATAGGACGATAACTGGAGGGGGAAGTGGGGTCAAGAGCGGGTTTTTTTAGGATGGGGGAGACGTGGGCATGTTTGAAGGCAGAGGGGAAGGAGCCCTTGGAGATTGAGTGGTTAAAAATAGAAGTTAAGGAAGGGAGGAGGGCAGGGGCGATGGTTTTAAGAAGGTGAGAGGGAATGGGGTCCGAGGCGCAGGTGGAGGGGGTGGCACTTGCGAGGAGGGAGGAGATCTCCTCTGAGGATACTGCAGGGAAGGATGGGAAAGTAGAGGAGGGGGTTGTTGGGGGGGAGGGGAGAGGCGGAGGGGTGACTTTGGGGAGCTCAGACCTGATCGTGTTGATTTTCGTGAGGAAATAGGTGGCCAGATCATTGGGGGTGAGAGATGGGGGAGGGGGAGGAACAGGGGGCCTAAGGAGAGAGTTAAAGGTCCGGAACAATCGGCGGGGGTGACGGGCATGGGTGTCGATGAGGGAGGAGAAGAAGCTTTGCCTGGCGGAGGAGAGGGCAGAGTTAAGGCAGGAAAGGATAAATTTGAAGTGTGTGAGGTCGGCTTGGTGCTTGGACTTTCGCCAGCAGCGCTCAGCAGCTCGAGCATAGGAGCGTAGGAGGCGGACGGAGGAGGTGATCCAGGGCCGTGGGTTAGTGGAGCAAGAGCGGCGGAGGGAAAGGGGGGCGAGAGAGTCGAGATTTATTGAGCGCTTACTATTTGCAGAGCACTGTACTAAGCACTTGGAATGTACAATTCGTCAACGGATAGAGTCCATCCCTGCCCAGTGCTGGGCTCACAGTCTAATCAGGGGAGACAGATGGACAAAAACAAGACAATATAATCACGATAAATAGAATCAAGGGGATGTACACCTCATGAACAAAATAAATAGGGTAATATATACAAATGAGCGCAGTGCTGAGGGGAGGGGAAGGAAGAGGGGGAGGAGCAGAGGGAAAAGGGGCTTAGCTGAGGGGAAGTGAAGGGGGGAAAGGGGAGGGAGCAGAGAGTGGAGGGGGAGCAGAGGAAAAAGGGGAAGCTCAGTGTGGGAAGGCCTCTCGGAGGAGGTGTGCTCTCAGTACGGCTTTGAAGAGGGGAAGAGAGTTAGTTTGGCAGAGGTGAGGAGGGAGGACATTCCAGGACAGCGGGAGGACATGGGCCAGGGGTCAACAGCGGGATTGGCGTGAACGGGGGACGGTGAAGAGGTGAGCAGCAGAGGAGTGACACAGAGTCATCAGGTTGTCCAACTTGAGACTCACAGTCTTTATCCCCATTTTACAGAGGAGGAAATTGAGGAACCGAGAAGTCGAGTGACTTGCCCAAAGTCACAAAGCTGACTGGTGGCGGAGCAGGGATAAGAACCCATGTCCTCTGACTCCCAAGCCCGGGCTCTTTCCACTGAGCCACGCTGCTTCTCTATGAGATAGGAGGGGGCAAGGTGATGGAGAGCCTTGAAGCCCAGAGTGAGGAGTTTTTGTTTTGTGCAGAGATTGATTGATTCATTCAATAGTATTTATTGAGAGCTTGCTATGTGTAGAGCACTGTACTAAGCGCTTAAGCATTGATGGGCAACCACTGGAGGTTTTTGAGGAGGGGAGTGATAGGCCCAAAGCAATGATCGGGCAACGAAATGAAGAATAGACTGGAGCGGGCAGAGACAGGAAGAAGGGAGGTCAGAGAGGAGGCTGACACAATAATCCAGCCAGGATATTATGGTTGGGTTGGGAAGCAGTGTGGCTCAATGGAAAGAGCATGGGCCTGGGAGTCAGAGGTCATGGGTTCGTGATAGTTGGGTATATATAGAGGGTAAGGTAGTTTCAGGCTAGGGGGAGGATGTGGGAAAGGGGTCAGAGGTGAGATAAATGAGATCAGGACACATTGATAAAATACTGCTAGAGGAGCCAGGTGTGCAGACTGGCCTGAAACAGGAAATCTGTGAGATGAGGTAGGAGGCGATGAGCTGATTGAGTGCTTTAAAGCCAATAGTAAGGAGGTTCTGTATGATGCAGAGGTGGATAGACAGACATTTGAGATACTTAAGGGGTGGGGAGACATGGACTGATCATCTTTTTTAAAAATGATCTGTGCAGCAGAGTGAACTATGCACTTGTGAGGGAAGAGACAAGAGGCAGGGAGGTCAGCAAGGAGGCAGATGCAGTAGTCAAGGAGGGATAGGATAAGTACTTGGATGAATGTGATAGCAATTTGGATAGAGTGGAAAGGGTGGATTGTAACCAAGTCATGAAGATAGAACTGACAGGATTTGGTGACAAATTGAATATATAGGTTGAATGAGAGAGATAAGTCAAAAACAATGCCAAGGTTATTATTAATAATAATAATAATGTGTATTTGTTAAACCCTTGCTACGTGCCAAGCATTATTCTAAGCAGTGGGATAGATACAAGCTAATCAAATTGTCCCAAGTGGGGCTCACACTCAATCCTTATTTTATAGATGAGGTAATTGAGTCACAGAGAAATTTAGTGGCTTGCCCAAGGTGACACAGCAGACTAGTTGTAGAACTGGGATTAGAATCCATGTCCTGTGACTCCCAAGCCCGTGCCCTTGCCACTAAGCCATGCTGCTTCTCTGGTTACCAGGTGAGATTACTCAACAGACTTCCTGTGCTGGAAGAGAGTCATTAAATCAATTTGCAACAGAGCAGACAAAGTCTGAGGCACATGAGCCATCAAAATTTAGGCTAAAGATTGACAAAATGAAGGATGCCAGCTACTCTTATCCATGGGTCTGAGACCTGACAATGTTATCAGTTGCTAAACAAGTCTCACTTCAATGTATGATACAATGAATTGAACACATCTGGGTAGAAGTCTATCATGGTTTATTGTTGCTCAGAGGGAAGCAGCATGATGTAGTGAATAGAGTGAGGACCTGGGAGTTAGAAGATCATGGGTTCTAATCCCGGAACTGCCATTTGTCTGCTGTGTGGTCTTGGGCAAATCATTTAACTTCTCCGTGTCCCATCTACCTCATCTGTAAAATGGGTATTGAGACTGTGAGCCTCATGTGGGACAGGGACTGTGTCCAAAGCAATTTGCTTGTATCCACTACAGAGCTTAGTATAGTGCCAGGCACGGAAGTGCTTAAAAAATACCATTATTATTATTATAGATATTATAGATATAGATATAGAGGAACTGTACTTTAAATAACAGGGCTTTTATTATCTATGATAGCTGGAAATAGACTAAGTGGCAATTGGCAGATTCCTGCATGCCCAAAACACTTGGGAAAGTGCAGTTTAACAATATAGCCTCTTAGGGAATGGGAGGGGGATTGAATAAAAGGAGCAAGTCAAAGAGAGGCAGAAGGGAGTGAGAGAAGAGGAAAGGAGGACTTAGGTAAGATCTCTTTGAGGAGTTGTGCATTCAATAAATCTTTGAAGATAGAGAGAATAGTTCTCTGTTGGATATGAAGGGGGAAGGCATTCCAGGCCAGTGGCAGAATGAGGGCTAGAGGTTGGTGGCTAGATAGATGAGATAGAGGCACATACACATCAGGCTAGATTCACTTTTTCCTGTTTGGGACAGACCTGCTGCTAGATGGGCCAAACAAAGAAAATGGTTATTCAGGTGGATTTTCTTCCTATGCATTTTGCCTTCACTAGAAAGAAACAAACAACATCAGTTATTGAAAGAATAACCCCAAGCACAGTATTTGAAGCTAATTTTTTCTATCAATCCTTGGAGAAAAGGTGCAAAGTAATAAAAAAAAATAGCTCCTAGGTTAAATAGCCAAGTAGATCATCTAATGGGGAGCAAAGGATATCCATGAATCATTTCCACAAAACATTCACTCTAGTGCCCTCAAAACGCTGACTTTGATGCATAGCTTTTATTTCCATGATTTATTAGTACAAAATAACATTTCAGTCAATCAAGCAATAGTGAATATTGAATTCTTACTTTGTGCAAGGCACTGTACTAAGGGTTTTGTAGAGTACAATACAATTGAGTTGGTAGACATGATCCTTCCTCTTAAGGAGTTTACAGACTACAGAGAGAGAAAAAAAATTAAACTAAAGATAGGGAAAATGGAAGAGTGTGATGATATGAGCATATGTGTTGTGGGGGGAGCAGCATAGCTCAGTGGAAAGAGCCTGGGCTTGAGAGTCAGAGGTCGTGGGTTCTAATCCCGGCTCCTCCACCTGTCAGCTGTGTGACCTTGGGCAAGTCACTTCACTTTTCTGTGCCTCAGTTCCCTCATCTGTAAAATGAGGTTGAAGACTGTGAGCCCCAAATGGGACAACCCAATTACCTTGTATCTACTCCAGTGCTTAGAACAGTGCTTGGCACATATTAAGTACTTAACACAAACGTTATTATTATTATTATGTGCTTAAGGGGTACAACCCCAAGTACACAGATGAAGCAGAAGGAAGAAAAGGATAGGGGAAATGAGGACTTTGAGAAGTTCTCTTGGTGGAGATATGATTTTAGGGACACTTTGAAGGTGAAAAAGGTGGTGGTCTGTCAAATATGAAGGGAGAAGAATTTCTAGTCCAGAGGGAGGACTTAGGCAAGGGGGCCCAGCAGTGAGGTAGATGGGATCAAAGCATGGAGAGTAGGTTGGTTTTAGACAGCTAAGTGTATGGGCTGGGTTGTAGTAGGAAATCAGCAAGGTAAGAGATACAGTTTATTGAGTACCTTGAAGCCAATGGTTAGGTAAATTCTAGAGATGTGGTGAGGGAATAACTGACAGAACTTTTTAAAAGACTATGTTGATTGAATGAGAGAGAGTAGTCAGGATAATGTCGTACTTATCGTACTTATTGAATGCTTACTGTGTTCAGAGCACTGTACTGTATGCTTGGGAGAGTACAATCTAACAGACACATTCTCTCCTCACAATGCCCTTACAGTCTAGAGGAGGAGATAGACATTAAAATTAATAAATAAATTACAGATATGTACATAACTGCTGTGGGTCTGGGATGAGGGATGTAAAAGGAAGCAAATCAGGGTGACGCAGAAGGGATTTGAAGAAAAGGAAAAATGGGCTTTGTCAGGGAAGGCCTCTTGGAAGAGATATATCTTCAGTAAGGCTTTGAAGCAGGGGAGAGTAATTGTCTGATGGATATTCACTTTCGACCATCCCCTCCTCCTCCATACCTTATCTCACCTTGGCTTCACGGACTCCCTCCTCTCCTGGTTCTCCTCGTATCTCTCTGGCCGGTCCTTCTCGGTCTCCTTCGCTGGTGCCTCCTCCCCCTCCCATCCTTGAACTGTTGGAGTTCTTCAAGGGTCAGTTCTTGGCCCTCTTCTGTTCTCCATTTACACTCACTCCCTTGGTGAACTCATTCGCTCTCACGGCTTTGACTACCATCTCTACACAGATGACACGCAGATCTACATCTCCGCCCCTGTCCTCTCCCCCTCCCTTCAGGCTTGCATCTCCTCCTGCCTCCGGGACGCCTCCACCTGGATGTCGGCCCGCCACCTAAAACTCAACGTGAGCAAGACTGAGCTCCTCATCTTCCCTCCCAAACCTGGTCCTCTCCCAGACTTCCCTATCACAGTGGATGGCATGACCAACCTCCCCGTCTCTCAGGCCCGCAATCTCGATGTCAGCCTTGACTCGTCTCTCTCGTTCACCCCACACATCCTATCTGTTACCGAGACCTGCCGGTTTCACCTTTACAATATCGCCAAGATCCTCCCTTTCCTCTCCACCCAAACAGCTACCTTACTGCAATGGGCTCTCATTATATCCCGGCTAGACTACTGTGTCAGCCTTCTCTCTGACCTCCCTTCCTCCTCTCTCTCCCCGCTCCAGTCTATTCTTCACTCCGCTGCCCGGCTCATCTTCCTGCAGAAACGATCTGGGCATGTCACTCCCCTTCTTAAACAACTCCAGTGGTTGCCTATCGACCTCCGCTCCAAACAAAAACTCCTCACTCTAGGCTTCAAGGCTCTCCATCACCTTGCCCCCTCCTACCTCTCCTCCCAGTACAGTGCTCTGCACATAGTAAGCGCTCAATAAATACTCTTTATTAGTATTATTATGAATATTCATTCATTCATTCAATCAAATTTATTAAGCGCTAACTATGTGCAGAGCACTATACTAAACATTTGGAAAGTACACTTCAGCAACAGATAGAGGCAGTCCCTGCCCAACAACAGGCCCACAGTCTAAATGGGGAAACAGACAACAAAACCAAACCAAACAAAACAAAACAAGTAGTCTGGCATAAATATCATCAAGATAAATAGAATCATAGATATATACACGTCATTAATAAAATAGAGTAATAAATAATATATATGAATATTTACAGTGCTGAGGGGAGAGGAAGGGGGAAGAGCAGAGGGTGAGAGAAGGGGGATGGGGAGGGGAGGAGAAGCAGAGGGAATGGGAAGGCTCAGTCTGGGAAGGCCTCCTGGAGGAGGTGAGCTCTCAGTAGGGCTTTGAAGAGGGGATATGAGGAGGGAGGGTGATTCAGGTCAGAGGTAGGATGTGGGTGAGAAGTCAGTGACGAGATAGATGAGATTAAGGTACAGAGAGAAAGTTACAGTACATGTTGAGGTTACAGGCTTGTGAGATGCAAGGACAGTGGTGCTATTTACAGTGGTAGTTGAGTCTGCAGAGATGAGGTCTGTCTTGGACATATTAACTTTAAGGGGTTAACGGGTCATGTAAGTGGAGACATCCTGAAGGCAGGAGGAAATGGAAGACTACAGAGAAGGAGAGAGGTCGGGGTGGAGAGGTAGATTGGGGAATCATCCACATAGAGGTGGTGGTTGAAGCCATGGGAGCGAATGAGTCCTCTAAGGAATTTTTGAGCAATCTTTTTGCATATGCTCATTAAAATTTAATGGTGCCCAATCTATAAAATTCACTGCCAAATGCACTCATTTTACACATTGGGTTATAAGTGATTTTGCATCTGCTATAGTTCAAATAATTCTATGATGTGAGATTTCTTTAAGTAAAAAGGTACAACATATACTATCATTTATCATAAGAAAAAACAACCAAATTTAGCAAAGGAAAAGCCACAGTGTGTAACTTTTCACAATGCTGATTTAGTTATTGTTAAATTTTGCAGTATGTTTTTTCCAAAGAACAGAAGTACTTCCATGTGTCTTAGAACTAACTAAATGGATATATTTTGTTCTAGCATTTAAGACCAGCATTGCTATGAGCAATATATGGGTATCATTTTTCAGTCATTTCCATATATATATTTTAGAAATATGTTTTCTGGGTCATTTGATACTTTCCAAGTCATTCTTCATTATAAATGAATATTTGGGGGGAAGTAGACAAAGTTGAAGGATTGAAAGGTAAACCCTGTCAATTTTTTACATAGGGAGAGATTTGTTTTCTCTTCATTTAATTTATGATCTTTTAGACAAGCAATGTATGACCCTTTATCTTCATTTAATTTATGAACCTGTATTTGACCCTTAGTACACATCCATTTAGGACACATCCTTAGAACACATCCTTGTCTTCACTGACTCTGTCCTCTCCTGGTTCTCCTCTTATCTCTCTGGCCATTCATTCTCAGTCTCCTTCATGGGCTCCTTCTCCCCATCCTGTCCCTTAACTGTAGGGGTTCCTCAAGGGTCAGTTCTTGGTCCCCTTCTATTCTCCATCTACACTCACTCCCTTGGTGAACTCATTTGCTCCCACGGCTTCAACTATTATCTTTACAAAGATGATAACCAAATCTATATCTCCTCCCCTGTTCTCTATCCCTTCCTCCAGGATTGCATCTCCTCCTGCCTTCAGGATATGTCTACTTGGATGTCCTCCCACCACGTAAACTGAACATGTCCAAAACAGAGCTCCTTATCTTCCATTCCAAACCCTGACCTCTCCCTGACTTTCCCATCACTCTGGATAGCCTTACCACCCTTCCCGTCTCACAAGCCCACAACCTGGGTGTCATCCTGTACTACAATTTCTCATTCACCCTACGTATCCAATCCATCACCAAAGCCTGCCAGTCTCACCTTCACAACATTGCCAAGATCCACCCTTTCATCTCTATCCAAACCACTACCACGTTAGGACAATCACTCATCCTATTCAACTGGATTACTGCATCAGCCTCCTTTCTGATCTTCCAAACTCCTGTCTCTCCCCACTTCAGTCTATACTTCACTCCGCTGCCAAATTATCTTGCTACAGAAATGTTCTGAGCATGTCAACCCCCTCCTCAAAAATTTCCAGTGGTTGCCTATCAACTTCTGTATCAAGCAAAAACTATTCACTATTGGCCTCAAAGTTCTCCATCACCTTGCTCCCTCCTACCTCACCTTCCTTCTCTCCTTCTTCAGCCCAACCCACACACTCTGCTCCTCTGTCGCTAACCTCCTCAATGGGCCTTGTTCTCGCCTGTCCCCCATCAACCCGTAGCCCATGTCCTACCTCTGGCCTGCAATGCCCTCCCTCCTCAAATCCACTAAACAATCACACTTCCCCCCTTCAAAGTCCTACTGAAGGCTCACCTCCTCCAGGAGGCCTTCCCAGACTAAGCCCCCCTTTTCCTTAGCTCTCCCTCCCCGTCATTTCAAATCACTTCCTTTGCTCTATCCCCCTCCCCCATAGTGCTTGTATATATATGTACATATCTATAACTCTATATTAATGCTTGTTTACTTGGTTTGAGGTACATTCATCTATAATTCTACTTATTTATATTGATGTTATTGATGCCTGTTTACTTGTTTTGATATGTCTCCCTGCTTCTAGACTATAAACCCATTGTAGACAGGGATTGTCTCTATTGCTGAATTGTACTCACCAAGCTCTTAGTATAGTGCTCTGCATACAGTAAGGGCTCAAAAAATGTGGTTGAATGAATGAATCCTTTTCTGCCAATGGACAAAATGACTTTTCATTTAAAAAATTAAACTAGTGATAAAGTCTATGCATACGCGTGTAGCTTGAAAAAGACCTATTTTGGCTTAAGTCACACACTTCAGACCTGAATTGGGCTTCTTGTGAAAAATCAAGAATTCTGATTTTGGTTGTAAACTATTTTTCTCTCTGAAAACCTGAAAATTTTAGATTGTAAAATTGTACTCTATTAAAAAAAGTTCTTCTTTAATTGTTTTGGATTCTCCTGTAAATAAATCCACCTTCACAATAATCTTGTTTCCTCATGTTCAAGACAATGAAGAAGTGGAGAAACTCCACTTTTATTTTTTTATTTTTAAGATTTTTCAGCCATAGAAGCGAAGAAGGTCATTTCTGTAGTTCTGCTGTGCCGGTACTGTCAATGGGCCTTCCTGTTTTGAGAGTCAAACTCAGGCCAAACCCTGCCCTGTTCACAGCAGAACTGGCATTGATTATTTGGATAAGACCCCAGATATGTCCTATATGCAACACTCATTGCTCAATCAATCTGACCCAAACAACTGCATGCTGGCATCTGAATCACAGTCAGGTATATTGTGCTCCCAAAAGATTCTATGAGCTGATATTTTGGAATGGTGGAGAAACAACAAATTAGGCATTAAACAGGAGTAACATGAGCAACCATGATTGTAATCACCACTGTTGCCACACTCTCCCTGTGCCACATGCTCTGTCAGTGAAGAGGAACTCACAATTATTTGAAAGCCAATATTTTCTTCTTTGCAGACATAGAAATAGTTGCAGTTTGCATCATCAGCTCTGGATTTCATGCTCCCAAAAGACATGGGGTGGGTGGAATCCTGACATGAAAGTTCGATTTTGTTTAGTGGACACTGTGGTTAAAGTGATAATTTCCCCTAAACATGCAGTTCTTTTAATACTGAGGTGGCTGACACACTGGACTCCAATTAAATGTGTTCATTTTTGTGGGCAGGGAACGTGTCTATCATATCTATTGCACTGTACTCTCCCAAGTGCTCAGCACAGTGCTCTGCATGCATTAAATTCTCAAAAAGTAGCATTGATTGATTAATTGATTGACTAAAACAGAAGAAGCTTCCAGCATTCCTTGGGAACTAAACTACAAGTGGATAAGTACCACTAACTTCTTCCAAAACTGCTCAGTGCTTTGCAGTGCTTCCAAAACTGATCCCTGGGGGAGGAACCACAAAAAAGACCACTTAAGGACTCCTTACTTATGAATTTTCCTAATGAAACATTCACTTTTTTATATTCCAGGTATATGACCAATATTTGCCTTTTGCCTTTTATGAATTTTTCTTCTGAGGACATTTTACTGTCAAGTTCCATGAAAGATATAGAAATGAGATTTAACCTAATGTCTGGAATAGTCAAGTGTTTAAGAGGGCTTCAGTGACAACTCTGACCTCACCCTTGCCCCTGCCTGACAAATTTACCCATCTGGCAAAGGATTATGGAAGAAGTATGTTATGGGCAAGGAACGTGTCTGCTAATCCTGCTGTATTGTACTCTCCCAACTCTGTACCTAGTATATGCTCAATAAATATGATTGGAGACTTATTTAAAACTTAGAAACTCAGCTCTAACACCAGCTCTCCATTGTCTTGGCTTTTGCTGATCAAAAATAGAGAAACTAAAATCAATTTGAACTCCAAAGGGTGGATGTGAATCAGGTAGGATGATAAATATTGTATTCCATAAGCACTTTTTATATGCCAAGCACATCGAGGTAGAATCTGTATAAGCAGACCAGACAGAGCCCCTCTCCCACATGGGACTCACAGGTTAAGGGGGAAGGAGAACAGATATCTCAGGCCAATTTTACATGTGAAGGAACTGAGCCACCGAGAAGTGACTTGTCAGAGTTCACACAGCAGGCATGTGGTAGAGCTAGGATTGGAACCCTGGTCTCCTGTCTCACAGGTCTGAGTGCTTTCCATTAGGCCATGTTGCTTCTGGTGGAATATGCCCTTAGACTAGTGTTGGATTGTGACTTGTCAGGATGATCACTTAGAAAAATTCAGTGCATGGGAGAGTCCCCATTGTTACAGCATGAAACAGAAGATAGAGTCAGGCAAGGCTCCATCTTTGAAATATTTCACAGATAACTCTCAGAACAAGGTAGATCATGACCTGAGCACTTTATGCAGCTTCACGGTGGACACTGCTGTAACTCGTCATAGGAGATGGATGAAGCCGAGGTGATGAGCCATGATGATGAATCCACTAAATGATCCCTCTCATCCCTCTTATGGAGAAAAGTGTCCTTCCTGTGATCAATCATCATGAGGAAGCAGTGGACGAGGGGTGGGCAGCCTTGCCGCTGTGCTGGTGGTAGCTTGCTTGGAAGCATTCACACATCCTTGAAATGCATTGAGTGGAAAAAGTGCCTACTTTTCACATTTGCAGTTGTCAGTGGTAAAGCGGGGGAAAAAATCCCTAGTAGCATTTTGGTCCTGAGGAAATGATAGTTGATGAACAATTCAGGGTTTTCTTGTCAAGATGATACCACAGGAGGAGAGAACAGCAGGGGGACGGGGGAGGTGGAGTGGACTTGAGAATTCCTCTGACAGACTTTCACCACCAACCAGCGTGAACCGCCCCACTCAGGGGAGAGGCCAGAGAGCATGTGGGAGTTGAATAACTCTCCGGGTGGTCCTTGAAATTGAAGACTGGGACTTGGGACTGAGGCACTATGGGAAGAGTGCACTGCCTGAACAAGTCTTGTTGTATGAAAGAATTTCAGCTGACAGTAGAGTCTATCTGTAATCCATAGGGAACTCACTTCAGAAAGCAGCAGGGACTGACCGTTGGTCTTAGGTTTGAGAATTTAGAGGATCCACATACTCCATCAGTGAATTATAGACCTAGCTGATACGTAGCATCCACTTGCCCCAGATAAAATGGAACAGCTTTTCAGAATCCTAATCAAGAACTTGGGGTCATACCAGTCCTGCTTATCTTGAGATATGTTGTAAACTAAATATGTCACTAGATCAATCAATAGTATTTACTGAGTGTTTAGTGTGTGCACAGCACTTTACTAAGCACTTAAGTGCATATAACAGGAGCTTACAGTCCTAGAGGGGGAGACAGACATTGAAACGAATAAAATTATAGATATGTACATAAGTGCTGTTAGTCTGACCAAACAATGCTAGTGCAAGGGTGATGCAGAAGAAAGAGGAAGTAGAGGAAATGAGAGCTTAGTTGGGAAAGGCCTCTTGGAGGAGATGGGTTTTTATTAAGACTTTGAAGGTGGGGAGAATTATGGTCTATCTAATATGAAGGAGGAGGAAATCCCAGGCCAGAGAAACAATATGGGAGAGGCATCAAGAGATTGACAATAGTGAGGTACATTGAGTAGGTTGACCTTAGAGGAGCTAAATCAGTGTGCCAGGTTGTAGCAAGAAATCAGTAAGGTAAAATAGGAAGTGGCAAGGTGATTGAGTACTTTTGAAATCAGTGGTAAGGAGTTTCTGTTTATTTCTGTTTCTGGTTGAGTTGAATGGGCAATCACTGGAGATTCTTGAGGAGTGGAGAAACACGGATCAAATGGTTTTACAGCAAAATGATCTGGTCAACCAAGTGAAGCATGGACTGGAGCTTCTAGTCCTAGAAGAATCTAGGAATCTAGAACCTAGAAATTTCTAGATTCTAAATTTCTCACAACCTAATAAATTCCCTGAGATTAGGGAACAATCAATCAACTGTATTTATGGATCAGTTACTGTGTGCAGAGTACTGTATTAAGCATTTGGGAGACTACGGACAGTGCTCAGTATCTGCAACATAATTATCATACCATAATTATTATTATTATTAACAATAGAGTTGTTAGTCATGACCTCTGCCATCTATGGATCGTGACTAGTCATTCTATTTTTCTCTCCCAAGCCCTTAGAACAGTGTCTGCACAGATCAAGCATTCAGTGAATACCACTGACTAATTTGAGCTAAGCCTGGCTGCTGCCAACATTGAAAAAAGCGGGAAGATAAAGTCCATTCTAAAAAACATGGAAACAAGGCAATTTGGAAGGGAAAAGGTCAACACCCGCTCAGTCTTCCATTCCCACTGTTTCAAGATTTCTTTCCAGCATTTCAAACAAACAAAAAGAACTTCCCTTTCATTACTCCCTCCAACTGAAATAATTGGTGAAATTGCCTGGCCCCATTTTGCTGCAGTGAAAACATATTTTACTGCTCTAATCCATGCAAACAACCCTAGAGTCTGTGGGCCTTGTTTGATTGCCCTGATGCTCTCTCCACAAAGCTGCAGGCAAGAGGCGTGAGAGCTGTTGATGTGTGCTGATAAAGTCACTCAATACTGGAGTTGGAGTTCCTTAAGAAGAATCTGTGGTTGGTCAGGAAGGAAGCTGATTTTCGCTGCTGAACACCGGCCCTAAATATTTTTAATCTCCAATCCTAGCATGGTCCTCTTGTAGTTATTGATCTGTTCAGCAGGCTAGGAACACAATCCCAACTTGGGAAGTACCTCGTAAGGAAATTTGGAAAATTAACAGAGTGTGTAACAACTTCTCTGTGCTTCTGTTCCCTCATTTGTAAAAATGGGATTAAGTTCATGTTCTCCCTCCATTTTAGACTCTGAAACCCATGTGGGACAGGTCTTGGGTTTGATCTCAGTACAGTGCTCTGCACATAGTAAATGCTCAATAAATACTATTGAATGAATCTAATTATCTTGTAACTACCACAGTGTGTGGTAAAATAAGCACTTAACAAATACCACAGTTATTACAAATAATTTCATCATTTGGGAAGACACAAATGATTAGCCTAGGAATAGCCTAGGATTAGCCTAGGAATGTGAAGGGAATCTGATTTTGTTTAAACAATGCTTTTCTTTGCTGAACAGCATTTCCAATTTCTCTGGGTCAAAAGTGCTAAGAGCTCAGAAGCAGGATGACCTTCTGATTTCAAATTTATTATTAAGCCTCCTCCAAAGAGTTTGTTCAATGACAAGGGGGCTTCACTCCCTTTCCACACCATAACCAATAGGCACTTGTCAGTGATAAGCTTTTCCAGAGCCATGGCTCTAGGGAGCAGTTGATATTCTTCAGCTTTATTAGCTCTCTATAGGAATGCAAATGTGACAGCTTTCAGAAATCATCTGTGCTATTGGAGGTTACAAGACCTCAGCTGAAGAGACGGGGGCGTTCTTGGCACCAGGTCCTGTGTGACCCCAATATAGAATATAGACAGAAGGCCAGGTTGTAAATAAGAGGCCTGATGAAAAGTGGGGAATACTGGTAAGTTTACAACAGAAGACTACTCTCAGGATCGTACCTGCAGAGTTTCCAGTCCTCTACCACTCCCAACTACAGGAGAGAGAGTCAAGCAGAGGCCTACCCATTGCATTCCTAGCTTGTCCAGTGGCTAGTGAATGGAATGCAAACTGCTACAAATCAGAACTCACTTGTGCTGGGCAGCAGTGGCATGGGAGAGAGTCAAGGGCAGAGGCTCTAGTTTACTGTGCCGAAGAAGGCAATGGTAAACCACTTCTGTATTTTTACCAAGAAAACTCTATGGATACACTACCAGAACATTTGCAGATGGAGGTGGGGCATTTTGGGAGAGATGTGTCTATGGAATTGCTGTGGGTGGAGGTGACCTGAAAGCATAAGATGAGACGATAACAGGAGAGCTGGCTGTAAGATGAAAGGCCACATGCCAGGCAGAAGACCAGTGTGGAGGAAAAGATACTGATCACCCAAGGAAGAAGTTAGGAGGTGTGGAAGAATGCCCCACAAGCCTCTAACTGAAGCCAGTTGAGACCAGGAGGTAGGGGTCCAACAAGTAGGATAAAGGAGTAGAGACTACCTGCCTACTCTTTTGGCTATAAATAATGGCATTATGAAACCCATATTAGTATTCTTGCCTGTTATTGGCCAGGTTGAGAGGCTCCTTTCAGAGTGCACCCAAAGTGAAGGAGTAGAGACATGTAACAATGACTCTGCTCACTTGTGGGTTAAGTGGTGGAACTGCTCCCTTTGAAGTGCACCCAAAGTAAGGGGGGAGCATGGCAATGATGGTTATTCTTGTACAAATCCCAGGACTCTGACATTTTTGCTATGGAGAAGAGCACTGTGGGAATTCCCAGCTACCAGGGATAGTTTTTTTTTCTAGAATAATCCACACCCATGGGTTCTATTCCCGGCTCTGCCACATATCTGCTGGGTGACCTTGAGCAACTCACTTCAGTTATCTGGGACTCAGTTACCTCATCTGTAAAATGGAGATTAAGAATGTGAGCCCTGTGTGGGAGAGGGACTGTGTCCAACTTAACATATCTACCCCAGTGCTTAGAGCAGTGCTTGGCACATAGTAAGCGCTTAGCCAGTACATTATTATTATCATTATTACTTCAGACATACTGATGCAGCCCCTACCTAAAAGAACTGTTCCTTGTCCAATGACACCCTCCAGTTTTTGCCCAATCTCCCTTCTATCATTCCACAACAACTCCATGAGTGATTGTCTCCACTTCCTCTCCTTAATCTGCAATCTGGCTCTGATTCATTCCACATGTACATCAGTATCAAAGTGATTGAGGAGTACAAACCCAATTACATAGGTGAAGCAGAAGGGAGGGTAAAAGAGGTGGGGAAGTGAGGTTTTAGGGAAGTCTTTTTGGATGAGATGTGATTTTCATAGGACTTTGAAGATGGGGAGAGTGGTGCTCTGTCAGAATGTATGCAGTGCAGGATGTAGAAGAGATAAGGCACCCAGCAAGAGCAGCTGAATCATCAAGCTTCCCTTTCTCTTTGCCCTCAGCATCTGGAATGTCATTTCCCCCACCACCCACCTCCCTTCCACCATTTATCTAATTGGCCAGCGGCAGTAAGGTAATGTAAAAGGCAGGAGTCTTGTGCTAGTTACAGGCATTACCGGTCATGACCCTGGCTGGTAAAAACATTTTAGAGCAAACTATTAGGTCCTGCAAAAGAATAATGTCACCCTGAAGAGCAGAAAACATCTTAACATTTCTCCTTCTCTCCAGCTCATTTTCAATCTGCTGTAATAACCTCTCTACCTAAGGTCTTAAATCAGGTTAATATTGGTCCATATATTCTATCACACATAACCATCTCCCATAGGATTCAGACCATTTCTCAACAATCAATCAAGCAATTAACTGTTTTGTATAAACCCTCTTCCAACAGTAAAAGTTTCTCAATGGAGCCTTTGTATATATGAGTAATTTCCATAACTGATCCCGCAGCCCAGAGTCTCCTTTTGGAAGTCCTGCAATTAAATGCAAATGTTTGAACAAACACAAAGTGTCTGTCCTCGATACTAGGTTTTTAAGGTCAAAAAGGCCCTATTTGCAGATTTTTGAGGCTTGTCACGCTAAAATGTGAATTAATGAGTAGAGGTTGACCTTTTTTACAACCATAATTAATTGTATGTCATATCTATGTAATAATAGTGTTATCATAGGCCTTTCAATTTCCTTTCCACAAAACGGACAATCCTGGAATTAATTATGGGGAGGAGAATACAAGAGAATCCGGTAAAACTGCCTGAACAGAATGAAAAGCAACTTCCTTTCCAGGTAAAGATGAGTTGACATACTTAGAAAAAAAAATTAAAATTTAGCCATGTACGCCAGTCTAATTTTGTATATTTATGACTGATAATTTAATTATAATGATTTTATTTTCAAGACTTTTTTCAATTTTAAGTAGTAATGGTCTTCTCAGTACTATATCACAGGTAAAAAAGCCTGAACACATTGTGGACACTTTTTCACCAGTCTGCTTTTACTGATACTCTTAAAAGTTTCCCCAGCTCTGAGGAAGAAGAGATTACAGTTACTTAGTCTATTAAGTCCATGTGGAATAGGCTTGTGACTGACTCTATCTTGTATCTATTCCAGCACATAGAAGAAGTGCTTGACACATAGTCAGTGCTTAACAAATACCATAATCTCAATAATAATGATTATTATCATTGTGGTATTTATTAAGTGTTTAATTTGTCCTAAGCACTGTAATTAGCAATGGGGTGGATATAGGATAAGCAGGTCAGACCCAAGCCCTGTCCTACATGTGCTCATGGTCTAAGTAGGAAGTAGAGAAGGTATTGAATCCTAATTTGACTGATGAGGAAACTGAGGCACAGGAAAATTAAATGATTTACCCAACAAACAAGAGGCAGAGCTGAAACTGGAACCTAAGAAATGTAAAGTTAAAGGAACAGACTCAGAGACAGCCCCTACCTGCCCCCCTCACCCCCACACTTGCACATGCAAATAAACTTGCGTTCCATTCCCCCTTTGTCCGTCACCAACCACCATGCCTCATAGTCAACTTACTCTTCAGCCCATATTCCAGCCAATTAGAAGCCTTAGAGTTGGAGACCCTAAGAGACCAGATTCCATTTTTTTCTACACATCTATATGGATTTTTCAACCTTACCAGTGCCCTGTGAGGGTGGGAGAAAATGGACATTGGACCTGATATTATTTGAAACCAAAGAAATTGTTACAAAGCATGCTGAGAACATGAAAGATTGAAATGAGTCTTAAGCCTAATCAACTTCCCTTGCCGTCTGCTGAGTTGCTTCATTTCCCTGAGACTCTATGCCCAGGGAAGGCCAACTAGCCAAGACCCTCTCCTGTCTAGTAGTGACAACCTTTTTCTGTCAGGCAGAGTTTACCTTCAGCCCCTCAAAACTTCATATGCTATCCCTTGTCCCTAGCAAATCTCTTAAAGTCATAGGAAACTCCAGGGTAAGTGGGAAAATTCTGAGGCGTCAAAGTTTTCCCAACTCCTGTCCTCATTACACCTGGTACTACTTATCTACTCTGCAGAGAAGCAGACTCCTGGGGCAAGATAATTCTAAAACGTTAAGTGAGTTCACTTATTTGAAAGTGGTGCTTAAAGGTCAAAGCAAACATCAAACTTTAGATTCTTGACTTTTAATCTCATGAACACGCCATTGGCTTCGGGCAAAGGATATATAGTTCAAGGAATGGTAAACCTCCCTCTCACTCCCACCTTAGGGACCCAACATTTATATCCCCTGATAAACGTTTGTATCTCCAGATTAGTCTCTAGACAGTAAGCTTATCTCTAGACTGTAAGTAGACTGACGGCAGTCTACTAACTCTGTTTATTGTATTCTTCCAAGGCTTAGTACAGTGCTCTGCACAGAGTAAGTGCTCAGTAAATATGATTGATTGACTGAATGCTTGATGATGCTGTAGGAGGATTTTAGTTAAAAGAAACAGTATCGAAAGTCACTCTTCTGCACTGTAAAAATTTAAAGAAATGAAAATCTCATTTTCAGCTTGAAATGCATGCTAGAACCATGAGGATTTATGTCTGGGAAATGTCCTTATTTCATTTTGAAACAACCTTTGAAAATGTTCTCCTTAATTAGCCAAGAAACAGTCTTTACTACAGGATCCATCTGAATCTGAAAGAAGCAATTCTTTTACAAACTCTTTTTGCCTCCAAAAATCAAGTTTATGCCATTCAAATAATCAGGACAGTGTTCTGGGTTTTGAGAAGAATACAGGGAACTTAAAACAGAGATGGCATTTGAGAATTCCAAAATTAGGCAAAGGGGAATTGATCCAGGATGATAGACTATAGATGGGGTTGAAAATGAGATGAAATGCTATTATTTTTGACAGGACTTGAGTTACCAGGCATGTCATTATTTTATAAATCTCTCACTACTTCCTCCATATGTAGGTCTATTTCAGTGATGGTTTTGTCACTGAATTTTAAAGTTTTTAACTTCTATCATTTACTATTGCCACAGAGGTGATCCAATATAATGTTTCTCAGGAAAAAGAAGCAATTCTCAGAGTGGGTGCATGAGAAGACTCTCCATTTGGGGGGTTCAGAGGTTAGAACCCTGAGGAGTGAAGTGCCTTCCGCAGATTTGGCTGGAGACTGCAGAATTCCCCCTTAAGGACTGTGAACAGCGGGGAGAATAGAACCAGAATGTTTGTGAATTTAGAGATGTACCAATCTCAAAGTTCAAGCCAGGCAAAGAATCAACACTCTGTTCTGGGTTTAGAGAATTATTCAGGGAACTTAAAATAGAGCTGGCATTTGAAAATTCAAAAATAAGGCAATGGAAGAATTAATTGATTCAGTATAATGAAAAGTAGGGAAGATTTTTACAAGACTGAGTCTAATTCTAGGGCAAAAATAATAATGATAATAATAACTGTGGTATTAAGTGCTTACTATTTGCCGAGGAGTGGAGCAAATACAAGATAATCAGGACCCACTTGGGGTTCACAGTCTGAATAGGAGGTAGGACAGGTATCGCAACCCGATTAAGCTGATGTGGGAACTGAGGCACTGTCATCCATTGCACGAGGACGGATTCAAGGATCAGCAAGGTGAGAGTGAGAGACAGGAGTCAGGCTGAGACATGCAAAATTTATTTTACACAGTGTTTTGAACTTTCCTTTCAGGAGGAGTACACATTTTAGTTATTCACACATGGGGAATTGAACTTCCCTCTCAGAGGGAATCCTGGCTTCCACCCACAAATGCTTCCCACTTGGGAGGAATTCACTAATGTATTACTCTCACACTCTGAAGCACCTAGCACCTGCCCACGAATGCTTCCCACTTAGGAGGAAGTCACATAAAAAAATGCAGTATTTGAAAAGTGTTTTGCTATGTGCCAGGCATTATTCTAAGAGTGGGGTAGATACAAGGTAATCAAGTTGGATACAGTCCGTGTCCTACCTGGGGCTCACAATCTTAATCCCCATTTTACAGATGAAGTAACCGAGGCCCATAGATATTAAGCGATTTTCCCAGAGACGTACAGCAGGAAAGAGGCAGAGCAGAACTTGAACCCAGATCCTTCTGACTCCCAGGACAACTCTCTATCCAATAGGCCATGCTGCATTCATGTATGCAATATTTGAATGTGGTGAAACCCCTAGCTCCCACCAATCAATGATTCCCACTCGGGAGGAATTCACCTATGTGTTACTGGCACAGGGTGAAGCATCGAGCTCCAAATACAAATGCTTCTCTTTCAGGAGGATAAGTTATGTGTTACTCTCACATGGTGAAGTGCCTGGCTGCTGTGAGCAAATGTTTCCTACTCAAGAGGAATTTACTTATGCATTACGTGCATGTGGAAAAGCATCCTGTGAGCGCTCAGCATGCCGCTCGAGTGTCTCACAACCCTTCACTTGGTGCAGACAGAGAAAACAACCTACCCTCTGGGCAGAGGCAACACACTGCTGCAACTCTCCATCCACTGTCTGGAACATTGGAGGTGGCAGGTATTTA
The DNA here is from genome assembly GCF_004115215.2 of Ornithorhynchus anatinus. NCBI lineage: Eukaryota > Metazoa > Chordata > Mammalia > Monotremata > Ornithorhynchidae > Ornithorhynchus > Ornithorhynchus anatinus. The sequence continues at coordinate 89,454,296 of NC_041732.1, read as the reverse complement.
TTACCTGTCCTTCTGGGCCATTTGTGCTTCTTGTTTGCACTTGGCCAATCTTCGTCTCCCTCCACTCTCCTCCCTGCTCCTCCATACCCTTTTTGGTTGACATGGGGGCAAGGGGCACCTTCTTCCTCGCTCCTGGCTTGGCATGTCTAGTGGCTTTGGGGGTGGTGCCCCATCCGCACTCCTGAGTTGTGCTTTGCTAGTTAGGGCAGTCAAGAGATATTGAATTGATCTTGAGATAGTGGGTGCTCCAGTTCATCTTGGAATGGGCATAGAGAAATTAAGTGACTTGCCCAAGTTCATACATCAAGCAAGAGGCAGAGTCAGGATTAGAACCCAGATCTTCTGATTCCCAAGCATGTGCTCTTTCCACTAGGCCATATTGCTTCTCATGGGACAATGAGGATGGTGTCTTTCATCAAGAATATTGGCTGAGCCTTGGTCCTTAGAATTCCCGGAATGAGAACCTGAATGGAGGAATTGATTATCAGTCAATAATATTTACTGAAGATTTATTCTGAGCAGTGTAATAATGATAATAATAATTATGGTATTTGGAATGGTGTTTGTGCCCAGCACTGGAATGAGATAAAAGTTGATCAGGCCAGACATATCTCACACATTCTAAAGGAGAGGGAACAAAGGTATTGATTGAATCCTCATTTTACAGATGAGGAAGCTAAGGTTCAAAGAAGGTAAGTGACCTGTCCAAGGTCACACAGCAGGCAGGTGACAGAAACCCTTGAAAGAGAGCTCCGGCTCCCAAGGAGGCCCCAAGGCTCTTATTCTTCCATAATAAGGAAATCCTTGGTAGGAGCCTGCCAAGGCATAACCCCACCATCCCTAGGGTCCTTGGACTAGCACACCGAGATGGCAAGGGGATTCACTGGGATCCAGTCAGGCAGTCATGCTTCCAGTGACTAGTTGGTGATACTAGGAGAATTTTTTCTTCTACTTCCCCTTACACTTGGTAATTCAGTATCAGGTCTCTAATAGAGGTAAGTCCCCACAAACTCTGCCCAGTCTAGGCTCTGTGGCTAGTGATCTTAAATAGCTTTTATTAGTTTCAGATTGATAATAGGTCATCAATGGAGGCTTTTTCACTTCACTAAGATATACATAGGATAAAAACCACTTAAAAATACAAAGAGAAATAACCACAAAACAGTTTTGATATTTGAGCAACAATTAAAAAGGAATCCATTCTCTAACATCTTTTTTTAATTATTGTTATAAGCTTACTATATGTCAGGCACTGTACTAAGTACTGGGGTTCATACAAGCTAATCAGATTGGACACAGCCCATGTACCACATGGGGCTTAGAGTCTTTATCCCCATTTTATAGATGAGGTAACTGAGTCACAGAGAAGTTAGCTGACTTTCCTAAGGTCACACAGCAGACAAGTGGTGGAGCTGGAATAAGGATCCAGAGCCTTCTGGCTTCCAGGCCTGTACCCTTTCCACTAGGCCATGCTGCTTCTCTTTCCCTAAGAAAATACTCTTCATAAAAAGGGATAACTTTTTCCCTCCCCAGCTTACTTAGGAGTCTAATATATCGCTAAATTCACAGATAATCTGGGTCCATTCTTCCTGCTGCTCATAGGCCTTCAGGGAGAATTTGGCAGCCCCAACCAAATCTACAGAGGCACTTCACTCTTGAGGGTTAATTATGATATCTGTTAAGGGCTTACTATGTTCCAGGCACTGTACTAAGTACTGGGGTGGATACAAGCAAACCAGGTTGGGCACAGTCCCTGTCCCAAGTGGGGCTCACACTCTTAAACCTCACTTTACAGATGAAGTATCTGAGGGCCAGAGAAGTGAAATGACTTGCCCAAGGTCACACAACAGACAAATGGTGGAGCCAGGATTAGAACCCATGACCTTCTGATTCCCCGGACCGGGGATTGATCCACTATGTCATGCTGCTTCTCTAACCATTGATTCTAACCACTGGATCATCAGAATGGACAGTTTTCTTCTGCATCTGTTCTGCTGATTGCTCAGTTCCACCTAGCAATAACTTCAAGAGCACATATATACTGAGCTGAATTCAGTGCTCTGTATTAAGAGCTTGTGAACTATAATGCTAAGAATGACATATTCCCTTCCAACAAGTTGCTTATACTCTTATAGGGGAGTCAGACATTCACAAATAGAGTAACATAAATAAACACTTGAATGCACAATTAAATCAACATATATACACAGATGATGGGATTGGTATATTTAACTACTTAGGCGCTACAGATAGCTGATAGTTTCTATAACTGGGAGAGCTGGGAATTAGGGAAGACTTGTTAGAGGGGTGGAATTTTGGAAGAATGCTGAACATGGCAGCTCTGTTTGATTTGGGGAAAGAGGGAGCAAAAGGTCAAGGAAACAGTGTGAGAGAAAAGTCAAAAGCAGGAGAATGGAGAGCAAAGCACAGTTAGAGGATTAGTTTGAGAGGAGTGAACAAAGCAGAGTGGATAGTATCAGATGAAGAGAGCAGATATGTAGGATAGCGTCAATGGGTGGAGAAGTTTGAAGCTGAGGAATTTTTGCCTGATGCAGAACAAAGGCTGTCCTTGCATCTCTCCTTAGCCCTCTTCCTTTTTCATTATCCTCTCCTTAGACTCTGCCCATTTCACACAGTGCTCTAAAGTAAATGATAGACACCTATTGTTTATTTGTTTTCCTTTAGGGTGGGTGGCTGGGGGAAATGGATGATTTTTGCCTCTCTGTGTGTTAAGCTCAATCAAGGTTGACCATAACAGTCCTCAAACATGGCTGCATAAGTAGCTCGAGTGACTTTTACTGCTAGTAATGAGGAAATGATCTGGCAATGACCCTTTGAATCTGATAATAATAATGATGATAATATTTGTTAAAATTAATTATGTGCCAAATGCTCATCTAGATACAAGATATTCAGATCGGATCCAGTCTTTGCCCCACATGAAGCTCACAGTCTAAGAGGGAGGGAGAACTGATACTTTATCCCCATTTATAAATGAGGAAAACTAAGCCACAGAGAAGTTTAGGCAACTCAAAGAAGTCCAGTGACAGAACTGGGAATTGAACCCAGGACTGCTGACTCTCAGTCCTACCATCTTTCCACTAGGCTGTGGGTTTCACCCACTCAATCAATAAATATGTCCATGTATCTGGGTATATCAAAAAGTCATCTTAGACTTGGTAAACTCTCCAGGGCAGCCGAACTTATTACAAAGTTGCCGAAGTCTGATCCAGCTGATGGTGTCAAATATTCATTAGGTCTACAAACAGTGCATAGAAATCTTGCTGCTGATGCCTGAATTTCACCAGAATCTTCTATATCATCTAAGTGTACTAGCCTGGCATTGGTACAACTTTGTGAGGTGATTCACATACAATCTAGTACATACAACATAGCTTGGCTAATCTTTTCAAAAGACTATATTTTTCATCTCACCATTTACCTACATCATCTTTATAGATCTAAGCATAAACTTTAAATATCTTCCTACATGTTCCAGAAGGTATGTGAGAGGCATGCCAAACAAAGAATCGCAACACTGCAACTTGACAACGTTTCAATCAGGTAAGGGAACTCGGGGGCTTGCATTTAGAGAGCGGGTTTAGCAGCTTGCAGGTAACAGCATTAGCTGGAGCCAATTTTATGTTCCATTTTCCCCATCTTCTGCTCTATAATTCTGATTTGAAAAAAGAAAAAGCCCTCCTGCAGGAGTGAGCAAATGGACATATGTAGGTGATTTTTGTGATGACTTGGCATTTCTTTCTCCTGTGTTCCTGGCTTTTCCCAATCCATTGTCCTTTGCCCTCCTCTTTGATCCATTCCCTGTCTAATGCCAATGCTCCCTCCCACACACACGGCACAGTTGGCAGCTAGAAGACTCATAAGTGCACTGGCCAGCATTGGCTGATTCCACAGCAGATGTTAGGGCAGTCACATTATGATATAAGCATTCTCCTCAGGGTAGAGAGGACACTCCCTTGCAAAACAATCTTTACACATTTCCTTTCCTTCTCTGATTTGGGGGACCTCTAAGTTAAATAGTAAGACGAGTCAGAGCTCTAACCCTCTTAGCAAAACTCTTTAACAACCATTTTTTTTTAATCCTTCCTGTTGGATTTCACTACCAAATGTGTTCTGAACATCTTTGGGTTTTGGCTTTCTAGGAGCAGAGAAGACAGTCCATAATACCAGGTACAGATCATTTCCTGCTAGAGGCAACACTCTGTCTGGACAACCTGTAAAAAACAGATCCACTTACCCAAATTTTCCAGTTGTTAGGATCACTTTGTTTACTTGTTTGGGGCCACTGAAATAGAAACGAAGCAGCATTGCCTAGTGGAAAGAGCATGAGCCTGGAAGTCAGGAGACTTGGTTTCTAACTCTGGCTCTGCCACTTGCCTGCTTTGTCACCTTGGACAAGTGGCTTTACTTTTCTGAGGCCCACTTTCCTCATCTGTAAAAAACTTGTTCTCCCCTCCACTTAGACTCTGAGCCCCTCTGATCAGAGACTCTGACAGCCTGATTATCTTGTATTTACCCCAGAGCTTTATAGTGCTTGGTACATAGTAAACACTTAAATCCAATAAGTAGTTAAGAAAGATGAACCTAATAATAATAATTGTGAATCACTGTACCATGCACTTGGGTAGATACAAAATAACAAAGTTGAACATAGACTGTGTCTCACGTGGGGCTCACAGTCTTGACAGTAAACAGAAACAGGATTTAATCCACATTTCACATGTGAAGGATCTGAGGCAAAGATAACTTAAGCGAGTTGCCCAAGGTCACACAGCAGGCATTCCCTCAGCACATAACATTTCTCTACTAATAGATCCCATTCCAGACATTCATTCAATAATATTTACTGAGCGCTTACCATGTGCAGTGCACTGTACAAAGCACTTGGAATGTACAATTTGGCAACAGAGAGAGACAATCCCTGCCCAGTGACAGGCTCACAGTCTAAACAGGGGAGACAGACAGCAAAGTAAACAGAACAAAGCGAAACAAGACATTAAGATAAATAGAATCAAGGAGACATATACCTCATCAACAAAATAAATAGGGTAATATATACAAATGAGCACAGTGCTGAGGGGAGGGAAGGGGGGAAGAGCAGAGGGTGGGGGGAAAGGGAGGGAGAGCAGAGGGAAAAGGGGAAGCTCAGTCTGGGAAGGCCTCTTGGAGGAGGTGAGCTTTCAGTAGGGCTTTGAAGAGGGGAAGAGAGTTTGGCGGATGTGAAGAGGGAGGGCATTCCAGGACAGTGGTAGGAAGTGGGCCAGGGCTTGATGGCAGGTTAGGCGTGAAAGGGGGACCGTGAGGAGGTGAGCGGCAGAGGAATAGAGCGTATGGGGTGGGCAGTAGAAAGAGAGAAGGGAGGTGAGGTATGAGGGGGCAAGGTGATGGACAGCTTTTACGGTTAGAGAAGGACAGTCTAACACTGCTGACTTTCTACCTGGCTGCCCAATTCCTGAACTGATTAATAATGGCACTTATTAAGCACTTACAATGTGTCAAATACCATGCTAAACTCTGGGCTTGAAACAAATGAATCATTGGATACAGACCCTGTTTCACATGAAAGCCCAAGGAATCAAGTAGCATTTTTCCCAATTTTAAAGATGAAAAAACTGCGGTCCAGAGAGGGTAAGTGATTAGTCCAAGGCCAAACAGTAGGCAAATGGAAAAGCTGGATCTATAATCGAAGCCTTTTGACTACTAGTCCTGTACCCTATCTTCTAAGCCACACAGCCTTCCCATAAACTTAATCCCATGTCCAAGAATGGACTCTAGCCCCCTTGAATCTACTGGCATTTTCTGCCTGAACAGCCTCTTGTGGAAACAAATCATACACTTACTACATGTTGGGTTTAAAAAAAAAAAAGTGTTTCTTCGGTTTTGAATAGACCATCCTCAAACTTGAATAAATAATTATGCTAACAGTGATAATAATAAAAATAATAATGATGGCATTTATTAAGTGCATACTATGTGCAAAGCTGGGGAGGACACAAGCTGATCAGGTTGTCCCACGTGGGGCTCACAGCCTTAATCCCCATTTTACAGATGAGGTAACTGAGGCACAGAGAAGCTAAATGACCTGCCCATAGTCATACAGCTGACAAGCAGCTGAGCAGGGATTTGAACCCATGACCTCTAACTCCCAGGTCCTTCCTCTTTCCACTGAGCCACGCTGCTTCTCTTGTTAATACTTGTTGATACTTGTTACGTGCTTACTATTTACCAAGCACTGAGGTCATTCCTAGTTAATTCTTGTGTGGACATTCCCTGTTCCATATGACCCCTAGTCAAGGTGATCAACAACTTTTTATCCTCCATCTATACACCCTTGATAATTTGTAACTTCAATCTTGGACTCTAGCTGCCCTCATGTTTCCAGATTAATATTTGGAAGGCATATTGGTATTCAGTCTGACTAGCTAATCCTTTGAGGTGCTGTTTTTCCCTTTCTCAGTTGTAAAGTCCAATGCTTGAGAGAGAAGCATGAGGGCTTGAACTGGGAGAGACCCAGTTTCTGGACTTTAACCTTGACTTGGTGGTGAGCCCTCTCGGGGTAGAGATTCTGGCTAATAGAGTTGTGAAGTCCAGGATAGTCTTCAGTGGGCATGACCTTTGGAAAGAGTAGGAGGGCACCGATCATGGTTATTACTATTTTCTTCATTATGGGGAATGTCAGATTTTGTTGTTTCTTTCCCTAACAAATATATCTCCTCTTTTTATTATTAATCTTACATTACACTTCTAACATCCTAGTTAAATCTGCATCAGTAGAAATAACCAAGGAGTCAGTCTTCTGATTAAACTCCTGGGAGGTTGTGCCTAATAGAAAGAGCAGGGAGCCAGGAACAATAATAATAATAATATTTGTTATGCGCCTACTATGTGCCCGGCACTGTACTAAGCGCTGGTGTGGATACAAGCAAATCAGGTTGGACGTAGTCCCGGTCCCCTGTGGGGTTCACAGTCTGAATCCCCATTTTACAGATGAGGTGACTGAGGCCCAGAGAAGCGAAGTGACTTGCCCAAGGTCACACAGCAGACGAGTGGTGGAGGCGGGATTAGAACCAATGATCTTCTGACTCCCAGGCCTGTGCTCTATCCATTACGATAATCAGAATTGACTAAAGTTCTTGTGCAGACTCCACCACTTATTGGTTGTGTCACCCTTTGGGGATATCACTTAATGTATATGTGTTAATCTTAATCTACTCATTTATGAGATGGAGATAAACTACCACATTCTCCCTCTGTCTTAGACTGTGAGCTTCTTCTGTCCTGGGTCCAATCTGATCAGCTTGCATCTACCCTAATTGCTTAGGGTAATAAAAATTATGGGGTAATAGATACCATTGTTATTACTATTAATGGACATGGCTCTTGTCTCACCTTCGGCTCCCCTAATCCCCATCCTAGACTCAATATGTGACATAGGTATATCATAAATTATATCAGAATTACCTTCATTAGGTGTTTACTGTTTCTTTGTTTTGCTCTTTGATTCAGAACACCACACTGGAATACTAAGAATTGAGAGGCGGGAAGGTAATTAGAATCCCAGATACACATCAGTAGCTTAATGCACCAAGATACAAGTTTGAAAAACAAATATACCCATGGATAGTATTCAGAAAGGATTTGATGATGACATTAAATATCTAGTGGGGAAAAGTGGAACCTAGTGGGAAGAGATGGGCCTAGGAGATAGAAGATTTGTGTTTTAATCTCAGCTCTGCCACTTGTCTCCTATGTGACCTTGGGCAAATCACTTAATTTACCTGTTCCTCATCTGTAAAATGGGGATTAAGACTGTAAATCCCATGCAGGACATGGACTGTGTCCAATCTAATTAGATATATCTATCCTAGTGCTTAGAACAGTGCCTTTACATAGCTCTTCTTCAAATGCCGTCAAATCGTTTCTTACCCATAGCGACTCCATGATCATACCTTCGTCAAAACGTCCCATCATCCATCATAAACTCATTCTGGTTTGTGTATCCACAGAGTTTTCCTGGTAAAGATACAGAGGTGGTTTACCGTTGCCTTCTGTGCAGTAAAAACCTGAGCCTCAGCCGTTGTCTTTGATCAAAGTTTTGATCACTTGATCATCCACTTTTGACTCTTTCATTCAGTCATATTTATTGAGCACTTACTGTGTGCAGAGCACTGTAGTAAGCACTTGGGAAAGTACAACACAGCAATGAAGAGAGACAATCCCTGCCCACAATGAGATCCCATACTGCTGCTGCCCAACACAGGTGAATCAACTTTGACGCTTCAGCTTAAACCTGTCCATTATGAGTAACCCTATATGGAATAACTCTAAGATAAGTCAGCATATACAAACTCTCCTGCCATGATAAGGTGATGGACTGCGACCAACTTGATTAGCTACTATTTGTCCTAGTGCTTAGTACATCGCCTGCCATATAGTTAGTACTTAGCAAAAGACATTAAAAGCAAAAAACAACAACCAAAAAACCCCCAAACCTAGGAATCCAAACCAGTGAAAATGACAACACATACCTCCTTATGCCGGGGAAAAATCCACTAATTTACCTTTTTAAGCCAAAAAGCATAATCTATGTATTTTTTATCATTACTAAGGAATGGTCTAAATATTTTCTCTTAAAGTCTAGGGTGCAAATGTCAAGATGGTGCTCAGGGAATTAGTCACATTCATGTTCATGCATTTGTCCTCTAATTCCCCATGTCCTGCATCAAATATTCACTTCCTGATTACCACTGTTGCCCCAACAATAGCTTTTGCTTGTAAAATAATTTGCTTTCAAATACTTTGAAACCACTTTAAGATCTCTGTTTTCCTACCAGGAAAATCAATCATTTTGTCCAAAAGTAGAAATGCACGTGGAGAGTATGGTTTATCAACAAAGGAACCAAATTTGTCCTAGTCATAGACTGCATTGAATCATTTATTAACTTTGGATCTCAAAATTAACTATAAGCTCTATGATTCATGGAAGTCTTGGATTTTCCCCTAGACTGGTTTATACCTTTATTACTTCTGCTTAAGGAGAAAGACTTTTCTCCCATTTTCCCTTCCACTCTTCTTTTTCTCTTCCTCTAACCCTCTTAATTCTCTCTTCTATTCTCTTCTTTTTCTTTCATCTTGTTCCCCCCTCTACATCTTTCTGACCTAGTCACTGCTCCTCCTCATCACTGTAGAAACCTAGGTCACGGAGTAGACAAGAAGAGGAGTTGTGCCTTCAGTAAGGCTTTGAAGGTGGGGTGATCATCTGTAGGAAATGAAGAAGGAGGATGTTCTTGGTCAGAGGCAGGATGTGGGTGAGAGGTTGATGACAAGATAGAGGAGATCAAGGTATAGTGAATAGGTTAGTATTAGAGGAGTGAAGAGGGCTGGGTTATAATAGGAAAACAGTAGGGTAAGGTAGGAGGGGGCAAGATTGATCATATTGTGTTTTCCCAAGAGTTTAGGTTCAGTACTCTACACATAGTAAGTGTCCAGTAAATATTGACTGATTGATTATGCAACTGAGACAGCTTGAGTGGCATAGTTACAGATACAGTAGGTCCAGGAAACATAGGAAAGCATCCTTTTCATTCAGAAACTTCTTGCATTTGTTCTTTTCCAAATGGATCCTGGTATCACCATTAAAGGAAACATAACCCACCTGAATAAATAACAAAAAGCTGTTTGTTTTCTCATCTTTGATTTTTTTACTAGGTGAGTAGAGTATACATATGTGGAAATGAAGACATTTATTGCTTGCCTGGGGACCCGCACATAGAATTGAAATGAAACCATAGGAGTCAGATTAGCTCCATCATGAAATTCCTTCCACAGATGAAGCTGCAACTTTTGTGAACAGCTCTGAGAGCAAAGTGGTGCAGATTGCACCATTACAGTTAAGGCTCTGTCAGCATTTCTATTATAACCCTCTATTGGTAATGGTTTATAACAAGGCCATAAAATCCCCTTCTCTCTGAGAAGATATTTGGCATCTCTGGTCTCAGAAAGAAGAAAACTATTTTTTAAGGATCATTTTCCACCAATGATGAGAGCATCTCTCAGAGGGGGTGCTGTGGTATCATCTCAAGGCAACACTCCCCTTCTGCACAAAGGGCCCAGTTAAATTTAATATGCGGTTATGAAGAGTTGGTTGAATCATTGAGATCTTTTAAAATTGTGTTCATTTCAAATTGTCTCTTTTTTATTGTTTATGAAGAACAGATACTGTTGACTTTTGGAGGGGGGTGAAGGGGTGATCCGCCAGAACAGTCAGAAACTCAATGAGGATGTGAACTGCCATCTTCAGTTTTTCAAAGTGGATATAAAGTTCATTTGTTCATTCAAATCATATTTATTGAGCACTTGTTTGGTGCAGGACACTGTATTAAGCACTTGGGAGAGAACAATACAACAATAAACAGACAAGTTCCCTGTCCACAATGACTTTACAGTCTGTGGGGAGGAGACAGATATTAATATAAATAAGTAAATTACAGATATGTATGTAAGTGCTGTGGAGCTGGGAGTAGGGAAGAACAAAAGGAGCAAGTCAGGGAGACACAGACGGCAGAGGGAGAAGAAGAGGGGGAGTCAGAGAAGGCCTCTTGGGGGAGATTTGCCTTCAGTAATGCTTTGAAGCGGGGGGGAGAGTAACAGAAAATTGCTCTGTTGTATTTGAGGGTGATCCAGGCCAGAGGCAGGAAATGGGCGAGGGGTCACTGGCGAAATGGATAAAATCAAGGCACACAGTGAGAAAGCATTCAAGGAGTGAGGTGTACGGGTTAGGATGTAGTAGGAGAGTGGCAAGGTGAGGTAGGTGGTGGCAAGGGGATTGAGTGCTTTGAAGCCAATGGTAAGGAGTCTTTGTTCGATGCAGAAATGGATGAGAAACCACTGGAGTTTTCTGAGGTGTGGAGTCCAGAATGTTTTTGTAGAAAAATGACCCAGGCAGAAGAGTGAAGTATGGACTGGAGTGGGGAGAGATAGGAGGCTGGGAGTTCAACAAGGAGGCTGATGTAGTAATTCAGGAGGGATAGGATGAGTGATTGTACTAACATGGTGGCAGTTTGGATGAAGAGAAAAGGGAGGATTTTAGCAATGTTGCAAATGGGGGATGGGCACGATTTAGTGATATATTGAAAATGTGGGTTGAATGAGACAGAGAAGTCAAGGATAACGCTGAAGTTACGATCTCGTGTGATGGGAAGGATGCTGGTGCCATCTGCAGTGATGGGAAAGTCAGGAGGAGGACAGGGTTTAGGTGGGAAGACAAAGAATTCTGTTTTGGACATGTTAAGTTTGAGGTGATGGGAGGACATCCAAGTGGAGATGTCTTGAAGACAGGAGGAAATGTGAGACTGCAGAGAGGGAGAGAAATCAGGGCTGGAGACGTAGACTGGGGGTCATCTGCAAAGAAGTAGTAGTTGAAGCCATGGGACCAAATGAGTTCTCCAAGGGAATGGGTGTAGATGAAAAATAGAAGAGGACCCAGAAATGAAGCTTGAAGGACCCCCACAGTTAGGGGGCTAGATTTAGTTCAGTATTAATCAATGGTATTTATTGAGTGCTCACTATGTGCAGAGGACTTAACTGTTTGGGAGAGTATGGTACAACAGAGTTGTCAGTCATTCCCTGTCCACAGTGAGCTTACAGTCTAGAGGGGGAGCTGTAGTATTTAATAAGCACTTAGTGTATGCAGAACACTGTTCTAAGTTCTGGGAGAGAATACACTGTAATGATTTGGACACAATCCCTGTCCCTTAGATGGCTCACAGTCTAAAAGATATGATGATACAGTCTCACATAATGAACAGTGGTTGAGCCTTGGAACTGAGACTTTAGCAGTGTTATCCTCAACCAATCGATCAGTTAATCAGTACCATTTATTGAGCTCTTATTGTTTGCAGAGCACTTACCATGTGGGCTAAATCCTTGAGAGAGTATAATAGTATAGGTAGATAAGATCCCTACTCTCAAGTGGCTTACCATCTAGTAGAAATTAACAAATCATTAGTATTTTCCCCATCAGATTGATCAATTTTGAACACTTGTTTTGTGCAGAGCATTCTATGAAACACTTGAGAAAGTAGAGAAACAGCATAGATTAGTGAGATGACTGCATTTCAGGACCTCATAATTGTTTGATCTTTTTAGCTATGGTTTGGAGGTGATGCTGAAGAATCTGTTCAAGATGTTAGATGAGGTTAGAGTATGTGCTCCTTAGAGTCAGGGATCATGTCCACTAACTATTTTACTCTCCCCAGCACTTAATACAGTACTTTGCACACAGTAACCATTCAGTAAATATTATTGATTGACTGATGAGACAAATATGTAAAAATTCTAGTCTCATAACCTTTCTTCTTCAAGGCACTGATAAGTCATGGCATCTTTGAAATTCTGTGGCATTTCTTTATGGCTCCATATTTTGAGACTATGGGAGCCTCCTGCCTTAAGGACACACAGCTTTTAGAGGTTCATTCTCTGGACACTGGGAGCTTATTCTCTTCATGCTGGGGGTCTTCAAGATGCAGAAAGCTATTTCCAGTCTTGCAAAGAAATAGCCTTAAAATTCTAGAATCATTAAAAGCATCAGTTAGGGAAGCCAAACACTTTCATAAACTCACTCCTGTTAGCTTGACATGGAACAAAATCATTCTGTGTAGAAAGTATAAATTTTGGTAATGTGGTGAACTTCCTCTTGAAACATGGGCTTTGGTGAGTGCCCTTTACTTGGAACTGAAGCATTTCCCAGTATTGAATCTGATATCAAAGAAAGGTTTCTTTCAAAAGCTGAAGTTCTTTTTATGATGATACATCAGTGACGGGGGAAGGGCTACTGCACTCTAATAAGGAGCTATAACTGGGATTTTATCTCAAACCTAATTATGTTATTAACATTTGCATATGAAAGTTTAGAAACAAGACATATGGAAGAAAATGTTTGGATCTAGGTCCTCAGGTAGCAGTATAGTTGCATAAAAATAAACTTGTATGCAATTCAATTGTATTTACTGAGCACTTACTCGGTGCAGAACACTGTACTAAGCACTTGGAAAGTACGTTACAGCAATAAAGAGAGAAAATCCCTGCCCACAACAACCTTGCAGTCTGGAGAGGGGAGAGACAGATATCACAACAAGTAAACAGCCTTCAATATAAATATGTAGAATTAACAATAATAATAATGTTGGTATTTGTTAAGCGCTTACTATGTGCAGAGCACTGTTCTAAGCGCTGGGAGAGAAACAGGGTCATCAGGTTGTCCCACGTGGGGCTCACAGTTAATCCCCATTTTACAGATGAGGGAACTGATGCCCAGAGAAGTGAAGTGACTTGCCCACAGTCACACAGCTGCCAAGTGGCAGAGCCGGGATTCAAACCCATGACCTCTGGCTCCTAAGCCCGGACTCTTTCCCCTGAGCCACGCTGCTTCTCCTGTGTGTTGTGACTACTATCCTTAAATCACTGTCCATATAACACATTTCCTTGTTACTATATAGGTATCCCTTGTCCAGGTCCATTTTTTCTATCCTCAGTGTTGAAGATCCATTCATTCTGAATTGCAATTGGGCTACCAAGTCATACAGTTCTGAGTAACTGCAGTTTACACAACTCTATATTGTCCTTCTAAGCCCAGTGTCCTCTCATTCTATGCAATCCTCCAGTTATTATTCATTCATTCAATAGTATTTATTGAGCGCTTACCATGTGCAGAGCACTGTACAAAGCACTTGGAATGTACAATTCGGCAACAGATAGAGACAATCCCTGCCCAGTGATGGGCTCACAGCCTAATCGGGGGAGACAGATGGCAGAGCAAAACAGAACTAAACAAAAACAAGACAACATCACAATAAATAATCATCTCATTAACAAAATAAATACAAAATAAATAGGGTAATAAATAATATATCCAAATGAGCACAGTGCTGAGGGGAGGGGAAGGGAGAGGGGAGGAGCAGAGGATGGGGTGGGGATGGGAGGGGGAGCAGAGGGAAAGGGGGCTCATCTGAGGGGAGGTGAAGGGGGAAGGGGGAGGAGCAGAGGGTGAAAAGGGAGCAGAGGGAAAAGGCTGGGAGGTCAGTCTGGGAAGGCCTCTTGGTGGAGGTGAGCTCTTAGTAGAGCTTTGAAGAGGGGAAGAGAGTTTAGTGGATGTGAGGAGGGAGGGCATTCCAGGACAGCAGTAAGACATGGGACAGAGGTTGACGGCGAGATAGGCATGACCGGGGGTCAGTGAGGAGGTGAGCGGCAGAGGAGCTGAGTGTATGGGGTGGGCAGTAGAAAGACAGAAGGAAGGTGAGGTAGGACGGGGCAAGGTGATGGAAAGCTTTGAAGCCTAGATTGAGGAGTTTTTGTTTTATGTGGAGGTTGATAGGTAACCACTGGAGGTTTTTAAGGAGAGGAGTGACATGCCCAGAGCGTTTCTGTAGGAAGATGATCTGGGCAGCAGAATGAAGAATAGACTGGAGTGGGGAGAGACAGGAGGAAGGGAGATCAGAGAGAAGGCCGACACGATAATCCAGTCAGGATATTATGAGAGCTTGTACCAGCACTATAGCCATTTGGATGAAGAGGAAAGGGTGGATCTTGGTGATATTGTAAAGGTGAGACCGGCAGGTGTTGATGATGGATTGTAGCAGCAGTTTATTAGTATTGCACATAGATTTCAATAGTAACTGCTCACTGTGTAATGCTAACTACTGATTCGGAAAAAATACCATAAAAGGCATGTAAAGATCTGATTTATAGCTCTAAATTTATAATTATAGCAAACTTGAAGCAGGTCCCAACCTGTTTGCCAACCGTTACAATGTTAAGGTTTCACCTAAAGCTGGTGGCTGGGAATGGAAGCCATATCCTACGTTAGAAAACTAAATGTTTTAGGTGCGCTTTCCTTCTGAATACCTGACAACTTAGAGAAGGAGCATGGTCTGGGAGTCAGGGGTCATGAGTTCTAATTCTCATGGGTCTGCCACTTCCCAACTGTGTGACCCTGGGCAAGTCACAACTTCTATGCCTCCGATTCCTTGTCTGTAAAATGGGAATAAAGTACCTCTTCTCTCCCTTAGACTGTATGTACCATGTGTAATAAGAACTATGACTGATCTGATTATTTTATATTTACAACAGTACAGTGCTTGGTACACGGTAAGTTCTTAAATATCAGAATTATTATTATTCTCTGAAATCTGTTCCAGCTTCTAAAATTACAATCTAACCTATCAACTAGACATCCTTCCTCTCCTCCCTTCTCAACCTTATGACCAAACTTATTACCAATAACTAAATATATGGAAGTATATATTTTCTAGGTAAAAGCACGTAATTTTATTTTTTTTCAGAGGGAAGAGGGCCTCACATAAATTTAAGCAGTATTGACAAAAATATTCCATTGTGCAGCATTTCTTTGTCAATCCAGAGAGAAACAGGATAAGCCCGTGACTGGTGATGCATAATTAAACTTCCTATGAACACCTTTATTTGAGTATGCAAATGAGTCAATAGTCTTCCTAAAATTGAATATGAATGCTAGCAAAAGGAGAAAATATACCGAGGTGATAAATCCATTCCCATCTTCTGCTGGAAGACTGAAATAGACGTTACCCCAGTTTTTCTTTTTATTTAACCACCTTCCTCTCTGCCTTTCACTGTCAGACTGGTTCTCAGCCATAATCAAGAGAGTTTTTGCCAGACACTCAGCTGTATGCATCTATCAGAGGACATGTGAGGCAGAGGCTGAAATACACTGAATGGTCCCAGCTGCTGAGCCAGAAAAAAATGGCAGGCATCACATGAACTTAGTTTGGAAAGGTCAGCAGAGCCTCATCCTCTGAACCCATGCCCACAGTGAGAAGCACCAACAAAAATGTCAGGTATCAGTGCTATCATTTCCTCATGCCTTTGAATACAAAGGATCACTGTATAGTTATGGTACAGGAGAAACATATATACTTCCTCCTAATTGTAATTTATTTTAATCTCTTTGACTATATTGTACACTCCTTGTGAGCAGGACTCATGTCTACTTCACAAATACTTAGTACAGTGCTAGTACAGTGCTTTGCACTAAAAATACTCATCAAATATTATTGATTGATTGATTCAAGCAACTTACTAAGTGGGTATATATTAGTGCAGGAATTAGTTCCCTAAAATGCATGTCACTGAAACTAATTTATGTGTGCAACTGAATGAATCAACTGATAGCCCTATCTATCGCCCAAAATAGTTTATGAAAAAAACAAGTGTTTAGTGAGGGGGGTTTAGAAATGATATAGTAATAATAATAATAATAGTATTTGTTAAGTGTTTACTAAGTTCCAAGCACTGGTCTATGCACTAGGGTAGATACAAGGTAATCAGGTTGTCCCACGTGGGGCTCACAGTCTTAATCCCCATTTTATAGCTGAGGTAACTGAGGCTCAGACAAGTGAAGTGACTTGTCCAAAGTCATACAGCTGACAAGTGGCTGAGTGGGGAGTAGAACTCTCAACCTCTGACTCCCAAACCCATGCTCTTTCCACAAAGCCACATTGGTAATCTGTGATCTCAAAGGGGAAGAGCTTGATTACAGATGGATTGCAGAGGTGGTTAAAAGGAAGTAGAGGCAGTTGGAGTAAATAAATGACCCATTCTAGGGTTTTGGACAGGAATGGTAGGAAGGGGATGGAGTGAGCGGTGAGGGGGGAAGTGGAGTACAGGGCAGGTCCTTTTTTTGAAGAATAAGGAAAGTGTAGGCATGTTTGAAAGTAGTGGGAAGGGAATTAAATCAATAGAGAGTGACTAGATGGGGTTAGGATTAGAACGCAGGACTTCTGATTTTCAAGCCCATGCTCTTTCCACTAAGCCACGCTGCTTCTCACTAAACCACACTGCTTCTTAATAGAGCACTTGCACAATTCATTCATTCAATCATATTTACTGAGCACTTACTGTGTGTAAAGCACTGTATTAAGCACAATAGTAAGCATGTAACAAATACCATAATTATTATAATAATTATTAATTCTTTTTGTGCTGAAGTAAGTCAGAAACCCCTACCTTCAATATCTCCTAAAATCAGCTGGATTTTCAGTCCAGTGATGTTAGTGCTGCCAGAACTCCAGAAGATTCAGTGATTTGCATTTTTCAGCCCTTCCACCTTCCCAGGGACCAACAGGGGTGGGTGGCCAGGAGTGGGGTCAGTGAGTGTGCTGCTCTGAATCATCTAGAACCTGCTGGCTGGTGTTTTAGCCTTCTTCTTGGGCCTGTCTTGGACACACAGTTCACTCACACTGACATTCAGTGACTGTCAGGAAGGAGACAAGGCTCCCTGAAGTCTGGGAAGCAGATGGTAGGAGGAGGAATCTCCGGTCACTGCCCCCAATTTAAACTCAGTGACTGCTGGGAAATGTGGAAGAAAGCTGAAGAATGCTCAGTGAATTCTATTCTACCCTACTCAACTCCAGGGGAACATTTGGATAAATCCACTAGATCAGCAGTTGGATGCACTTGTAGTAATAATACTAATTATGGAATTTTGAGAAGTGATTTCTATGTAGCCGAGCTCTGTACTAAGTTCTGGGGTAGGTACAAAACAACCTGATAAGACAGGGTTCCTATCCCACATGATGCTCACAGTCTAAATATTGAATCTCCATCTTACAGTTGAGGAAGCTGAGGTCCAGAGAAGTTAAATGACTTGCCTAAGGTCACAGAGCAGGCAAGAAGAAGAGCCAGTTCCTCTGACTCCCTGGTCTGTACTCTTTCTACTAGGCTATAATAATAATGTTGGTATTTGTTAAGCGCTTAACAAATGTGCCGAGCACTGTTCTAAGCGCTGGGGTAGACACAGGGGAATCAGGTTGTCCCACGTGGGGCTCACAGTCTTAATCCCCATTTTACAGATGAGGTAACTGAGGCACCGAGAAGTTAAGTGACTTGCCCAAAGTCACACAGCTGACAAGTGGCCGAGCCGGGATTTGAACCCATGACTTCTGACTCCAAAGCCTATGCTCTTTCCACTGAGCCATGCTGCTTGATACTGTTCTAAGCGCTGGGGGGATACAAGGTGATCAGATTGTCCCACGTGGGGCTCACAGTTTTAATCCCCATTTTACAGATGAGGTAACTGAGGCACAGAGAAGTTAAGTGACTTGCCCAAAGTCACACAACTGGCAAGCGGTGGAGCTGGGATTAGAACCTACTGCTTTCACAACATAATTCTGAAAGGCCAAGCCTCATATCAGCTATGACAAGTTGCAAAGTCCTCTTTTCTCATTTTACTTAACATCTCTGTGCCTCATTTTCCCTTTCTGTAAATGGGAATTAAATCCCCGTTGTCCCTCCCTACTTAGACCACAAACATCATATGGGACAGGGATGTGTCCAGTTCATCTTGTATCTACCCCAGTGCTTAGTGTAGTACTTGGCACAAACTTAGAATGACGATTACTACTACCATAAAATGTTGTCTTCCTTGCTGTTGTTTGAAGACAATGGACACAAGGCACCACGTGAAATCCCATTCAGAAATAGTTATTAATCGAGTTCCACTGGTCCTCTTTCCACATCAGAACATTGCCTAATTACTATCCACACCTCTCCAAGACCAAGCCAAGGTTCTGTGGGTTACCGACTCCAAATCCTCCTTTGGATCGCCTCCGTTGATCTTATTTATCTCTTCACCATAATCCCAGCCTCTCCTTTCCCATTTCTTCTCTCCTCACCTCTTTTAAGGTTTGGACGTTGGGCCACATTCTGTGTCCAATAGGGGTCATGACTTATGGGTGGAGCTGGGACAATTTTTGTCCAACATTCTCTACTGTGGCTTGCATTGGTTTGCATATCTACTTCTTAGCATCCATGTGCTTGCTCTATAGCTCTACTTTATTCTACCTCTTCCCCTCCACACCTGTGATTTGTTTTCCAGCCTAGTCTAGATTCCTTTTCTTGTTTTGCCACCATTAGTCTGTCACTCATTCTTCTCCACAGACTTTGAAGTCTTCAATATTAATCCTTTCATTCCTCTTAACTAAGTTCTAGACTGTAAGCTCTCTGTGGGCAAGTAATGTATTTACCATCTCTCATGTAGTATACTCTCAAGTGCTTAGTTTAGTACTCTGACCACAATAAGAGCTCAATCAGTACTATTGGTGTATTGACTAGCTCTCTAGCTCCCTCCCCCAACCCTGCATAGTTACCTTCAAACAAAGCCCACTCCCATTTCAAAAAGATTAATAAACTAGACTGAGACCTCCCAATCTGACATTTTTTCAAAACATCCTCCCTATACCTGATGCAAGTCAACTACTTAACTGTGGGTAGGTAGGGACACAACAACAGCTATTCAACAAGGCCAAAAGTGAGTCACAGAACCACTAAACAACATTAGCAAGTGACCAACCTAGAGGCGACTACTGGTGCCAAAAAAAATGCCTTAAAAGTCTGCCAATAAGCCAGATGCTCCTGCTGCTAAATTATCTCCCACCGACTGGCATTGGCATCTGAGAACTGGCACACCCACTGGAATCCGCAACCCTACACCACCGTCGATTTTGATCCAATTATTTTGCAACATTTTTCTTCTTCATAAGTGGATTACAGTACCCTACATGTTTTCACTTCCTTCTCCTGGGAAGTATCTGGTTGGCTGAGAGATTGTGAAGAAAAAGGGCTTTTTATTGTGGGCATCAAGCAAAAATGCCTGACCATTAGCTTTAAGTCTGTCAGCACTGTTTCCCCCCACTTGTCCTCACTCCTCTCCCATTACAACCCAATCTGCTCACCTAACTCCTTTAACACTAACCTAGTTGCTGGACTATAGCAACTCATCTCTATCCCTATTGTCTTGTTCATACCTCTCTTCCTGCCCTCACCTCCTTGAATGATCGATTGATTGTTACTGTTCAGATTACATAACATGACTTTTAGAGCCTACTTCCAAAGCCTTTTTTAAGAGAGCAGTACTGCATAAACTAGATTTCATTAAAAACACCGGGGTTTTGCAGGTAAGGAAATAGAGAAGATACAACAGCAGAATACAAAATGATTTATAGGGAACTGAAAGGGGACAGGTACAAGACAAGAGGGCAGAGTAAATGATTTAGAAACACAGTAAAGCACAGTGTCAAACACTGCAACAAAGCTTTGGACTGTTGGAAGATCACCACAGCAGACAGACATGCCTGGGTGTTGACAGTCAGGAGATTGGTTGCTGTCCCTGAGCAAAGGATTTGTGAAGTTCAGGATACCAAGAGGCATGCTCAGAAACAGAGAACAAATCCACAGCACAGTGAAACTCCCTCATTATTTGAAAATTAATTGGGAGTCATAGGACCTGGGTTCTAATCTCTGCTCCACCATTTATCTGCTTTGTGACCACGGGCAAGTCACTTAACTTCTATGGTAAGCACTCTATAATTATACTTGGTTAATTGATTAATACATTTGTAAAATGGGGATGGAGATGGAAACCGGTGTGAGAAATGGCCTGTGTCCAATCTGATGATCTCGTATTTATCTCAGTGCTTAATATAGTGCCTGCGTAACAAATGCCACGAAAAAATAATCTGTCAGTTTCACAGCAGTTTTTCAGTCTCACTTGCATTCATGGATTCGGTCTTTGTTCAATCCAACAAAGTGCAGCTAAACACGTACACAGATAGATACTTAAATCCACATCCGTAGATGAATTTAAAGGTTTGAAATTAAATAATCATCACAAATGGGTACAATATTATTATTCAATTATTAATAGTAATAATTACAATAATACTGATACTGGTATTTCTCCTAAATACTGGATTAAAAGATACAAGATAAAAAGATCAAACACAGTGACTGTCCTGCATGGTGCTCGCCGTTTTAGTAGGAGGATAACAGGCATTGAATCCCCATTTTACAGATGAGGAAACTGAGACCCAAAGAAGTTAAGAAGCTTGCCCAAAGTCACACAGCAGGCACGTGGTAGAGGCAGGATTAGAACACAGATCCTCCGACTCCCAGGCCCATGCTCATTCCTCTAGGCCATGCTACTTGGCAAACAGAAGTAGCATGGCATAGTGGAAAGAGCACAGGTCCTAGTCCCAGACCAGCAAAATTGCTTGCTGTGTGATCATGGGCAAGGCACTTAACTTCTTTGTGTTTCAGTTTCCTCAACTGTAAAATGAGGGTTCAATACCTGTCCTCCCTCCTACTTAGATGGTGAGTTCCATGTGGGGGACAGGGACTGTGCCTTACCTAATTAACATTGCTTAGAACAGTGTTTGATACATAGTATGGGCTTAACACATACCATAAAAAAATAAAAGTGATATTTATGTTCCACTTACCTTTAGAGTTTTATAGAAATTAATGTAATACAGTTTCACAGTATAACAATGGCATGATCAATGAATTCTTTTCATATGGACAGGACTGCTAAAGTAGCTTTTCCCTGTGACCTGCTGAGAACTAGAATTCCCTGGAAATCGTGATCTTGACCTGGTATACAGTGGCCATTTTTCTTGATTTCTTTACATGCAGTTTCCACAACTCACAGGATCTAGGTTCTGAGTTCAATCCTTAATTTTGCTGCAACCAGTGACTTTGGTCTAACTCTTTCCAGTTTATAAAAATGATGAAGTTACTCCTCGCTTGTCTGGAATTAATTAGGGCCTGCTTATTAATTAGTTATTGGCTAACAAGCCACATTCTGTATAAATAAACTGAATTAAAAATATTTTTATTCATCTTAATTTTGCCTATTTAGTGAACATATTTAAGTTCCTGACCATGAAGCTTCTGTTTCTGAAGAAAGTAAAAGAAATAGGGGATATTAGAAAGAAAAAGAAATTTGAATTTAAATGAAGAACATCTGACAAAAAAGGTCATCCAAAAATAATTCTATAAATAACTGAACCAATGAAGTCATACATCAAGTAAGAATAATAATTATAATGGTATTTGTTGGCACTTATTATGTGCCAAGAATTAATAATAATAATAACAATGATGGTATTTGTTAAGCACTTACTACGTGCCAAGCACTGTTCTAAGCTTTAGGGGTAGATACAAGGTCACCAGGTTATCTCACATGGTGGTCACAGTCTTATTCCCCATTTTACAGATGAGGTAACTGAGGCACAGAGAAGTTAAGTGACTTGCCTAAAATCACACAGCTAAGTGGCAGAACTGGGATTAGAACCCATGACCTCTGACTCTGAAGCCCATGCTCTTGCTACTAAGTCATGCTGCTTCTCTGAAGAATTGTACCAAGCACTGGAGTAGATTGTGAGCCCGTTGTCGGGCAGGGATTGTCTCTACCTGTTGCTGAATTGTACATTCCAAGCGCTTAGTACAGTGCTCTGCACATAGTAAGTGCTCAATAAATACGATTGAATGAATGAATGGAGTAGAAACAAGATGATCAGGTTGTACACAGTCCCTGTTCCAAATAGGGTACACAGTCTAAATAGGAAGGGAGAACAGGTATCGACTTCCCATTTTACAGCTGAGGAAACTGAGGTTTAGAAAAGTTAAGTGAATTTCCAAAGGTCACACAGCAGACAAGTAGGATAGCTGGGATTAGAATCCAGGTCCTCTGACTTCCAGTCCTGTGCTCATGCTCCATGCTGCTTTCCAAAAAAAAAAATTATTATTGAAATATCCCAAAAGATAGAGTGACGGGGTGTGATTAGCAAAAGTGACATTTGGTTGGTTTACAACTCTGTCTGATCATCCTATCAGTTCTACCAATTCCTAGTAATAATAATAATTGTGGAATTTGTTAAGTGCTCATCATGTGCAAGTACTGTACTAAAACTGATCTTGTCTTACGCCGTCAAGTCTTTTCAACCCGTAGTGACACCACGGATGCAATTCTCCCAGAATGCCCCGCTCTCCGTCTGTATTCCTTCTGGTAGCATACCAATAGTGTTTCCTTGGTAAAAATATGTAAGCCGTTTACCACTGCCTCCTTCTGTGCAGTAAACTTGAGTCTCTGCCCTTGACTGTCTCCCGTGCCGCTGCTGCCTAGCACTGTGAATTTTGACTTGTAGCAGATTGTCTTCCACTCACTAGCCACTGCCCGAGCTAGGAATGGAATGGACAGGCCTCTGCTTGACTCTCCCTCCCATAGCTGAGACTGGTAGAAGACTGGAAACTCTCCAGGAGTGACCCTGACAGGGTGCTTAGCACTAGTTGTTACAAGATAATCAGGTCCCACATGGGGTTCACAGTATAAGTAGAAGGGAATACAGGTATTGAATCCCCAATTTACAGACGCAGGAACTGAGGTACAGGGAAATGAAGTGATTTGCTTAAGGTCATATAGCCTGTTAGCAACAGAGCTGGGTTAGGAACCCAGATCCTCTCACTTCCAGGCCCATGCTCTTTCCACTAGGCCAAGCTGCTTCTCTAGAAGAAGGGATTGAACAGTGACTCAGCATGGTGCTGCTTCCCGCAGCCAGTCAAATGATTCAATAGGATGCTGGTCTGGTCCCCACCCCCCAGCCCATTTGTGCAGCTGTGATGGGACAGTGCAGTGGCTATTGCACTCCTTGGCTCCCCTACCCTGGACTGCTGCTGGTTCCTGCGGATTTGTTCTATTTTTTTTTTTAATAAAAAGAAAAATATGGAGCTACTCATTTTGTCTCCTCCACCTGACCCGGGGCTAGGGCCAGAGGGGCTGAGATCTGCTTTCTCTCCTCTTGCCACCACTCCAGAGCATGAGCTGGTGAGTTGGGAGGTGGGCCTCAATCCTCCTTGCCCCAGCAAGCATGGATGGCTTGTAATAATTATAATAATTGCAATGATAATTATGGTGCTTGTTAAGCGCTTACTATGTGCCAAACACTGTCCTAAGCACTGAGATCGATAGAGGGTCATCATGGGGGACACAATCCCTGTCCCACATAGGGCTCACACTCTTAATCCCCATTTTACAGATGAGGGAACTGAGGCCTGGAGAAGTGAAGCGACTTGCCCAACATCACACAGGAGATATGTGATTGAGTCAGAATTAGAACCCATGACCTTCTGACTCCCAGGCCCGTGCTTTATCCACTAAGCCATGCTGCTTCTATCTGTCCCCTGTTGGGGTAGCATGATCTTTCCCTAGGAGCTGGAACAGAGCTGCTTTAGCTTGTGCCCTTCTCTGGTCTAGTAGTCCCCGTGCATAGTCTGAATCCCCCAATCTCTAGGTCTGGATTGTTTTTTGTTTTTTTTTAAATGGTATCTGTTAAGTGCTTACTATGTGTCAGGCATTGTTGTAAGGTTTGGAATAGATAGATACAAGCTAATCAGGTTGGACACAGTCCATGTCCCACATGGGGCCTCCAATCTTAATCCCCATTTTCTAGATGAGGAAACCAAAGTCCAGAGAAGTGAAGTGACTTGGTAACAAGGTCACACAGCAGACAAGGGGCAGAGCTGGAATTTTGAACCCAGGTCCTCTGACTCCCAGGCCCATGCTCTATCCACTGTGTGTGTTGACTTGGGTCCCTCCCTCCCAGATTTTGTAGAAATCCCCGCCTCCCTCTTCCCTGGCACCAGCCCCTGGTCGGAAGATCGAGCGAGTCATAATTTAAACTATGAAGACAGCCCATCTGGAGCCCCTATAAAACTGCTTGTTTATCAGATCATCTTGAAGGATTTCACCTGATTAATGTGCCATAGTGCAAAATGCACCAACATTGTGGAACCCATCACAATATAATTCAATGACTTTCTACTTTTTATTCTAAGAACATAAGTAATGTCACAATGGTCAGCTTAACAGTCAACCCAGCTAAGTGATCGATTCTGACAGCCACACTGAAGGAGATTTGATGGCACCGGAAGAGAGTTGCCTTACTTTACATATGTCCTCACCTTTGGGGATAGATTGTCTAACACTCCTAATTTTTCCTCCCAAAATCCTTCAGTCCTTCATCCATCAACCAGTAGTGCCTGCCATGAATAGAGCATTTTACTAATTGCTTGAGGAAGTGCAATAGAATTATTAGAAAGAATTCCTGCCGTCAGGGAGCTTACGATCCAGTGGGAGAGACAGAAACTAAAACAATTACTAGTAGAACAAAGAAACTAAAGGAGAGCTGTTCATGAGTATGTACTAAGGTATATGAGATAGATACATAAGAGTGTATGTACATGTCATATATACCATTTCATCAATCCCCCAGTGAGACAGGGACTGTGTCCAATCTGCTTATCTTATGTCTACCCCAGCTGTTTGGAATATACTAAGCACTTAACAAATAAAATACTTCATTTAAAATTTATCTTCTGACCCTTCTCTACTTCTCCTCTATTATCTGCCAGCCTATTATGGATCTCATGTTCATGAATTTATCCAATCCATTCTTGAACCTACAGACATTTTGGCTTTCACACTTTTGTTTGGTAATGCATTACATATGTTTAACACCCGTTGGGGGGAACATAAAAAAAAAAGGCTTCTTTGTGTTCAGTTGAAACCTGCCAATTCTGAACTGCAGTGACTTCTCCCTAGTTCTATCACTGAGGAATTTGGCAGGCAAAAATTATCCTAGTCCACTCGTTTAAGATTTTGTAGATTTCAAACAGCCTTCATATACTCAGGCCTATACTCAGTCAATGATATTTATTTAGTGCTTACTGTGTGCACAGGACTGTACGAAGGGCATGGGAGTATGCAATCCAAAAGAGTAGGTATAAAGGATCCCTTCCCAAAAGGAGCTTACAGACTAAAGGAGGAGTGAGATGTTAAACTGAATTACAGATGGATACATGCATAAGTGGTATGGGACTGAGAGAGGGTGACTATGAAAAGGTTTAAGGGTAACGGACTCAAGTGCATAGGCAACATAGAAAGGAGAGCTAAGACAGGGAAGTGAGGGCTTAGACAGGGAAGTGAAGGCTTAGTCAGGGAAGGACTCTTGGAGACATGATTGTAGGAGGGTTTTGAAGGTAGGAAAAGTGAGGCTATAGTGAATATAAAGGGAGGAATCCCAGGCCAGAGACAAGGACCTGGATGAAGCATCACTGATGAGAAAGACAAGATTGAGATATGGTAAATAGATTGCTGTTAGAGGAGTGAAGTGAGTCTGCTAAACTGTAGTGGGAAATCAGTGAAATAAGATAGGAGGGGACAAACTGATTGAGTGTTTTAAAGCCAATGGTAAGGAGTTTTTGTTTGATGTGAAGGTGAATTGGCAACGACTGGAGGTTCTCCAGAGTGGGAAAACAATGAACTTTTTTTCAGAAAAATGATCTAGACAACAGAGTGAAGTATGAGCTGGAATGGGGAGAAAGAGGAAGCAAGAAGGTCAGCAGTAGGCTGATGAAGTAGCGAAGGTGGGATATGATAAGTGCTTGGATCAGCATGGTAGCAGGTTGGATGGAGAAGTGGCAGATTCTAGAGATGTTGAGAGAGTGGAATCAATAGGATTTGGTCACAGATGGAATATGTGAGCCAAATGAGAGAGATGAGTTGAGGATAATGTCAAGGTTACAGGGTTTATGAGACAGAAAGGTTAGTGGTGCTGTCTACAGTGATGGGAAAGTCAAGGAGAGGACAGGGTTCAGGGGAGAAGATGAAGAGTTCTATTTTGGATATTTTAAGTTTGTGTCAGTAAGACATCCAAATAGAGGAGAAGTCATCTTCCAATTAAAAGTTCACAACAAATGGAGCAACCATAAACATTGCTTTAGAATAGATTAAAAAAAATGTTCAGAATGTAGGAGGCTCTTTTATTTCAGAGTTCTTTTGCATTAAGAATTTGTTTATGCCACATAATAACAGCTTGTGTTGATAATCGTAATGGTGATATTCAATTTAAGGAAATATGGAACAAAAAATATTAACACTTTCTTCAGGCTACCTAAATTTAAAGATAAACTTCAGTTGGGAAAAAGTATCGATAGACTGAAAGAAGAAGAGAGGTAGAAAGAGAAGGAGGGAGAGAATAGAGAGAAGCTGATTCATGTGCTAAAGGAGTACATATGCATCATCATTATTTACCAGATTATGCCACATTAAGTAATTTTCAACATTCAGTAGTCATTCAGACATATGTATAAAGACGAAAACAGATGGTCATCTCCCGGCTGCACACATATTGGCATGCATTCATGAATTCAGTGTCAAATCATAATCAAGTATGGATAGCATCATACTGTTTCTTGAAGTACAAGGGAATTTCTAACTTTTCTAACTCAGTATTCAAGAGTGTCTCCAAGATTAAGTTGCTTAATCCATTTTAGAGTGTATTTCAATCATCTGACACCATTAGTGCTTAGTAAAGTGCTCTGCACACAGTAAGCGCACAATAAGTATGACTGAATGAATGAATTATCTATGAAGCACAGCTATATTTCCACAAGCATCATTTTCTATATATTTACCCTATAAACACAATTTCACCAAGAAAAAGAGTTTGAGGTTAGAAAACAATACCTCTGGTTGCTTTCTTACTCATTGGCAATCTTCAGTTTCAAATACAACTCTTACTTTTAGAGAAACAGAGTAGATTTTGAAGAGACTTAAAAAAAAAACCGTAAGATTATTTCCTTAGCCAGACGGTAGAATTCTCTCTTGGGACTTAGTTTGCCAGGAAGAGTCCTGGGTGGAGAAATATTAGCATCTGGCATGATAATGAGTCTTCCTCTCCCTCAATGACTTTGTTATTATTCCCCTCTTGCAGTCTGTTTCTCAGAGTTATGTGTCATTTAAACAAATTAAAATATATATTGTGTGTATAATTTAGCTAATGCCATCCATGTGAATAATATCTATAAACATATTACACAGTGTAGCTAACTGGTAAGGAGGAAATACACAAATGCAATTCTAAAATACAGTTTCTGATATAACCATTGACATTTGCATAGAGTTTTTAAGAGGATGAAAAAATATCAGAAACAATAATAATATTTAGTCAATGCTTACTGTGTTACAAGGATTTTGCTAAGTGCTAATTTAGAGACATGATAATCAGATAGGCAGAGATCCCGACTTGTAAGAGCTTCACAGTCTAAGAGGGAGGGAGAAGAGGTCACACAACAGGCAAAAGGCTTCGGTTCTAGATAAAAAAATATATATATTTCTCAAAAAAAAAGGCTAATACCATTCACTCATTATAGCAACCAGGCTACAATTTTTGTCTTGAAAATCCGACAAAGAGATAAATTATTCATTCATCTACCCAGTTTCTTCAGTCGGTTAAGAAATACCATGTTGGTCAAATTCAAGGACTCCTGGTGATTTTGCAGGAATAATTTATCACAAAAAGATGTTCAGAAGACTTTATATATCTTTGTATGTAAATAACTTGAAATCTATATGATTTTCCATTCTCATCAGAAATAAAAACACTCCCAGTTCCCAAGAGTTCCTTGAATTTAGTAAGTCTTGAATTATGAGAAGCTCCTAGTACAAAGAAAGAATTGAATGACAAGAAAAGAAATATTTTGGAAACAGTACAAATCCTTTGAGAGAGGAGCAATAGAGAGAAAGTATTAAAATGTACAGCCTGGGAATTAAAACAGACCCTAATTACAGTCCTTTAAAATTCCTTAGGTACAACACTTCACAAAAAGAAGACTTTGAAAATCTGCAAATGTTCAGTCTAGTTTCATAAGTATTTCTTAAAGACTTTAGAGCATAGCAACATTCTGATGAAATGGATGGCATCAGAATAAAAATGGCTTTAACAAACGTATGATGAGAAAGTACACACACTCAGTAGGAAATAGGCCTGGGAATATGTGAAAGAAGATTAAATCCATGATTCCTCAAACATTGCTAAGTAGTTGAATTCATTTTCACA
Organism: Ornithorhynchus anatinus; assembly: GCF_004115215.2. Taxonomy (NCBI): domain Eukaryota; kingdom Metazoa; phylum Chordata; class Mammalia; order Monotremata; family Ornithorhynchidae; genus Ornithorhynchus; species Ornithorhynchus anatinus. Next base: position 89,425,509 of record NC_041732.1, on the reverse strand, counting down.
AGCTCTCTTAAAAATGCAAAAGAGAAAACAGTAATCAAAGACATTTCTTTAATTATGAAGAGATTCAATATGACTCTATACTGTCACTAGTCTTGAAGAATGAATTAATGAAATGAGTATTTGTAATCTTTGAGGACATGTTTCACTAATAAAATTGGAATGGCTTGCAAGCTAGCACAGACGAGCTTACAAATGTGTTTAATTACTGAGAAATATTTTAGATAAAAACAACCCAGAAAAATCAGAAAATGTATCAGAAGCAGGGAGTGGAAAAAAAGTATGTAGAAACCAACAATCAGTATAATTTTTTGAATGTCTACTTTATGCATGGTAGTTCTGGATCCCTTTCTATTCACCATTAACATCCACTCCCTCGGAGAACTCATTTGCTCTCCATAGCTTCAACAACCATTTCTACACAGATTATTCCCAAATATACCTTTCCGCACCCAAATGCTCTCCTTCTCTACAATCTCTATTACAGCTAGTCTGGCTGGCCCCCACTCTCAAGAGAGAGATGTGGAAGCCAGAAAAGTCAATCCACAGTGCTGCTCCCTGAGGGAAGTACAAAGAATTTGCCGAGGCAATTAGACAGCGGGATTAGGGTGGAAATAAAGGTGCAGATCCTTGGCCATCTTGCAGGTACGTTGATGGGAAACCTGTGTTCTGGGGAGAGTAGGATACAAGGATGGCTCATGCTGTGGATTCTTTACGGATACAGGTCAGTGGTGGGGGTGGTGGGGGGTGTTGAAGAGGATATCAGATTAAGGTTAGGACATGGAGGTTTGGGGTGCAGAATTAGAACTCTAGAGGAGTGAGTCTCCTGCCCCTGAGGGGAGAAACAACACTGAGAGATCTGCTTCCCAACAACTTGGGGAAGTGAGACGGGAGGGTGGGATGGCCTGCGAGAAGAGGGGGAGGACCAGAGGAACATGAGCCCCAGACTACCTTCAGGAAAGTATAGAGGGTCCTGAGGGGGAAAGGTATTAGGTCCAGGGAAAAGTGGTTTGAAGTGAAATTGCTTTCTTTCTTTAAGAAACCTTTGAATGTTATTGAGATATCAGATCTTGGTGACCATATGCAATAGGACTGGAGGAGAAACTCTGGATGCTGGAGCGGCATGTGGATCTGGAGAGCCATGACTCTGGAGGATTAGCTTTGCCCTCAAGCTGCCTGTAGCCAGTCCCAGGATGAAGGGGATGGGGGTATGGTAGTCTAGTTCCCAGTCCCCCCTTCACCTCTGGGGAGATATCTGGGCTTCTACTAAAGGATGGTAGCTGCTACAGGGATACAGGGACTTGAAGGGCAATGAAAGGAATGTCCCTAAGCCTTTATTAGAAGAAGAGAGGCCTGGAGGACTTTAAGACCCAGTGGAGGCTAAGTAGGGTAATCTCACACTTAAAGGGATTCCAGGGGCTAATGTGACCAGGATCTGGGCCTGAAAACCCCTGCTAACTTCACAGTCTCACAGTTCCTCCTACCTTCAAGACACATCTACTTGGAATGCCTACCCACGACTCAAATTTAGTATGTCCAAAATGTAAATCTCATCTTCCCACCTCAACACTTTCCTCCCCCAAACATTCATATCACTGTTGGCAGTACCACCGACCTCTCTGTCTCACAAGTCCACCGCACTAGTAATATCCTCAACTCATCACTCTCATTCAGTCTGCATATTTAGTCCGTCACAAAAATCCTATCAGTTCTACTTTCACGACATCTATACAATCTGCATCCAAACTGCCACCACACTGGTCCAAATACTTATTATAACCCGCCTCGACTTAAACCTCCTTGTTTACCTTCCTGCCTCTTACCTTTCTCCTTTCTAGTTCCTACTTCACCCTGCTGCCTGCATCATTTTTCCAAAATAAAAAAAGAAAAATCAATCCATATTTCCCCCACTCTTCAAAAGTCTCCAATGGTTCCCCACCATTTCTACCACAGACAGAAGCTCTTTATCATCTACTTTAAGGCACTCCGTTAGATCTCCCTCTCCTACCTAACCTCACTCTGTTCCCACTATAACCCAGGCCACACACCTGTCTCCTTTAATGACAAACTACTTACTTGTCTTGATCTCATCTCTCTTCTCATCAATTCTTTGCTCACTTCCTCTCTCTGGCCTGGAACTACATTCCCTTCCCTATCCAACAGAACGTCACTCTCTTCATCTTCAAAGCCCTCCTAAAATCATACCTTCTCCTGGAAGCCTTCTCTAAGCTCTCATATCCCCACTTTATCCTTCTTCCTTTTGGTATCTCCTATGCATTTGTGTTTGTTCCCCTTAAGCATAACAATATTCATCCTACCCCAACCCCAAAACACTTACGTAAAAAACCTTATACCCTGCTGCTTCCTTATCTATAATTTATTTTAATATCTGACTCCCCCAAGGTCTTCAAGGGCAGGATTCATGTCTAGCTACTCTATTGTATTGTACTCTCCCAAGAGCCTAGCATAGTGCTCTGTGCACAATAAGCACTCGATAACACCACTGATTGAATGACTACAACAGAATTAGTGGACACGATCCCTGTCCTCTAGCAGCTTACGATGTAGCAGGGGAACAGACACTAAACTGAATTACAAATAGGCAGAAACAACTTCAGATCTCTTATTTTATGGGTTGTAGTGCTTGTGCTAAGTTTTTAATGAAGGCTTGATAGAGAATGGAAGATTAGGGATTTCAGAGTCATGGAGTTTGGGGAAGTTGTAATCTCTCAGAATGTAAAAGATTTGTCAGAGTGGATCACATATTGTTTTTCCTTCCTTAGAGTTCAGAGCAGAGCTATTTCTGAGTTTTTAGTTTGGCAGCCAGTTTGGTGAGTTGAAGTAAAGATGGTAAATAAAGAGGTAATCTGAAGTAAGGTTCAAGAAATGTGGCCCATCTATGGGCTTATGGGAACCAACAGTCACCAGAAAATCAGCCCTACAGTCGACAATCCAAGATGGAGCATTTCTCCAGAGCTGCTCCTCATTCGAACATCAAGAAAAAGAAGCCTCATTGGACTGTAGGATACCGATGACCTTCTCCTTGCCAAATCAGATGGCCTCCAGTCCATCCTAATCCTCCTAGATCTCTCAGCTGCTTTTGAAACTGGAGACTACCCCCTTCTCCTTGAAACTTTCTCTTACTTTGGCTTCATTGATACTATCCTCTCCTGGTTCTCTTACTAACTCTCCGACTGCTCCTTCCATCTATAGAAGAAGACCAGGTGACCTAAGAAAGGAGGGGGAAACTGGAGTGGTAAAAATTAAGAAGGTGGGAGATCAGCAAGGAGGAAAATGCCAAAGTCAAGGCAGAATAAGTACTTGGATCAAAGTAGTAGCACTTTGGATGGAGAAGAAAGGGACAAGAAATGGAGAAGAAAGAAGAAGAAAGAAGAAAGATGGAGAAGAAAGAGAAGAAAAGATAGAGTCAATCAGTCAGTCAGTTCATTCATTCACTCAGTCGTACTTAGTGAACACTTACTGTGTGCAGAGCATTTTCCTAAGTGCTTGGAAAGTACAATTCAGCAACAAAGAGAGACAATCCCTGCCCACAGTGGTCTCACAGTCTAGAAGGAGGGAAACAAGGGGGAGTCAGTTGTATTTATGTAACACTGTGTGCAGAGCACTGTACTAAGTGCTTGGGGGAATGCAATGCTACAATAGACACATTCTCTGCCCATAACGAGCTTACAGTCTAGCAGTCCTTCTCTGCCAACCACCTCTGACACTGGCAGTCCTTCAAAGCTCAGTTCGGGGTCCTCTTCTTTTCTTCATCAAACCCACTTCCTTGGAAAACTCAGTTACTTCCATGGCTTCAGCAGAAGCAGCGTGGCGCAGTGGAAAGAGCACGGGCTTTGGAGTCAGGGCTCATGAGTTCGAATCCCAGCTCTGCCACTTGTCAGCTGTGTGACTGTGGGCGAGTCACTTAACTTCTCTGTGCCTCAGTTCCCTCATCTGTAAAATGGGAATTAAGACTGTGAGCCCCACGTGGGACAACCTGATTCCCCTGTGTTTACCCCAGAGCTTAGAACAGTGCTCTGCACATAGTAAGTGCTTAACAAATACCAACATTATTACCTCTATGAGGATGATTCCCAAATCTCATCTCCAGCCCTCACCTTTCTCCTTCTCTGGAGTTTCACATTTCCTCTGCCTTCTGAACAGCTCTACCTGAATGTCCCGCGCTCATCTCAAATTAACCATGTCCAAAACAGAACTCTTTCTCTTCCTAAGCAAACCCTGTCCTTCCCCTTGTCTTTTCTATCAGTGTAGACAATACCACTGTCCTCCCTAGCTTATAAGTCCATAGCTTTGACATCCTTAACTCAGCCCTCTCATACAAATGACATATTCAATCTGAAACCAAATCCTGTCACTTCAAACTTCACACATTTCTAAAATCCACCTTTCTTTTCCATCCAAAGTGCTAATACTTTGATCTGAGCACTTATCCTATTCTGCTTTGACTTTGGCATTTTCCTTTTTGCTGATCTCCCACCTTCCTATTTCTTACCACTCCAGTTTCCACCTCCTTTCTTATGTCACTTAGTCTCCTTCTACAGATCAGCCTGCACACTTTGCTTCTCTAGCGCCAGCTGTTCACTGGAGTCTAGTCTCGTGAGCCCTAGGAAGACAGGGACAGTCTTTAAGCATTTACTTTGTAATTACTTCAGTGGTGTTCTGCATTCATTAAGCACTTAATAGATACCATCACTCTTGCTACTATTAAGCAGATGATAACATAAAAATTTGATCTATATGGAATTTTTTTCTTTTAATGATATTTGTTAAATGCTTACTATCAAAATATAAATCAAGTATAATACTAACAATTATGCCATTTGTTAAGCACATAATATGTGCCAGTTACTGTACTAAGTGCTGGGGTGGGGCTCACAGTCCCAATCTCCATTTTACAGATGAGATAAATGAGGCACAGAGAAGTGAAGGGACTTGCCCAAGGTCACATGGCAGACAAAGTGGCAGAGCTGGAAATAGAACCTCTGACCTTCTGACTTCCAGCCTCATGCTCTATCCACTACACCATACTGCTTCACAGTCATTGGTATTTATTGAACACTTACTATGTGCAGGGCATTGTACTAAGTGCTTAGGCGAATAAAACAGAATTAGATAGGTTCTGTGGCCATAATGAGTTTGCAGTCTAGAGACTACTATTTGCTAAACACTATGCTGATTGCTGGAGTATATACAAATTAATCAGGGTAGACACAGTCCCCATCCCACACTGGGCTCAGAATCTGAGTAGGAGGTAGAATTCCCATTTTACAGATGGGGGAACTGAGGCTCAGAGAAGGTAAGTGGCTTGCCGAAGAACACACAGCAGGAAAGTAGCAGAGCCAAGATTAGAGCCCAGGTCCTCTGACTCCCAGGTCCATGCTCTTTTCACTAATCCATGCTGCTTTCTGAAATTCAAACAAAGTGCTTCATACTTCTTAAAAATGTAATAGGAGGGGAAATCCCAAGAGTCATCCATGCCAAGCAGAACCTAGGGGTGAGAATAATTTAGGGGAGGTATTCATTTGAAGATTAAAATTGGAAGCCAGCATCCCAGACTGGAAGTAAAATAATCCTCACAAAGCTCTGTTCTGTTTGAAGGACTTCATTACTGGAAAGATGCAGATAAAATGAACTGAGTTTGGAAGAAAGTCACAAGAATGATTAACAGGCAGGAGAGACTGATTTATGAGGAAAGATTAAAGAACTAAACATGTATAGCTTGGGTAAGCAAAGACTAATAGGAAAATGTCAACACTCTCGAATATTTAAAGGGTGTAAATACCAAGGAAGGAGGAAGAATTATCTTGCTTGGCACCGGGCAGTAAAACTGAGAGTAATGGGATAATTTTCAGAAAAGGGAAATGAATTCTAAACATAAATGTGAAACATTTCCTGATAATGAAATGACTATTAGTCTTAGGAATAATTTGCCTTAGAAGATAGAGGGAACATCATATAAAATCCTATGGACCAGAGGGTATGAGAACAGTTTGACTCCTTCAGGCATGGAGAACATCGTGCCTACAAACTTTTAAAGCTTTTGAGATTTCTTCACCATGCAGAGGTCCTAAAGGCACTGGAATAAACACTGATTATTTCACTTAGCTTCTAAAATGGGTAAATCTCTTAGGAAGTATTTAGATGCATTTTATTTATCCAAACAACCCATATGTTATCCAAAGACATTTCAAATCCCCATGGATACTTGCTGCCAAGACCACTTTTCATCGTAATAAAAACATTCTATCACTTAGAAAAAAAGAAAAGAAAATCGAAATAGATAAAAATACACAGAGGACATAGAATAACATGGCAGTGGGAAAGGGTTGTTTTGATTTGTTGTGTTTTTGAAGGAGTGGGGTGCCGAGGGTGAGGAAAAGAGAGCATATTTCTCTCCCATTTAATCTTTCACATACTGGGTGGTGTGGCTCAGGAGCTGAAAAAGAGGGTACCCAATTCACTGTGGAATGGGAAATCTGACTCAGTTCTCGTTTGTTCTCTCTCTCTCTCTCTCTCTCTCTCTCTCTCTCTCTCTCCCTCTCTCCTTTAAAAGAGATTTACTTCTCAAGTTGGGCTCTATTCTAAAGTCCTATGTGTACCTCTTACAACAGGAGGAATAGCTTAAACCATCCCAAACAATCTAAAGTGCTTGACTATGGTTCAAAACCAAATATAATTTGGGCATACGTTGAGAGTGGAATAGTTTACTTCCTCCATAGTTCAGTGGACACTCCTTACTCTGTTATCCATTCTTGGACATGCGGTTTTTAAACCTCAAAGTTTCTTTTGCCAGAATTTAATATGCTATGCTACTTCCTAACTGGATGAAGTCAGTAAGTACATCTCCAAAGTCAATCTGGAATTCTCTAGATTGTAAGCTCTATTTGGGCAGGTAACAGTTATCAACTCTCTTGTACTCTCCCAAGTGTTTGGCACACAGTAAAATCCCAGTGATTTATCAATTGATTGAAGTGGGTTATATTTTCAAAAGCAATTTTCCATTATATTTAATTGAAACTGGTGTGAAAAAAAGAATCCCAGAAGGATTAACTTGAAATAAAAGAAAGTCCACTTATTAACAAAGAGAAAATTTATTTGAGGATTGGAGAAACTAAATCCTACTGAATGACTTCACTGCTTTTTTATATAATGGGATAATTAGGATACTTTGAACATATACCATTTATTTATTATGAAAAAAATCTCAAAAATTACATCCACTTTTCATATTTTGAAAAAAATAAATTTTTATGTCTATTAAATTAAGAGGGATTTACTTCCTCTATGAAATATAATTGAAGAGTATTTCCCATTTAAGCAGGAACCTCACAGTTCCTGAAATGTGCAGTTATGTACCATAAAGTGATATCTACTGACTTTGACAAATAGTGGTAGAATAATTAACTTTAAGTCAAAATGAGTCACTATCATAAAAAAAACTTTCTGGGTAAACTTTCTCAACATGAGCTTCTGAGTAGTATGCACATCTCTATAAAAGACATCTGATATTTCTTCCATTACATGACTTTTGTCTTTCTGATCACCACAACATTCCAAAACCTCCTGGCCAGTAATTGTGTATCTTTATTGGTGGGAGAAGAAACTGAGGTCTATAGGGCCCACTGAGGTCTCAAAAACATATTTATCCACATGATTCCCATAAGACCTTTAAGTTCTCTTTAACATGCAGTTGATCAAATTTCATCTCGTTTTTATGCATATATTTACTTTTCTAATACTCACACAGAAGAAAACATTCTACTCTGGAATTCTGTTGAATTCTTCCTGAAGAGTGTAAACCAGAAAACATGATCTTCCCAATATTCTTCTGGACAGTAAGACAAGGCTTCTTTGTAGAGAGAATATATTTGGAAATCTAACCCTGTCATGGCAACAACTATGTGTTTTGTACCCCAACTGTTGGTATCTTGGTATAATTAATACAGTTCTGCTTGGAGATGCAGAAAGGAGAGGAAAATAAACCTAGGACAATTTAGGGTTTTATAAATCAAGTGAAATGCTTTGACTTCCTGGTAGAAGCAAATAAAATCTTCAGAGGCTATGGGACTTATGTCCCTATATAGAACTCAAAATGACTAATTTGAGTTCTCCTTTGTATGTTCCCCCTTTTCATACAGTTAGCACAGTGTTTTGTGCTGTAAATACCATTGATTGATTTTTCTTGACTAATTTCCCACAGTCATGACCAAAACCATCAATCAACTTTTTTCTTGGGAACATCTTCTTTGGAGCAGGTTACAGAATCTCAGAAATAAGAGAAGAAAACCATCTTTAAGATCATCAATCTCATCCCCTTCAGGTGAAGAAAGGGTGGATTCATGAATTGCAGTTGTTTTGTCTGTTATCTGCTCCTTTTATACCTTCAGGTTTTCCTCAGGAGAGAAAAACAGAGGCCACAGGACAACTTCAATTTGTCTCTTTTAAATTAAAGTGTCTTGACTATTCAGGACCCTCTCCTTCCACATGCTATTGGTCATAACAGGATTGGAAGAATTCTAACTTCCTGGAGAAAGTAGTGTACAGCCTAACTACTGTTTCTTCCATTTCTCCTGTGGACTTCAGACACTTTTAGATTATTTCTTTTGTTTGTGGTTTGCCTATAAATGTTGAGAGTTTGAATTCTAAAACTGGAATTTGGAAGGGGCTGGTCCTTGTGAAAATTCTGTAGGAAATAATTGTTGCTTTTTATTAAGAGGTTTATGCTTTCCTTGACCACTTTAGTCTTTGCTTTGACTAGAATTGGGGAAATGAAGATGTCTGAAGCTGAATTATCTCTTGACCAAGATCAAGACTGTGAATAATTCAATATGGTGGACTGAGTATTGAACCTAGAATCCAAAGAGAGGAACTTTATTCTGAATTTCTGTTGCAGCTGAGGAGAGAATCAAATAATAATAATAATTATTTTTCTTAATTGATGGGGCATTTGTGTTTCATTCATTCATTCATTCAATAGTATTTATTGAGCGCTTACTATGTGCAGAGCACTGTACTAAGCGCTTGGGATGAACAAGTCGGCAACAGATAGAGACAGTCCCTGCCGTTTGACGGGCTTACAGTCTAATCGGGGGAGACGGACAGACAAGAACAATGGCACTAAACAGCGTCAAGGGGAAGAACATCTCGTAAAAACCGATGGCGACTAAATAGAATCGAGGCGATGTACAATTCATTAACAAAATAAATAGGGTAACGAAAATATATACAGTTGAGCGGACGGGTACAGTGCTGTGGGGATGGGAAGGGAGAGGTGGAGGAGCAGAGGGAAAAGGGGAAAATGAGGCTTTAGCTGCGGAGACGTAAAGGGGGGATGGCAGAGGGAGTAGAGGGGGAAGAGGAGCTCAGTCTGGGAACGCCTCTTGGAGGAGGTGATTTTTAAGTAAGGTTTTGAAGAGGGAAAGAGAATCAGTTTGGCGGAGGTGAGGAGGGAGGGCGTTCCAGGACTGCGGGAGGACGTGACCCAGGGGTCGGCGGCGGGATAGGCGAGACCGAGGGACGGCGAGGAGGTGGGCGGCAGAGGAGCGGAGCGTGCGGGGTGGGCGGTAGAAAGAGAGAAGGGAGGAGAGGTAGGAAGGGGCAAGGTGATGGAGAGCCTTGAAGCCTAGAGTGAGGAGTTTTTGTTTGGAGCGGAGGTCGATAGGCAACCACTGGAGTTGTTTAAGAAGGGGAGTGACATGCCCAGATCGTTTCTGCAGGAAGATGAGCCGGGCAGCGGAGTGAAGAATAGACCGGAGCGGGGCGAGAGAGGAGGAAGGGAGGTCAGAGAGAAGGCTGACACAGTAGTCTAGCCGGGATATAACGAGAGCCCGTAATAGTAAGGTAGCCGTTTGGGTGGAGAGGAAAGGGCGGATTTTGGCGATATTGTAGAGGTGAAACCGGCAGGTCTTGGTAACGGATAGGATGTGTGGGGTGAACGAGAGGGACGAGTCAAGGATGACACCGAGATTGCGGGCCTGCGGGACGGGAAGGATGGTCGTGCCATCCACGGTGATGGAGAAGTCTGGGAGCGGACCGGGCTTGGGAGGGAAGATGAGGAGCTCAGTCTTGCTCATGTTGAGTTTTAGGTGGCGGGCCGACATCCAGGTGGAGACGTCCCGGAGGCAGGAGGAGATGCGAGCCTTAAGGGAGGGGGAGAGGACAGGGGCGGAGATGTAGATCTGCGTGTCATCTGCGTAGAGATGGTAGTCAAAGCCATGAGAGCGGATGAGTTCACCGAGGGAGTGAGTGTAAATGGAGAACAGAAGAGGGCCAAGAACTGACCCTTGAGGAACTCCAACAGTTAAAGGATGGGAGGGGGAGGAGGCTCCAGCGTAGGAGACCGAGAATGTCTGGCCCACAAAAAAATAGCTTCTGTAGAATCATGGTACTGCAGCTCCTGATTTCCTGATTGGTATGGGTTAGAGCATGAGTTTTTAACTTCTTCCACCATAACAAGTGTTGTTATTTTGTACTTCCTCTGACAAGGACACTAGTTGACATTGAGGATTCATCAAACAAGAGGAATGGTGTCACTTGTTGTCCCTGGATTAGTACTAGTAATTGTGGCACTTGTTAAGTGCTTACTATGTGATGAGCTAAGAGGTAAGGCAGATACAAAAATGCAGATCAGATACATGGAACTCACAGCATAAAAGGAAGAGAGAACAGGTATTTAATCACCAATTTACAGGTGAGGAAACTGAGACACAGAGAAGTTAAGTGACTTGCCTAAGCAAGGTCACCCAGTCAGCACTTGGATAAGATGAATTGGTACACAGCACTCCTATCTCCTAATTCTGTGATCTTTCCAGTAAACTATGCTGCTTTTCGGTCTAGACATTTTGTCCATGTAAATACAGTTTTGTCCCTTTCTGCCTAGGCACTTGTCATTAAAGTATATATTGCTCTGACAGCGGTTAAGAGGGGAAGGGTTTGTGCTACCATCCATGATTTTGAGTTGTGCGACCTTGGGCAAGTCACTTAATTTCTCTGCACCTCAGTTTCCTTGTCTGCAAATTGGAGAATAGGTACCTGTTCTCCCTTTCCCTTATGCTGTGAGTCCCATGTATTTGAACTAATTTTATTGTATGCCCCCTAGCAGTTGGCTAATATGGTTATTCCACAATAATCACAGTATGGTTAGTCTTAATGAGAAGTAGCATGGTCTAGTGTAAAGAGCACAGGCCTGGGAGTTAGAGGACCTGGATTCCAAAACCAGCTATGCCAATTGTTTGCAGTGTGACCTTGGACAAGTCATTTCACTTCTATGTGCCTCATTCTGTAAAATTTTGCCCATCTGTAAAATGGGGATTAACTCATACTCCCTCTTAATTGGACTGTGACCTTCATATGGGTCTGGGACATTATTCAACTTGATTAATTTGTATCTACCTCAACACTTACAATAGCGCCAGGCACATAGTAAGCACTTAAGTATCATTTTTATTATTATTTTATGCGTAAGAGATTCTGTCACCGACACTCACACTTCTGCATCTCACAATTTGCAACATCATCTTAAAATTGAAGGATAATGCTCCAGACAGCCATCGACTTTGTCCTTCCATATACTTGGTCCTTCATTTTCAAAGGTAACATTATTGCTGGTAATTCCCATCCATGTGAGCAGGCACAACAAGAAATGTGAAGGCACACTGCCTCCAAATAGGTACTGATTTCAGCTATATCTGCTATTTGCAAAGTGTCACACTGTTTGTCCCTATATTCCATTAGACTGATGTTCAGCCAAGCGTCATTATTCACTGCATGTAGAGCTGGTTTATCTGTCACTGCTATTTCCTCAGAAGTCAATACGTATGCCACGTTTTTGGAAGTTGTTTTTCAGAGTGTCCTTAAAGTTTATTTTCTGCCTTTCTTGCTTACAGCTGCTTGGGTATCCTGTTGTCATCCCATTCTCTGCATATGTCCATCCCAGAAGAGTAGGGTGCAGCAAGTATTACTTCAGGGCTGTTTGCTTCCAGGCAGTGTTTCAGTCCCATTAATTACCAGTGATCGACCCCAGGAGAGTAGATTATCTAGGTCAAATTATCAATTAACTCTCCCGTATGCTAGGTCAATTAGAGACTACATTATTAATTCTTAAATATCATATTTGGGACTTTGCATCTGATGACTGTTATAATCAATCAATGGTATTTATTGAGCTTTGATCATATGCAGAAAACTGTGCTAAATTCTTGGGTAGGAATGATTCATTAGATTTAGAAAACACATCCCCTGCCCATAAGAAGTTTACAGTCTAGAGAGTTGTAGACTCTCAGACCCAAGAAATGGGTTCTAGGGTTCTGTTGTTGTTGTCTTATGCTGTTGAGTCGGGACCAACCCATAGTGACACCATAGATACATCTCTCCCAGAACGCCCCGCTCTCCATCTGCATTTGTACCTGTAGCATATCCATAGAGTTTTCTTGGTAAAAATATGGAAGTGGTTTACCACTGCCTCTTTCTCCACAGTAAGAGAGTCCTGCCCCCGACTCTCTCCCATGCCACTGCTGCCCAGCACAGGTGAGTTTTGACTTGTAGCAGATTGCCTTCCACTCACTAGCCCCTGCCCAAGCTAGAAATGGAAAGGGTAGGCCTCTGCCTGACTCTCTGTCCTGTAGTCATGACTGGTAGAGTACTGGAAACTCTCCAGGTGCAACCCTGAGAGGGGTCTACAGTTCTACCCTACCTCTCTTCCTTAAGGCGAAATCACATCAATGAAAACTGCAACTCCTCTTAAAAACTTCCTTGGGAGAAAATTTCCCCATCTCTGTCTCTAATCATCTATGCTTTTAACAATCCTCATTGTGGAGGGAAGTCAGATGGTTGGTTGGCAATCTGAGCCACCAAGAAAATCATCCTGAGTGGGATCCAAAGATATTAATCAGCATAATTATAATAATTCAATTTTCCAATTCAGACAGATTCATTTTTGACTTAATACAGTGGGTCGAATTCCAGGAAGCCATTTTCCTGATTTTTTTTTTCATCCTCAGTTACAGATTTCCTAGATTGAGAGAGGAATAAACTTTAAACATCAACTTCTTGGTGGGACCAAATCTGAGAAGATATTACAGGGAAGGTAACCCACTTAAAGCTGAAATTTCCCAGGAAGCTAGATAGCCAATTATTCAGAAATATCATCAGGTCACCTTGTTCATAATTGTCTATCAAACTGAGAGTGTATAAATTACCAACTCACTGTTCATGTTCAATTTTGTCCATTCCGTGCTGAATAAAATCTAGGCTTTCACACACAGACCTCTAAACCAAGATATGATTGTCATAGATTCATGAGTACTGGAGACCAACACAAAATCAGAAGCAGAAATGTCCTTCCTTTGCTTCTCTCAGCCTCCAAGATAATGCCTCAATGATCCCTCCTCCAATTTACCCCTTAAAACTTTTTTCTTATCCCAATTTATTATAGATTCATTTAAAAACTATAATAGATGATTTTTGCAGTGTGATTCATGTTGGCATGATATAGGTGATAATTAAATTATATGAAGAATCCAGTGGAAACAACATTCTATAAAGTCTTTTGCCATATAAAAGCTTAGAATATTTCTTTAATACGAGAAATTAGTCCCACCATTTTTTTTTAAATTCTAACATTTTAACCATACATCATTCATCCAATAGGCCACAAATGTTTTTAGAAAAGATAAAATAAGAGTTTCCAGATCTCCTATTGAATAAATCAACAGATATTTTGTTCCACATTTACAGAGCAAATGTAAGTTATTCCAACCAATCGTAATCTTCCAGTCAAAGTGAGATTTACAGCCATGCATAATCTCATAGAATATAGCACCTGGGCTTGACTGATAAAGCAACATAGTGGTTTTCTCACCCAAATCTTCCAATATTTCCCTCCCTGTTCCCCTAGATAAAATAATTATTGAGCCATTTCTTCAGTGTTCCAACTGTGTAGCAGTTCCCTAGTGAATTTTCCTTTGTAAATCCACCAGGCCAATCAGCTTCTTGGGCATTTCCTAGTCTGGTATTTAGAGTTGCTGTCAGCACACGGAAAACTTGCCAGTGATTGTGTAAAAGTTTACTATGAAGGTGTACACACTGGGCCTTTAAACAATTTTGACCATAAGTCCAAACTGGAAAGGATATCTCACTTAACTCTTTGCTCCATCATTCCGTCTTGTTCCTGGCCCAGCCTTCCAATATGATACAAGTTCACCAAGCAACTATCACTGTAATGGGGGACAGCTGACTACCCAACAGAAGTTTTGTAAAAGTTACTATGAGGGACGTGGCCTAAGCAAGAAAATCATTACCATTCAATCTATCAATCTTATTTTTGAGCATTTACTGAGTGCAGAGTACTCTACGGATACTTCGGGGAGTACAATACAATAGAGTTGGTAGACATGATCCCTATCGTCATCCCAGCTGTGTTTCTAGAATTGCTGGAAGGAGGGGCAATGGAAATCAAAATGGAGTTAGGGAGAGAGCCAGCATTATCCCCCCATGAAGTCATTGCCATTGGCAGGATTGTAAGTCTATATCTGTACTCTATGGTTTCTATGAGTTCCTGGTGTGATTTCGTGACAGAGACAAAGGTGAAGGTGACCTTTATTTTGTAGTCATTCAGAAGGTTCAGGCTCCACTGTTTCATCATTGGTGATATTAGTGATGATTTAATGTCACTATTCAGAATGACCTTTTAGATTACAAAACCGTTCACAAATAGGTGTAACTTGCCTAATGTGCAGAGCACAGGACTGGGAGTCTGGATTCTAATCCCAGCTCTGCCAGTTGCTTGCTGTGTGCATTTAAGATGTCATTTAATTCTCTGGGCCTTGTCCCTGCATCTGTAAAATGGAGATTCAATACCTGTTCTCCTTCCATCTTAGACTGGATTCCTGTGTATGATAGGAACCTCATTCAATATGATTATCTTGTATTGCCAGACTGTAAACTGTGTCTGCCAACTCTGCCTTCCCTTTCCTTCTGCCCTTCTTTCCCTCCCCATTCCCCCTACTCCCTCCCTCTACTCTTCCCCTTCCCCTTGCAACAGTACTTGTGCATATTTGCAAATATTATTTATCACTCTATTCATTTTGTTAATGATGTGTATATATCTATGATTCTGTTTATCTTGATGGTATTGATGTCTACTTGATTTGTTTAGTTGTCTGTCTCCCCTGTTTAGATTGTGAGCCTGCTGTTGGGCAGGGATTGTCTTATCTGTTGCCGAAATGTACATTCCAAGTGCTTAGTGCAGTGCTCTGCACATAGTAAGTGCTCCATAAATATGATTGAATGAAAGAATGAATATTTATTCTCCCAGATAGTTGGAGTTCAATGCACTCGGGTCATTGTAAGCACTCAGTAAATACCATTGATCACAGTGTTTAGCACAATAATTGGCTCATAGTAAGCCCTTAATGAATAGCATAATTATTATTATTATTATTGTTATATGGAAGACTCATTAATGAAACTGGAAAAAAATCAAGACGGGGAAAATGAAAATTGGTTTGCATTACTAAATTCAAGAGTCTGGGGAGAGTGTTTAGGCATGGATAGAAATCTGGTTAAAAGGCAGGAAACAAAGGTTGAGAATGGAGAAATGTAAATAGGGTGATTGTCCCCAGGAGATCAGCATGAGGACCAGTTTTTCTGAACATTTTCATAGAGATATGAAAGAAGGAGCACTTTTATCATTATTATTAATAATAATAATGGTGGTATCTGTTTAGTGCTTACTATGTGCCAAGCACTGTTCTCAACACTAGGGTAGATACAAGTTGATCATGTTGTCCCAAGTGGGGCTCACGAACTTAATCCCCATTTTACAGATGAGGTAACTGAGGCCCAGAGTGTTAAGTGATTTGCCCAGAGTCACACAGTTGATAAGTGGTGGACCCAGGAATAGAACCCATGACCTCTGACTCTCAAACTCATGCTTTTGCCACTTGGTTATTGTACACTCTTCTGGTTGAGGAAGTGCAGATGGGGAAAAAGTAGAAAAATATCAAAAAGCTGACAGGGCAAAAATAGAAGATAAACTTCAGTATGAACAAGGGCTCAACAATACGTGCATCTAGGGTAACATAACTACAAATTTCAACTGCATGGTGATGTGCTCCGAGTTACCAAACACAGCTTGAGAGATCTCAGAGCTGTTTCTGAATGACCCTTTAAAACACCAATGCAATATGTTGCAGTAATCTAAAGGCCCAAAAAATCCCTACCAGCATTTTTTTTAAAAAATGGTATTTGTTAAGGGCATATTATGTGCCATGCACTGTTCTAAGCACTGGGGTAGATACAAGCTAATAAATTTGGACACAGTCCATGTCCTACATTTTACAGATGAGGTGACAGGCACAGAAAAGTTAAGTGACGTCATTCAGCAGATAAATTGCAGAGCTGGGATTAGAACCCAGGTCCTTCCGACTCCCAGGCCCATGCCTTCTCCACTAGGACACACTGCTTCCCTAATCATTAGGAGAGAGTGAAGAAACAAAGGACTACTAATTAGTTTTGTACTCCACCTAGACTGATGTGTGCAGCTTTGTTTTTCATGGTTTAAGAAAATTAGAATCACTGGAGAGGAACTAAAAAATAGCAGCCAACATGAAGTGGGGAGGAGAGGTTTCTGAGACTACAAAGAATAGTACCTTTTAGTCCACAAAGATGAAGGCTGAGTAGGGGGTCACAGTTGAAATCTACACAATCATGAAGTGTGTGTACAGGTGGAATGCACCCCTATTATTTACTAAAGCCCTACAAAAAATATAATGAGGGTGGCAGATTTGAAACAGGATTTTATGCAGCTCAAAATAGTGTATTTAAATGGGATTTGGGTAAACGTTTAGACAAGAATAATGAAGAAAGAAGTCTAAATCAAATGCAATTTCAAAGAAAAATGGAGCCATCAGTGTAAGCAATCTTATTGAACATTGCTTAGGAGGCTTGGGAAATGCTTTTGATGAACAAGTAGAAGGTTATTTCAGAAAAAAAGGAAGTAAATGAAAGTGATAGAAAATTTCTGGATGTCTAGGTCCATTAAACCAATTTCAACTTCAAGTAATAATAACAATTGTCAAATTTCATGCTTCAAGGCTTAAAATGATCACCTATAGATTTCAAGAAAGGGGTTTATCCTCAGTCCACTCAATGCACTTTTGGTAGGGGACTTGTTTTTGGCTTTTTAAAATTTGCTGTCTTTAACCATCAGTAGTGGTTGTCCAAAGGTTTGTATCAGTCAATCAATCATATTTATTGAGTGCTTACTGTGTGCAGAGCACTGTACTAAGCACTTGGGAGAGTACAGTATAACAATAAACAAATTCTCTGCTGACAATGGAGAGACAGGGCAGAAGAACCTGAGACAGTGAATGTAGACAACTTGCTCAAGGAGTTTAGAGAAGAATGGTAGCGGGGAGATGGGGCTATAACTGGAGGGAGCTGTAGGTTCAAGGGAGGGCCTATTTAAGATAGGGGAGACCTGAACATGTTTGAAATCAGTGGGGAAGAAGCCATTACAGAGTGAACAGTTGAAGATGTTGGTCAGGGAGGGAAGAAGGGTATGGGTGATATTTTCTTAAGGCACAAAGAGATGGGGTAGGATGGTGCAAGTGGAGGGGGTGGATTTTGAGAGAAGGCAGGAGATCTCTTCATAAGATACTGCTAGGAAGGATGGAGAGTTGAAGGGTCAAGAGAAAGGAAGGACTGGAGAAGAACAGGAGAGGTTTTTAGGGAGATCATGCCTGAGAGTTTGATTTTTTTTTTCAATAAAGTAGGTGACCAGGTCATTAGGAACAAGGGATGGGGGAGGCAGGGAGACAGGAGGTTAGAGAAAGCAGTTAAACAGAGAAGTAGCATGATTTAGTGGAAAGTGCACAGATTTGGGAGTCAGAGGTCGTGAGTTCTAATCCCAACTCCACAATTTGTCTGCTGTGTGACTTTGGGAAGCCACTTAACTTTAACTTCTCTGTGCCTCAGTTACTTCATTTGTAAAATGGGGATTAAAACTGTGAGCCCCACATGGAACAACCTGATTACCTTGCATCTACCCCAACAGTTTTTACACATAATAAAAACAGTGTTTACACATAATAAGTGCTTAAATATCATTATTATCATTATACATCTGATTCACCTAATGAGGGTAATGGACATGGGTGTCACTAAGGATGGGGAAATAATTTTGCCAGTCAGAGGAGAGGGCAATGTTAAATCACCCATTGATGAACTTGAGGTGGACAAGATAGGCTGGATATTTCCACCAGCAGCATTCTGTGGCTTGTGCACAGCAGCAAAGAAGGAGGATGGTGGAGGTGATCCAGAGTTGTGGAGTGACCATATGAGATCAATAGGGGAGCAAATGTGTTAAGTTCAGTAGAGAGTATTCACCACAATTTTCAATCGCATAAACAAACTGCAGGTGATCATGGTCAGAGCTCACGCTTTTGGCCATAAGAATCAGTTTTGAGCTGTACACAGAAATGAGGCTGACAGATCATTGATATTCCAATAAGCCTACCACACAGATGGACCATCATCCGTGTGTTTGGATATTGAATTAACAGATTCTTGGGAGTTTTGCATGCATAACACCTGGTCCCCTAAAGCAACTTTCACTTTGAGTATCCACTGTGCCATTACTGCCCCAGGAATCTCCTCTCCCCTAAGGTTTTTGCCTCTCTGAAGCAGCATGGTCTTGTGGAAGGAGCACAGACCTGGGAGTTAAAGGGCCTTCATCCTAATTCCAGCTCTGACACTTTTCTGCAGTGAGATTTTGGGCAAGTCATTTAATTTCTGTGTTCCTCAGTTGCCTCATCTGTAAAATCTAACTTGTGGAGTTCTGGTTGCTTCATTTTAGAAGGAATATGCTAAAGAGAGACATCTTGGATGATCAGGGGAATGGAGAAGCTTCTGAATGAAGAGAGTTTGAAAACTTAAAACACCAGTCTGGAAAAATAGAAGTTTAAAAGGGACCCAACTAAAGTCTTAAAAATTTGGAATAATGTGGACAAGGCAAAAAGGAAATTCTTGTTCACCTAATCTCACACTGCCAGGTACTCATCATGGATTTATTTTGGCCAGATAAAATCAAAAGAAAAAACAAGAACAACAACACAGGAAATAGTAAGTATATGTAATTTTGCAACCACCAGAAGCTTTGCAGATCCAAAGTATCAGTTATCAATCAATCAATGATACTTATTAAGTGCTTATTTTCTGCAGAGCAACATGTTAAGTGCTTGACAAAGAATAATACAAGAGAGTTGGTGGATGTGGTCTCTATCCAATGTTGTGAGCCCCTCATTCATACCAACCAAGACCTTCCTGCACCAGAGAATCCTCAACAATATGTAGTAAAAATCAAAGCACACCTCTGATCACCAAGTTACTATGAAAAGTTTTTTACTTAGTTTTACCCACATGCAAGGGAGTGACACATACACACATCCTCACTCATTCCACCAAGAGTCCAATACCAGTCTGTGGTCAAAGGACCCTATTCTACCAATGCTTCTTCTTTCTGCCACTCAGCACACCTCTATGCTGATTCAGTGTGCCTCCATGTACCCTCATGCAATTCAAAGCAATTGCCTTTTACCTGCCTTACCGCAGCTGTGGCTCTGTGTGGGGTTATTGATTGGTCCAGGCCCATTACTGGGTAGACAGGGAGGGAAAGTCACATCTCCCTCCATGCTCCACCCCCACAAGCCAGCAATTACCTGCCCCCAAATAAAGTCCATCAGTGCCTTCAGCAGTCTCTTCTTTGTTGTCATTCATGGGATCACAAACAGTCACTAAATAAGGCAGGTTGTTGTGGGCTAACCACATCCACAAAGAGCTCACCGTCTACAGGATATCTTTTTGTGTGCCCTGTCTTGGGCTGAATGAACTATTGGTCTCATCCAGGGTGGCATTTTTCACCATCTTAGTAACAAGCCATTTTTAGGAAACGTATTCTGATCTCTCACTTTTTGCTCAGCATATATTTATTGGGTTTTTTGAATCTCATTTAGAATGTTAGAATCATTTAAGTATGTTTATTAGTCAAAAAGCAAAATCCATTTTGAATTCAACAATTTTTAATATCTCAAAAGCCATGGACCAAACGAAAGCACAAGCCAGTGTGTGAGTTTTAAACCAACACCAAAGCAACCTCGAATCCTGAAATGTCATTTCATTCAAAGAGCTGTGATGTTTCATTCCACCTCCTCCCATTGTTCTGTGTCCTGCAGTGACAAAGACTGATGGGAGAATTAGGAAGAAGGGGCATTAGAGTAGACTCAGGGTAGCTTAAAGCAGAAAAGGTAAACAGTTAATTGTTTAATTTGGATGGAAATGACACTGCAGTTAACCCAGAGGCAAAAAACCCCAACCCTTTGATGGATGTGAACTGCTTCTACATTGTGTTGTGGGCAAAGAAGTAAGCAGGTGGATTTATGTGCCAGCAATTCACAGTGGCTGCTTCACAGCTGCACCAGTGAATTTTTGATTGTTTGTTGAGGCTGTGGGGCTCTTACTGCCTGTCAGTGGATGACGTTCCTTTAGAAAGCATTGAGAAATTTCGAAATCATTTGACATTTCAGTGACATTTAAAATATAATTCTTACGATTGCATTACAACCAACCACCCTTTGATGAAACAGTGAATCAAGTAATAATTATGGAATTAGGCATTTCCTATATGTTAATAAATCAGTCGTATTTATTGAGTACTTACTATGTGCAGAGCACTGTACTAAGAGTTTGGGAGATTACAATATCACAGAGTCGGTGAGCCTGTGGGCTGCCCACAAGAAGCTCACAGACTAGAGGGGGAGATGGGCATAAAAATAAAATCTGAATATGTACATAAGTACTGTAAGGCTAAGGGTGGGTTGAATTAAAGGTACAAATCCAAGTCCAGGGGTGATGCAGAAAGGAGAGGGAGTTGGAGAAATGAGGTTTAGTTGGGGAAGGCCTCTTGGAGGAGATATAATTGTATTATAGCTTTGAGAGTGGGGAGAGTAATGGTCTGTCAGATGTGAAAGGGGAGGGAGTTCTAGAGCAGAGGCAGGGCAAGAGGGAGATAGATAATAATAATGATAACAGTCAGCAGTGAGATAGATAATAATAATAATGATAACTGTGTCAGCAGTGAGATAGATAATAATAATAACAGTCACAGTATTTGTTAAGCATTTACTGTGTGCCAGGCACTGTAGATTGAATGAATGAATGAATGAATGAATGAATGAATGAATGAATGAATGAATGAATACTAAGTGCTGGGGTGGTTACAAGCAAATCATGTTGGACAGTCCCTGCCCCATATTGGGCTCACAGACTCAATCCCCATTTTACAGATGAGGTAACTGAGGTACAGAGGAAGTGAAATGACTTGCTCAAGGTCACACAGGAGATGTGATAGAGTTACAGTGAGTAGCTTGGCATTAAAGCAGAGAAATGAGC
Organism: Ornithorhynchus anatinus; assembly: GCF_004115215.2. Classification (NCBI taxonomy): domain Eukaryota; kingdom Metazoa; phylum Chordata; class Mammalia; order Monotremata; family Ornithorhynchidae; genus Ornithorhynchus; species Ornithorhynchus anatinus. Next base: position 89,404,044 of record NC_041732.1, on the reverse strand, counting down.
GTGTTGGGTTGTAGTAGGAAATCAGTGAGGTAAAATAGGAGGGGCAAAGTGATTGAGTGCTTTGTAGCCAATGGTAAGGAATTTCTATTTGCTACTGAGGTGGTGAATGACCAGTAGAAGTTCTTGAGGAGTGGAGAAGCATGGACTCATTGGTTTTGTAGCCAAAGAATTTGGTCAGCAGAGTCAAGTATGGACTTCAGTGGGGTGAGATAGGAGGCGTGCTGGTCATCATGGAAGCTGATGTGTAGTCAAAGTGGGACAGGATAAGTGCTTGGATCAATGTGGTAGCAGTTTAGATGGAGAGGAAAGGGTGGATTTTAGTGGTGTTGGGAGGGTAGAACTGACAGGGTTTGGTGACACTGAATATGTGGGGTGAATGAGTGAAATTAGTTCAGGATAAAGCCAAGATTACAGGCTTGTGAGACAAGGAGGATGGACAAGCACTGTCTTAAGTTCTGGAGTAGATATAATCAATTCAGACACAGACTCTGTCCCACGTGGGGCTCACTATCTAAGTAGAAGGGAGAACAACTTTTGAATTCTCATTTCACAGATGAGGAAACTGAGACACAGAAAAATTCAGTGACTTGGTCAAGGTCACACAGCAGGCAGATGTTAGAACTGGGATTGGATTCCAGTTCTTCTGAATCCCAGGCCTGTGCTCTTTCCATTAGGCAATGCTATTCCTACATCAAATCAAGACTAAAGCTTCACTTTAATTTCCTTCTTTGATTCTTATAAAATTCAGTAGGGTTTTAAGGTGTTCTTCATTGTTGTGGGTTTTTGTAAAGCATAACCTGTGAGAAATAAACTTGGTTTGTTCTAATTCATTTAAGAAATATAGTAAACTCAGTCACTTTGAAAAAAGCACACAATATGAACAGTGGAAATTTCATCTGTTTGCTGTACTTGTGTCAAGGAAATTCATTAGTTATATTTCACTTTGAAAATATGAAGTGAGGGAAGTAAGGTGTAAGATATACATTTACAGTATGTTATTTCCATGAAAAATCCAGTGCATATTTCATTTTATGTTTGAACTATATATCTCTGACAAAGTGCTTTCTTGTTCCAGTAAGGGCCACATTTTGGAATACTTTTTTCTCCTTTATCAAAGTGTTTTGGGAAGTTTTTGCCCAGGTATTCTCATCCCCTGACCCTTGCCTCATCTACAACTGTCCTGAAGGGAATTTGCCTCTCCCCAGTTCTCTTGCCTTTGAATACCTAAAACCAAAGACTTGGACATGCTTTGGAATAAAGTTCAAAATGAAGGAAGATTTGGGAGTCCTCAACAGAGTTTTAACATTAGGATTCTGGTATCCTAAGGCAGCACCAAAATTCTCTTTGTGAACATAGAGATAACTCTCGAGACAGAGGAAAGGTGAGCTCCTGTCAAACCTTACTCTTTTGATAGATTGTGCATCTTACATTTTACATCTTTATTTCTATCTCTTTCTTCATTTTTTTCAGGGTTTTGAAGTTATGACTCCCTTTAGGGCAAACATAATCAATGTGTTGTCTAAAACAAGAACAGGATATATGTCCAGCTTACAAGATAATGAAGAAGGCTGTCCCATTCCCAGAGTGCTCTATTTTTATACCAGTTCATTTTGAAGATTAGAGGATCAGATTTAAAAATATCAAAATTTTATTCTGATTTGTAGGGAAACACATAGAGAATAGGAAATAAATGAATGGGATCATGTCTGTTAATTTTATAGCATTCTCACAACCTTTACTGCAGTGCTCTGCACCTACCGAACACTCAATGAACACAATTGACTAACTGAATGATGACACAATGTGACTTACCTACCACAGTAGTCTAGTCACAATAGTTATTTACTAATGGGCTTGCCTGGATATTAGGGAGGAAATTGTTGTATCCCCCAGAATAAAATAATGATGCTCCTATCCAGGATTAAGCACATGCTACTCAAAAATGTAGCTATGCATGAGACCATTCCAATTAAGAAAAAGGTGTGGTCTTAATCCTCTAGGTACAGCACATACAACTTTTGCTGAATGATTCCCTTGTTCTAGAAATGTTCCAGAGATCTGTGACTACCTCACATTTAAGAAGACAGAGTTCTTCGATGAATGAATGATGATAAATGAAAGATTCTTTGGGTAATGGAGACCTTTGTCATTAGTTTAACAATTTCACTGGTAGTTTTAAGTGGAGCGTGATAAATGAAATGTCTTCTCTGGAGTCAAACTGAGATAAAGTCACAAGATCCTGTCACTACAGGTCTCTACTTATGCAAATATATTCACATAACTTTGCCAAGACTGAAAGAACTTAAACAGATCTTCACTGACTCAAATATGCTTTACTTGTTCTTTATGGTAAGGAATTCTTATAGTCAACTTCCAAATTGATGGAAGATTTCCAGGAAATAATAAAAAAAAGCAATGAATTTAAAACTTAAGTTACCGACTTAACTGTAGGAACTTTATATTAAAATACCTTAGGAGCTTTATAGTAAAATTATTTTGGTCCCCAAAGTTCCATTCTAACTTTTTGAAGCAGCACTTTATGACTGATGTTCTCCACAAATAATTGGTTAAACTTAAATGAAAGTAAAAGGAACTCAAATTAATAGATTCATACCCTCCTTCCTATCTCACAAGCCTGTATCCTAGACTCCTCTCTGTCACTGGGAATCAGAGGTCATGGATTCTAATCCCGGCTCCACCATTTGTCAGCTGTGTGTCTTTGGGCAAGTTACTTAACTTCTCTTTTCTTCAATTGCCTCATCTGTAAAATGGGGATTAAGACTGTGAGCCCCATGTGGGATAACCTAATTACCTTGTATCTACCCCAGCTCTTAGAACAGTGCTTGGCACATAGTAAGCGCTTAACAAATACCTTTATCATTATTATTATTATTATATTCAATCTATCACCAAATCCTGTTGGTCCCACCTTCACAACATTGCTAAAATCCATCCTTTCATTCAATTCATTCATTCAATTGTGTTTATTGAGCACTAACTGTGTGCAGAGCACTGTACTAAGTGCTTGGGAAAGTACAATTCAGCAATAAAGAGAAACCATCTTTGCTCACAATGAGCTCACAGCCCTCTCCATCCAAATTACTACCACCTTAATGCAATTACTCATCCTATGCTGCCTGGATTACTGCATCAGTCTCCTTGCTGATCTCCCAGCCTCCTGACTCTTCGCACTCCAGTCCTTACTTCACTCTGCTTCCCAGATCATGTTTCTACAGAGTCATTCAGGCCATGTCATCCCTCGCCTCAAAAAATTCCAGGGGTTGCTATCCACCTCCAATTCAAACAAAAACTCCTCAACATTGGCTTTAAAGTACTCCATTGCCTTGTCCACCACAGTCCCCTCGCTCCCTCACCTTGCTTATTCCTAAAACCCACCTCACACACTACGCTCCTTTAGTGATAACCTTCTCACTGTGTCTCCATCTCACCTGTCTCACCACCGACCCCGAGCCCACATCCTGTCTCTGGCTTGGAATGCCTTCCCTTCTCAAAACCACTAGACAATTACTCTTCCCACCTTTGAAGTCTTATTGAAGGCACAGCTCCTCCAAGAGCCCTTCCCAGACTAAGCCCCACTTTTCCTCATCTCCAACTCCCTTCTGCATTGTTCTGAATTGCTCCCTTCATTTTTCTCCCAGTCTCTCAGCACTTATTTATGTATCTGTAATTTTATTTATTTGTATTATTGTCTGTCTCCCTCCATCTAGTCTGTAAGCTCATTGGGGGCAGGAAATGTCACTGTTTATTGTTGTATTGTATTTTTCCAAGTACTTAGTACAGTGCTTTGCGTACAGTAAGTATTCAGTAAATACGACTGAATGAATGAACTAGAGAGACTACTGTTCTCAAATGTAAATTCTAAGATTTTTTTTTTTATAGAATGGGTGTGTAATTCAGGTTCTCAGAATCATGCTAAAACCACCACAGACAAATCAATCAATCAGTCATATTTATCGAGTGCTTACTGTGTGCAGAGCACTGTATTAAGGGCTTGAGGGAGTACTTCGAAACAGAGTTAGTAGACACGTTCCCTACTCACAACAAGCTTACAGTCTAGAGGGAAAGAAATACATTAATATAACTTAATGAATAAATTATGGCTATATACATAATAATAGTAGTAGTAATAATAATAATAATGGCATTTGTTAAACACTTACTCTATGCCAGGCACTGTACTAAGTGCTGGAGTGGATACAAGTAAGTCAGGTTAGACACAGTCCCTGTCCCACACGAGCCTCACAGTCTCAATCCCAATTTTACAGATGAGACACAGAGAAATGAAGTGACTCGTCCAAGGTCACATAGCACCTGGAGGGCATTCCAGGCCAGAGGCAGGACTTGGCAAGGGATCCGTGGCCAGATGGACAAGAGGGGGGCACACTGAGGAGGTTAGCATTAGAGGAGTGAAGTGTGTGGAGTGGGTTGTAGTAGGAGAGTAGTGAAGAGCATTTTAAGAGAAAGTAATATGTTTTGTCTCTTTTTCGACATTAACATGACTTCTACATTTCTTCCACCTTTTGCCTGTGCAGTGTAATCCTCTGACTTGATCATTGTAGGGACTGATGCATGTAATAGAAGATGATTTTCAAATTCACTGTTAGAATGGAGAGATGACCCTCCATCCTGACTCCCACTGAACAAGCCTCTAGGTCCCATCAAAACCACATGAAAGGCTGAATGATAAAGATTTAAAACTTTGTAACCATAAGGAATAGGACAAGAATAGAGCTCTTAGCCTAATATCAAAACCAATCTATATACAAATATTCACTGTTATGTTTCTTTTCCTTAGCTCATTTAATCTGAATTAAGACTGTTGTCTAGTTGGTATGTACTTTGTTTACAAGGAAAACTGCTTGGACATCATTTTTACGTTTTCATATTTGATCTCCAGGAAGGATAACCTTTTTCTGACAAGAAGGAACTAGATCCTAAACAATAGATAGCTTACTGCATTTAACAATGGAAAATAGGAGCCATTCATGGACCTGGGCACAGAGAATCTGGGGTCTACGGAAGCTTACTACTGCACAGTGTGGTGTAACTTCAGAGCAAATGTGAGGAGTAAAACAAGTTTCAAATGATTCCAATTTGAAGAGTTTTTTTGTCTTAGAGTTCTTTAATAGGGCAGAAAATGGTAAAAAAAGTGAAAAACTGGCCAACTTCATAACCAAAAAAAGTCCAAGAGAAGCTTGATATGTTTGATATAAGCATTTTTCTACTACTTTTTAAATTATATGCATTGTTTCTTAAAGAGTGTGATATAGATTTTTGACTTCATCTTTCAAACCTTCCACTGCTAGAGTTGCCACTGTTTTACAATACCTTTGGGACAGCCAGTGAAATTTAAATCAGTGCAACCCAAATACACAGCACTGTTTCATGATAGCGATACTAGAAGCTTCTTTACTTTATTGTTACATGCTTTCATGTAAATTGCTTCTCTGGAAATGCATGTTTCTCCAGCCACAAAGATAACATGTTCCCAGACCATACTTTTACATTTCAAAACCAATCCTTCTTCATTTTTTACTGCATAGAGCAGGGAAGGACATTGAATATAAATCAGCAGGGAGTGACACATTAGCACTTTGAATTTCTCTAATTTTACATTCAACCTAGCACTTAGTTCAGGGCAAAGCACAGAGCAAGTATTCAATAAATACCACTACTGCACAGTCCTACTACAGACCAACTGGGATTAGTAGTTACATGTAGTAAATGTCCATATACTTTAGAAAAAGTGATTTGAAGTGGCCCAATTTCAGGTGATTAGTGAGATCTGAACTCAATTACCCACTATAATTAGAGATAAGTGTTCATGGTCCCAAACTCATTGACAATCAGATTTATTTGACTTCTAATAAAGTGAGGTTTTTGTTCAGTTTTTTATATTTCTTAAGTACAAAGTTTGTTCATTTCTTCAGTCTGATAATCAGTTTTGAAAAAGAAGATGCCAGATTTTCATTTTCTAAATATAAAATGTTGATTCACTTGAAATACAGATCTCTGTTGGACACTGCTTTTCATACAAGACTCCTTCAGACAAGCCTTTTGTCATGTAATTGCCATTTAAATAAAAGTACTTCATTTCACAAAAGATATAGCACAGGGGATTCCTTGGTTTTCATAATGGGTATAAATAATTCACAGAGATTTGACAACAGGGACAAAAATTATCATGATAAAAGAAATAATTTAGAAACCCATACTTATATGAGTACATATATGCATGTATATGTGTAGACATATATACACATATATATATAGATTTCTTAATATATAGGAATACAGTTGAGCAGTGGATCAACCAATCAGAATAGCCATCAGTGTCTTCTCTTCAGAAGAGGACCACTTAGTTTTCTGGAGAATTTTGAAGGTATAAATCAATCAATCATATTATATGAACACTTACTGAGTGCAGAGCACTGTACTAAGTGCTTGGGAGAGTAAAAAAAAAATAATAATGGCATTTGTTAAGCACTAAGTATGTGCAAAGCACTGTGCTAAACGCAGGGGTGATACAAGGTGATCAGGTTGTCCCACATGGGACTCACAGTCTTAATGCCTATTTTACAGATGAAGTAGGTAACTGAGGCAGAGAGAGGTTAAGTAACTTGCCAAAGTCACACAGCCGATAAGGGGCAGAGCCATTAGAACCCATGACCTCTGACTCCCCAGCCCTGGATCTTTCCATTGAGCCACGTTGCTTCTCTGGGTGAAAATAAATTCTGATTCAGTAAATTTGTAGTACTTATTGAGCACTGAGAATCTATTGTACATAGGTCAGTGTACTAAGACTTTGGGTGAGTACAACAGAATGAAGGTGAAAGTCCCTATTCACAAGATGCTTATCAATTAATCAGTCATATTTATTAAGCACTTATTGTATGCAGAGCACTGTATTAAGCGCTTGGGAGAGCACAATACAATAGAATTAGAAGACACATTTCCTACCAACAATGAACTTATAAACATAAAGTGGAGAAAGGTAGAAATAAATCATTTGCAAATAGTGAAAGCATGAGTTAAAACGAAGATAATGTTGGTAATAGCAGGAATATGGAAAGATAAATAGTGCTTAGTATTAGTGTTCTGCATGCAGTAAGTGCTCAGTAAGTACCACTGATTGACATATTCATTCATAAAGTTTAAGATTGGCTATATGTGTGTGTAATAGCGTGGCTCAGTGAAAAGAGCCTGGGCTTGGGAGTCAGAGGTCATGGGTTCGAATCCCACCTCTGCCACTTGTCAGCTGTGTGACTGTGGGCAAGTCACTTAACTTCTCTGTGCCTCAGTTACCTCATCTGTAAAATGGGGATTAAGACTGTGAGCCCCAAGTGGGACAACCTAATTAACCTGTATTTACCCCAGCGCTTAGAACAGTGCTCTGCACATAGTAAGCGCTTAACAAATACCAACATTATTATAAGAGTTCAACCCTAATTCCAACCAAGCGACAAAGGCCTCTCTTTCCTCATTGGACTCTGTGCTCTCTTATTAACACCCACCCAAATTCTGGAAGTTTCAGGAAGAAAAAGGTTGTGTTTCCTGGTTTTTGCTTTGAGAAAATCTCTGAATATAGCTCAGAAATGTTGCTCTACAAGAAAAGGAAGGATGCTAGACTAAACAACAGGTATTGATTATGCACCGTGAGCACCTAAGAAGAGTAATTTCAATTGGCAAAGGATTTCTATTCTGATTTCCAAATGCTTCTCTCTGCATTTATCCTATCCTTTGAGGTACAGTGACCCTATGGTCTGCAAACAATCTCCAACCCAGTGTGTGTCCATTGATAATAGTAACTGAAGCATTATTGAATGTGACAGTCTTTGCTTCTGGTTGTGTTAATTGTGCTCTGGAAAAGAGAACTGTTGGACACAGTTCGCAAGTAAAATAAAGAGACAGAAGACTTGTAGAATTTACATTATTGCAAATCTTTCTAGGAAATACACTCAAAGCAAGGATCATAGACATATTCTTACTGAATCCTTGGCAGTATTCACTGTCTAAGGGCAATCAAATCCAATAGAGCTTTCCTTCTTATTCTTGTTACTGTTCAGCCTGATAGCTATCTGAAATAAAATAAACCTAGACAGTACTATTATGACTAACATTTATTAATTATTGACAGCCTGCTGGGAAATCAATAATGAATGACCTGAAGACATAATTACTGCTATCGCATCCTAAATAGTGGGAAATAGATTTACAATGTGAATACAAATTAAATGTGTAGTGCATGAAATTTCAGGTAAACACCATTCTGAATTTATTTTATTCAAATGTCTTCCACTATCATGATGGTCTGTTGCTTACCTGACATTCTATTTTAATGTGAAAGAAGTAAAATTAGATTAGAATGAGAATATGAATGACCTCATCCAGTCTTATCTTCCAAAATTCTACAACTATGGGATCATGTCTTCTCTCATGCAGTATTACAAAAAGGCCAGTCTATAGTTTCATAATAATAATAATAATAATGGTATTTGTTAAGTGCTTACTATGTGTCAAGCACTGTACTAAGCAATGGGATAGATAATGAGGTTGTCACCCGTGGGGCTCACAGTCCTAATCCCCATTTTACAGATGAGGTAACTGAGGCACAGAGAAGTTAAGTGGCTTGCCCAAGGTTTCCCAGCAGACAAGCGGTGGAGTCGGGATTAGAACCCAAGTCCTCTGACTCCCAAGCCCGTGTTCTTTCCACCAAGCCCTGCTGCTTCTCTACATTACTTCAAAAACTGCCAACTGCCTATGAACATTTTTCAATACTTATATTAAACTAAGGAAAAGATTTCAATCAACTAATTTCTTCTCAGCTACATTTTAGGATCCTTGAGGGCAAGAAGCCAAGTTTACTAATTCTGCTGGACTCTCTCAATTGTTTAGTTCAGTGCTCTACTTACAGTAGGCACTCAATAAATACTATTGATTTAATCAATCAATTCATCATATTTATTGATAATTTACTTTGTGCAGAGCTTTGTACTAACTCCTTAGGAGAGTTCAGTGTACCAATATAACTGACACATTTCCTGTTAGTGAACTAACAGTCTAGAGGGTTAGACAGACATTAATAATAATGTTGGTATTTGTTAAGTGCTTACTATGTGCAGACCACTGTTCTAAGTGCTGGGGGAGATACAGGGTGATCAGGTTGTCCCTCGTGAGGTTCACAGTCTTAATCCCCATTTTACCAATGAGGTCACTGAGGCACAGAGAAGTTACGTGACTTGCCCTCAGTCACACAGCTGAAAATGGCAGAGCTGGGATTCGAACCCCTGATCTCTGACTCCCAAGCCCGGCCTCTTTGCACTGAGCCATGCTGCTTCTCTAATAAGATAAACAAATACATTCGTGGTATGTACATGAGTCGTGTGGGACTGCTAGACTGGGTGACTAAAAGGGGCAAATCAGTGTGACACAGAAGGGAGTGGGAGGAAAGGAAATAAGGGCCTAGTCAGGGAAAACCTCATGGAGGAGATGTGCCTTCAATAAGGCTTTGAAGGTGGGGAAAAATATTTGTCAGATATGAAGAGAGATGGTGTTCTAGGCCAGAGGCAGGATGTGGGCCAGAGATCTGTGGTGAGGTAGATGAGATAGAGGTACAGCGAGTGTATTGGCTTTAGAGGAGCAAAGTGTGGGCTCTGAGTTGTGATAGGAGAGCAGCGAGGTGAGGTAGGCGAGGACAAGGTGATTGAATGCTTTAAAGTTGATGGTGAGGAGTTTCTGTTTGATGCGGAGATGGATGGACAAGCACTGGAGGTTCTTGAGGAGTGGGCAGCAGGATGAAGTATGGACTGGAACAGGGAGAGACAGAAGGTTGGGAGGTTAGAAAGGAGCCTGATACAGTAATCAAGGCAGGAGAGGTGAAGTTTTGGATTAACATGGCATCAGTTTGGATGGTGAGGAAAGGGAGGATTTTAGCAATATTGTCAAGGTTAGACTAACAGGATTTATTGACATATTGAATATGTGGCTTGATTAAGAGCAATGAGTCAAGGATAAGGTCAAGACTATGGGCTTGTGAGACAGGAAGGATGGAGGTGCTATTTACAGTGATGGGAAGTACAGGAGGAGGACATTGTTGGGTGGAAAAATCAGTATTGTGGCTGAGATATTTGAATTGGGAGTTAGATACAAAGGAGGTGTATGCTACATGACTTGTGCATCAGTCAATTAATCACATTTATTTAGTGATTACCAGATCTAAGTTAGAGTGACCAGCATGGTGCCTGAAAAATTTCCCTAAATGCTTTATGCATATTGAGTAAGAAGGACATAAAAGTCTCAGTAAGTTCACAGATGAGTGTTTGGAGCAGAGTAGAGTTGTGCTCTGGGAACAATTAAAAAGAAATATAACAGATGTGAACAGGCTTGACCCTACTGGCAGGTAATGAAGTCTGGTCTGAAATCAGATTATTATGTCTTTTTTGGTTTATGTATGAAGTTATAGATGCATCCAAGAGGATCACCTTTGCCATGCTTAAATACCTGTGACCTTGCCAAACTAGTTTAAATTCCTCATTCTGGTCTGAAAGCATATTGCAATTAATTAAGGATGTGGCTGGTTTCCAGTAATTCTTAAGTGTTTTCAATAGGCACTAATTACAGACACACAAACACACACATACGCACACAGGTTTCCTTGACCAGTTTTCCAAGATCAGTGCCTACCACATGCAGATTTCTCCTTTGTTTCTTTGATTTAGTTTGCCTTTTTTCATGGTATTTGTTAAATGCTCAGTATTTGCCAACCACTGCTCTAAGAGCTGGACTAGATCAAAGTTAATCAGGTTGGAAACAGTCCCTGTCCCACATGGGGCTCACAATTAGGAAAGAGAGAAAACAGGTACTCAATCTTCATTTTAGAGTTGAGGATACTGAGGCACAGAGAAGTTAAGTGATTTGCCCAAGGTCACACAGCAGGCACATGTCAGAACTGGTATTGAAACCCAGATCCTCTGGCTCCCAACTCCCCGGTTTATCCATCAGGCCACACTGCTTTCTAATATTTTACCCCAAATTCACCAGACATCTTCAGGATAATGCCCTATAAAGTCCATGACATGTTATGACATCCAAGTCTACAATCGATCAGTTGTATTTGTTGAGGACTTACTGTGTGCATAACACTGTGCCAAGCACTTGAGAAAGTACAAGAACATCCCATTATGGCCCATCCACCCCTGCATCAGTTAGAAACTCAAGAGAAGCAGTGTGGCTTAGTGGAAAGAGCATGGGTTTGGGAGTCAGAGGACATGGGTTCTAATCCTGGCTTTGCTACTTGTCAGCTGTGTGACTTTGGGCAAGTCACTTAACTTCTCTGTAAAATTTGTGAAAAGGGGATTAAGACAGTGAGGCCCACGTGGGACAACCTGAGTACCTCATATCTACCCCAGAGCTTAGGACAGTGCTTGACACCCTTGTCAGCTGTGTGACTGTGGGCAAGTCACTTAACTTCTCTATGCCTCAGTTACCTCATCTGTAAAATGGGGATTAAGACTGTGAGCCCCACGTGGGACAACCTGATTCCCCTGTGTCTACCCCAGCGCTTAGAACAGTGCTCTGCACATAGTAAGCGCTTAACAAATACCAACATTATTATTAAGAACTTAACACATACCATCATTATTATTATCATTTTTATTGTGATTATTTAAAGCACTCACTCACCTTGATCCCTCCTTGAAACCCCTCACTGCTCTCGTACTATAACGCTGACCTCACAGTTCACTCTTGTAATGCCAATTTACACACCATGCCTCAGTCTCATCTGTCTCATCACCAACCTCTCACCCACATCCTGTCTCTGGCCTGGAATGCTCTCCCTCTTCCTAACAGAAAGAAAATTTCTATCCCCACCATCAAAGCCTTATTGAAGGCACATCTCCTCCAAGAGGGATTCCCTGACTACGCCCTCATTTCCACTTCTCCCAATCCCTTCTGCAATGACTTGATTTGCTCCCTTTGTTCATCCCTCCCACAGCCCCTCAGCACTTAGATACATATCCACAGTTTATTTATTTATATTAATATCTGATTTCCCCTCCAGACTGCAAGCTCATTGGGCATGGAATGTGTCTGTTATATTGTTAGAGTATAGTCTAGAGAATCAGCGTGGCTCAGTGGAAAGAGCCTGGGCTTGGGAGTCAGAGGTCATGGGTTCGAATCTCAGCTCTGCCACTTGGCAACTGTGTGACTGTGGGCAAGTCACTTCACTTCTCTGTGCCTCAGTTACCTCATCTGTAAAATGGGGATTAACTATGAGCCTCACATGGGACAACCCGATTATCTTGCATCTACCCAAGCGCTTAGAACAGTGCTCTGCACATAGTAAGCGCTTAACAAATTATTATTATTGTTCTCATCTTGGCTCTGCCGCTTGTCAGCTGTGTGACTTTGGGCAAGTCACTTAACTTCTCTGTGATTCAGTTAACTCATCTGGAAAATGGGGATGAAGACTGTGAGCCCCACATGGGACAACCTGATCACCTTGTATCCCCCTGGCACTTAGAACAGTGCTTGGCACATAGTAAGCGCTTAACGTATACCATTCTCATTATTACTATTACTCTCCTAAGAGCTTACTATAGTGCTCTTCTCACAGTAAGCTCTCAATTAATACAATTGATTGATAAAATTTAACAGAGTTGGTAGAGTGTTCCCTGCCCACAAGGATTTTACAGTTTAGAAGGGGAGAAAGACATTAAAATAATTGCAGATTCATTCAATAGTATTTATTGAGTGCTTACTATGTGCAGAGCACTGTACTAAGCGCTTGGAATGAACAAGTCAGCAACAGATAGAGACAGTCCCTGCCGTTTGACGGGCTTACAGTCTAAACGGGGGAGATGGACAGACAAGAACGATGGCAATAAATAGAGTCAAGGGGAAGAACATCTCGTAAAAACAATGGCCACTAAATAGGATCAAGGCGATGCACATTTCATTAACAAAGTAAATAGGGTAATAAATATATACAGTTGAGCAGACTAGTACAGTGCTGAGGGGATGGGAAGGGAGAGGAGGAGGAGCAGAGGGAAATGGGGGGAAAAGAGGGTTAAGCTGTGAAGAGGTGAAGGGGGGGTGGTAGAGGGAGTAGAGGGAGAAGAAGAGCTCAGTCTGGGAAGGCCTCTTGGAGAAGGTGAGTTTTAAGTGGGGTTTTGAAGAGGGAAAGAGAATCAGTTTGGCGGAGGTGAGGAGGGAGGGCGTTCCAGGACCGTGGGAGGATATGGCCCAGGGGTCGACGGCGGGATAGGCGAGACCGAGGGACGGTGAGGAGGTGGGCGGCGGAGGAGCAGAGCGTGCGGGGTGGGCGGTAGAAAGAGAGAAGGGAGGAGAGGTAGGAAGGGGCAAGGTGATGTACAGCCTTGAAGCCTAGAGTGAGGAGTTTTTGTTTGGAGCAGAGGTTGATAGGCAACCACTGGAGTTGTTTAAGAAGGGGAGTGACATGCCCAGATCGTTTCTGCAGGAAGATGAGCCGGGCAGCAGAGTGAAGAATAGAATGGAGCGGGGCAAGAGAGGAGGAGATATTCACATATATGCTGTGGGGCTGAGGTTGGTTGATTAATGAATACAAATCCAAGTCAAAGGGCTCTAGAAAGGAGACAGTAGGAGAAATAAGGGCTTAGTTAGGGATGGCCTCTGGGAGGACATGGGGTGATGATGATGATGATGATGATACTTATTAAACACTTACTAAGTGTCAAACACTCTTCTAAACCCTGGGGTAGACACATGCTAATCAGGTTGGACACAGTCCCTGTCCTACCTGGGGCTCACAGCCTCCAACCCTATTTTACAGATGAGGGAACTAAGGCATGGAGAAGTGAAGTGACTTGCCCAAGTTCACACAACAGGCAAGTGTTGGAGCTAGGATTAGAACCCAGGTCCTTCTGACTCCCAGACCCGGGCCATGCTACTTTGGAAGGGAGGAAAATGATGGTCTGTCGAATATGAAGGAGGAGGGAGTTCCAGGTCAGACGCAGGATGTGGGCAAGGGGTAGACAGTGAGTTAGAGGAGATTGAGGTATAATGAGCAAGTTGCTGTTAGAGGTATGTGGGCTGTGTTGTAATAAGAAATCATCAACGTAACATATGAGGGGGCAAAGTGATTGAGTACTTTAAAGCCAACTGTAAGGAGTTTCTCTGTGATTAGGGGGTGGTTGAGAAACAACTAGAGGTTCTTGAAAAGTGAGGAAACATGGGCTGAACCTCTTTTTTGTTTTTTTTTGCACTTTGTTTTTAATTATCCAGGCAGCAGAGAGAAGTATGGATTGAAGTGGAGATAGACAGGAGGCAGGGAGGTCAGCAAGGAGAATGATGCAGTTATGCTGGCTGAGAGGATGATTACAATACTGTCCTTATAATGCAGAGTTAATAATTATTTTCGGGATACAGTCTTTCCTGTTAAACATTTTAAGGATCAGGATTCTGTAGGCAGCTTAAAAGCTTCTGCCAATTTTAATAGAGTTGCATGTCTTTGAGTTTCACATTTGTTCAGGAAAGAGATTTAGATGCTTGATAAGTGTCTATATCTGATTTCAGCCTGTCTCATCTCCTCTTCATTTGGGTATAGATCAAAGGAATTCCTTGAATACCTAAAACATAAATCCTTCACTGAAATGATTCTATCATTTTCTATTTTTGGTCAATACTGAGGAGATTGACAGGGAAAATAACGTTTCCAGGTTTTGGCTGAGTTTCTTCTAAGTCCCTTTTATGAATTTTTGAATATTTTAAAAGAAACCAATGTTTTTCTATATTCATTTTGATTTTTTGTGGATTTTTTTTGCATTAGCACATTGGAAAAGAATATGCTCTCCTATACGATCTCTAACACTCAATATTATTCTTTCCACCCAGTAGATGTACTGTAACCACTGTTAATTAATCCAGTTAACATTTATACTGTTATTGGTCACATGAAAAAGGATTAAGAGCTTAAGTGGCCTGGAGACCTTACTGACCTAATGGAAAGAGCATGGGTCTGGAAGTCAGAAGACCTGGGTTCTAATACCCATTCTACCACTTGTCTGCTAGGCAACCTTGTCCGAGTCACTTAACTTTCTCTTGCCTCAGTCACTTTATCTGCAAATTGGGGATAAATCCACATCCCTCCAAATCAGAATGTGAGCCCCATGTGGGACAGGGACTGTGTCTCTCTGACCTGATTAATCTCATATATCTACTCCATCCTTGATACTGTGCATGACACTTTGTAACAAGTTCTATTAAAAGATAAAGTAAGAAATCACTGATGTCATTAAGGGTGCCACAAAGCCCCCATTTAGACTGTTAGACATAGACATAGACCACCTTATCTCTTCTATTTTTATTTCAAATCGCAAGATTAATAATTTAAATTGTGGCACTTAAGCATTTACACTGTACTAAGCATTGGGATAGATATAAGATAATCAGATCGGACACAGTCCCTCTGTCCCACATAGGGCTCACAGTCTATGTAGGAAGGAGTGGGATTTAATTCCTATTTTACATATGAGGAAACTAAGGCAAAGATAATTTAAGTTACTTGCCCAAGGTTACAGAGCAGACAACTGGCAGAACCAGGATTAGAACGCAGGTCCTCTGTCTCCCAAGGCCCCTGCTTTTCCCACTAGACCATGTTGTTTCCTAAGGAGGAGAAGGGGGAAGTGGGGGAAGAGGGAGAGGGGGTAGGAGAGTGAGGAAGGATTGAGAAGCAGCATAGCTTAGTGGAAAGAGCACGGGCTTGGGAGTCAGAGTTAATGGGTTCTAATGCTGCCGCTTGTCAGCTGTGTGACCTTGGGCAAGTCACTTAATTTCTCTGTGCCTCAGTTACCTCATTATAAAATGGGGATGTCGACTGTGAGCCCTACATTGGAAAACCTGATTACCTTGTATCTACCCTTGTGCTTAGAACAGTGCTTGGCACTTAGTAAGTGCTTAACAAATACCAACATTATTATTATTATTAGGAGTTGGAGGAGGGGGAGGTAAGGAGGATGAGAAGTGAGAGGAAGAGGAAGGGGAGAGGAAGGAGAGGAGGAGGAAGTGGAGAAGGATGGGGAGAGAATTATTTAGATGGGAAGCTCCTTGAAGCCATGGCCCTCCTCTTTTACTTCTGCTGTTTGTAACTCAGAGCCTAGAGTTTAGCCCTGCACCCAAGAGGTTTTCAATAAATGTTGTGGCTACAGTGTCTCTCCTGAAGATGAAGATGAACTGCTCCTTGATGCCTTCTTTTATAACTTTGTTTTCAGAATCCTGGTCACAGTGGCCCTGCAGGAATGGAGCCAAACAACAGTGGATAGAGCACGGGCCTGGGAGTCAGAAGGTCATGGGTTCTAATCCTGGCTCCACCACTTGTCTGATGTGTGACCTTGGGCAAGTCACTTCACTTCTCTGTGCCTCAGTTTCCTCATCTGTAAAATCTGGATTAAGCCTATGAACCACATGTGGGACATGAACTGTGTCCACCCTGAACAGCTTGTAATTACCCCAGTGCTTAGTACAGTGCCTGGCACAAAGTAAGTGCTTAACAAATACCATTAAAAGAAGAGTACTTACTGGGTGGAGAAAGTTATACTAAGCACTTGGGAAAGTAAAATATGGTAGAATTGATAGATGTGATTCCTGCCTACAAGCAGTTTACAGTCTAAAGGGGGAGATAGACATTAAAATCAATTATAAATAGGGGAAATATGTCAAGCACCAATCTAAGTGTTGCTGTAGATACGAGATATTCAAGTAAGATACAGTCCCTTTTCCCCATGTGAAACACAGTCCAAGTAGGAGAGAGGACAGGATTTTAATCTCCATTTTACAGAGGAGGAAATTGAGGCACAGAGAAGGTAAATGACTTGCTCAGTGTCACACAGAAGACGAGTGGCAGAACTGGGATAAGAACTCATATCCTCTGACTCCCAGGCTTGGGCAATTTCCACGAGACCAAGCTGCTGTGTTCCTCATGACTAGACCATGGCTGCACAAAACTGCATTCAGACAACATTTAATTTAAAGGTGAACTCCAGCAGTCATGAGCTGGCAAGTTCAACCTCTTGGGTGGACATTGTGCTTAGACTACAGGATAGTACCAGGCACTGTATTAAATGCTGGGGTGGATATAAGGAAATTGAGTTGAACACAACTTCTGGCCCACAAGGGAACTCAAAGTCTTAATCTCCATTTTAGAGATGAGGTAACTGAGGCCCAGAGAAGTGAAGTGACTTGCCCAAGTTTACACAGTGGAAAAATGGCAGATCTGGGATTAGAACTCACATCCTTCTGACTTCCAGGGCTGTGCTCTATACACTAGGCCATGCTGCTTCTATCTGGACTCATCCAAGTGGGATTGTTGTTCTTTTGAGAAGACGAAGGGGGTGCCCTCTGGGTGAAATGAGGGAGCAGCTCTGAGAAAGCTGCCTTATTATTTAGCATTTCTGGGCCTACTTCCGGTATATCTACACACTGATAATGTGTTGTCACTGCAAACTCTAGTTAGACAAAACTGAATTTCTCTTCTAAATCTCTTCTTCCTTCAACCTTTCCTATGAAGGTTTCTGCCATACTCCTGGAGATAGATTGAAGAGTGAGGAGAAGTTGGAAGATCAATCATTCAGTAATATTTATTGAGCACTTACTCTGTGCAGAACACTGTGTTGTTATTGCTGTCAATGCTACCGGCTGCTGTGTCAGCTCATCGTGGAGCAACTGTCTTTTCTGCTGATATCCATCCTCTTTACATGTTCCACCGAGTTATGATGTGACAAGCATTGTCTTGAAGCTGGTGAAATACCTGCAACTCAGGACCTCATGACCTGTGACTCTGTCTTTTTTATGGTATTTGTTAAGTGCTTACTATGTGCCAAACAGTGTTCTAAACACTGGGGAAGGTACAAGTTAATTAGGCTGGACATAGTCCCTGTTCCACGTGGGGCTCTCAGTGCAACTAGGAAGGAGAACAGGCATTTAATCCCCATTTTACAGTTGAGGAAACTGAGGCACAGAGAAGTTAAATGATTTGCCCAAGGTCACATAACAAGCAATTGGCAGAGCGGGGTTTAAAACCCAGGTCCTCTGAGTTGCCAATAACTGTTGAATATAATGTACAGATAGTATTGCTGAGAAGATCTGAAAATTGGTTGGCCTTCAAACTGGATTTATTCTGGATTGTTTTATTTTAAAATTTTGAAATCAAAATAGATGATGAACAGAACTTTCTGATCAATCAGTCAAGCAATAAATTGTATTTATTGAGCACTTACTGTGTGCACAACTTTCAACTAAGTGCTTGGGCGGGTACAATATAACAGATTTAGTACACATGTTCCCAGCCCACAATGACTTAAAATATAGAGCCTTCAGTCTGTTTTTTTTGTTTGTTTGTTTCAGAGATGGAAGGTCATATTCATTCATTCAGTCAGTCAGTCATTCAGTTGTATTTATTTAGCGCTTACTGGGTGCAGAGCATTGTACTAAGCACTTGGAAAGTGCAATTTGGCAACAAATAGAGACAATCCCTACCCAGTGTGCTCACAGTCTAGAAGGGGGGAAACAGACAACAAGACAAAGCAAAACAAGTGGACAGGCATTAATGGCATCAATATAAATATATAGAATTGTAGATATTGGTATTTGTATTTGTATTTGTTAAGCGCTTACTATGTGCCGAGCACTGTTCTAAGCGCTGGGGTAGACACAGGGGAATCAGGATGTCCCATGTGGGGCTCACAGTCTTAATCCCCATTTTACAGATGAGGTAACTGAGGCACAGAGAAGTTAAGTGACTTGCCCACAGTCACACAGCTGACAAGTGGCAGAGCTGGGATTCGAACTCATGACCTCTGACTCCAAAGCCCGTGCTCTTTCCACTGAGCCACGCTGCTTCTCTGATATATGCACATCATTAATAAAATGAATATAATAATAAATATGTACATATATACACAAGTGCTGTGGGGCAGGGGGGTAGAGCAGAGAGAGGGAGTAGGGGCAATTGGGAGGGGAGGAGGAGCAGAGGAAAAAGGGAGCTTAGTCTGGGAAGGCCTCCTGTAGGAGGTGAGCTTTCAGTAGGGCTTTGAAGGGGGGAAATGTGCTAGTGTGGCAAATTTGTGGAGGGAGGGCATTTCAGGCCAGAGTTAGGACGTGGGCCAGGGGTCGACAGCGGGACAAGTGAGTATGAGGCCCAGTGAGGAGGTTAGCTGCAGAGGCGTGGAGTGTGCGGGCTGGGCTGTAGAAGGAGAGAAGGGAGATGAGGTAGGAGGGGCCAAATTGATGGAGAGCTTTATATGAGAAAGTGATCATTTCGCTTCTTCACATGCTAGCTTGCATTTTAACTATTTTGAAAGAAAGGGTGACCATTTCTTAGTAAGTAGTAGTAGTGGTTTTACTGGTAGTAATAATGTTTATTGCATATCCACTGGGTAAGAGTTTGAAAAGCACAAAACATGAGTGACCCATCCCCTGCCCTCAAGGAGATTTCACTCTTCAATATGCCTCCCTTCAGCAACCACCCTGAATATCATTATGCCCCTTGTGTGCTCCTTCTAAATTTAGATTTGTTTGTGTTTTCACCAGTATGGGCTGGTTGGATCCAATCTGTAACCTGTGACAATAAAAACAAGTTAATTATAAAGAATTTGACAGCTTAAGGTGATATATTAATACTTAATGCACCTCATGAAAAATATTTCTTCTCTTAATAGGCGTAAGGGGAAATATGTATATATTTAAATGTACCTTTTCTAGGTAAACAAAAACCTGAAATGCAATATAGGAATACAATAGGGTACAAATAATAAAGGAAATATTGTTAAGTCCCTTCACTCTCTGGCTTCCCTATCCAGTAAATATCAGAAATATGATGATAGATTATTTTTAATGGATTATAAAATGAATGCAAAAAATACATTTTCATACTGGTTCATGCACCCAGAGACATATCAAGGCCTGACAACTGAAAATAAGTCTACTTGCCAAGAAGAAAAAAAGGCACAAAAAGTAGCTTATGTTATTCTGAGAACATATGCAGTTCCTAAAACCAAACTTCAGAAGTGTGAGTGATCTATGAAAACATAATGGCTCCAAGTTTTCAAAATCCTTTACTTTCCTGTTTTTCAGCTAGGTGTACCTCACTCTCAAAACTTCTGTCTTCATCCCTATGCTCACAATTTCCCCTGGCTTTGAACTCCTTCCTTCCCCCCACATTAGGCAGACCACAGCTCTTCTCCTATTCAAGTCCTTCCTTAATTCCTGCCTGCTCTAAAATAACTTTCCTGGATTCAATTCACAGGACCCTGATCCATGTCCAGAACTTTTGAATTGGTTTACACCCTCTTTAGTCTTCATGTAGTTATTCTTGCTTTATTCATATATTTTGGACCTCTCTAGTTGCAAATATTTGAAGGTTTGTCTACACTGATAGATTACAAGGTCCTTGTGGGCAAGGAATGTGTCTCTGGGCTTGCTTGGCATCCGATCCCCAGGACCAGGTGAGTTCGTTTATTTATGATAATAATGATGGTATTTGTTAAGCACTTACTATGTGCCAAGCACTATTCTAAGCACTGGGGGAGATACAAGGTTATCAGGTTGTCCCAAGTGGGGCTCACAGTCTTAATCCTCATTTTACAGATGAGGTAACTGAGGCACAGAGAAGTTAAGTGACTTACCCAAAGTCACACAGCTGACAAGTGGTGGAGTTGGGATCAGAACCCACAACCTCTGACTCCCAAGCCCGGCCTCTTTCCATTAAACCACGCTGCTTTCTGCCCCCAAGGCCAAGTGGCCCATCCTGGACACCTACCAGGCCAAGGAGCCTGAGTCAGTGGTCCTACTTCTTACCCGCCAACACCCAGAATTCTGTTTTGATCTCCTAGATCTCATGAAAATGAGTTAACATTTCTTTCCAACATATGGGCAAGCAAAAGATTGCTTCTTTGTTACCAATAAATCCATCTGAGCACCCAAAACCTTTCTAATTCACCCAGAATGTTATCCCTACCCCGGCCTCCCAACACCCCCAAAGCTCTAGTCCTCTATTAGCTACTTGAAAAGACCACTGTCCACCATGGATCCTATCTCTGTCTCTCTGAAAATAATTTGCATTATCCCTTTTCTTAAAGTGTGAGTTCCAGGATCTAACATTCAGATCTTGAATCCTCAGCTCAAATCCTTTGCCACGACCATTTCATTAATTTTGTCCATTCACTGTGGTGTCCATTTGGAGGAAAAAATGATCATCCATATTTTACAGACTAAAATTGAGGCAATGAGGGGTTAATTGTCTGTTCCAAGGTCCACAGTGAATTAGCAGCAAATGCAGAAATATCTCTTATGTTTCATTTATCCTGATCCATTAGTCTGCAACCTAAGGTGGTATTAATCAGGTATTCTTTGCATATCTGTGCTGCCTAAAGTTATTTTTCTGATGGCTTGTCGATGTTCTCTTTCTTTCAGTTTCTGACTAGGGAGATTTTTCAATACATCTCTCCAGGTGAACAGACTCTCTCAATTCAGTCAAGTAAAAAATTATGATCATGGTAAAGGGAAATGTGAGAAAAGATAGGCACCCTAGTTCATCTCCCTAGGAAAGTCTTGGGCACCAGGGCATCTGGAGGTATAGAACAAAGGTTGTCCAATGGACAACATGTGGAAACCTTCCTTTGATGCTTAAAGATCGTTTTGACATTTCTTGAGGCCTCATCTCTAAGAAACACTGCATTTAGGCCACCTATCTATTCGCTAAAGGCAAATATAAAGATAGGTTGGGGAATTCATTCTGCTTTTACATAGGAGAAGAAATGATACGCTAAAATAAAGGTTATTTGGATAACAATATGTAAATCATGTGCAAAATGAAAATTATATGGCCATGATGTAACTCGATCCATCAATCAATATGAAATTGATTGGGCACTTACAGTCTAACAGAGTTGGTAGACATATTCCCTGACCACCAGATTTAGAGGTGATAAAAATCCAAATAGAATGGAAGGAACTATCAATATGGCTTTTAAAAATCTATGTCTGGAAAAAAGGTTCTTTGATCCTATCATTACTCTCTCCCCCTTTTTAACTTTCATTTTTTCTACCTTCACCAAGGTTATTCATCAGAGCTTCCAGAAGAAGGTACATACTGAATCCCTCAAGAAAGAGATGGCTTCTTTCAGTTATTTTCCTTATAATGAGGCCAGGTAATGTATTGGGATAATCCTCAGCCATCTATATTGAGTAGGTTGGCCCTGAAATGTCAAGTACTGGGTGGGATGCTTTGGACATACAACAACTTTCCAAGCAGTGAACCTACCAAACAGTGGAGTCCAGGGAAACAGTGGAAGACATATGTTTTAAAGAAATCACTGTTCTATTCACCATTGGCTCCCACCTCTACTTTCTACTGAGAATCCAAATGAAAGACTGAAACCACTATCTGACATCTGATTTCCATCATGTTCATAATTTGAATAACTACTGGGGAAAGCTCTAATGGCTAATCTCCTATCTCTCCACCTTACTTCCTCATCAACTGTCACTTCATCGCTTTCTAGTCACCTAAGCATTTGGGGACTCATTCCATCATGGGTCATGCATATATACATAGGTAGAAACTGTGTTACTTTCCCCTTCCTGCAGTTTATTTTAGTATTTGTCTCCCCTCTTAAATGACAAATTTCATTAGGGCAGAGCAAGTGACTACTTACTCTATTACACTCCCCCAAACACTTAAAACAGTTCTCTGCACAGAGTAGCCCTCAATTGATAAGATTGATTAGCAAAATTGCTGCTAAAAATAGTTTTGACTGAGTTGACTACCCCTTGATCATGTACCAACTACACCCGTCATGATTTTAGAGACTTCAATCATGCCTCTCTGTCTCATTCTTTCCAAACTGAAGAATCCAATCATTCCAGTGCAACATTTTCCATCTTGCCGATCATCTTGGTTACACTTCTATCTTTGATACTTCTCTTATGATCTTCCTAAAATATGGTGTTCAGGCTGGTACACAGTTACAATCAATCCGTGGCATTTATTGTGTGCAGAGCACTGTCTTAAGCACTTGGGAGAATACACTGCCAAGGGGCAGGTAATGACAATCCTTGCCCATAAGGACTAGAGGGGGAGATAGACATCAAAATAAATCATGAGTCAACATGTACATAAGTGCTGTGGGACTGGAGAAAGAATTACAAAGTGCTTTAAAGGAAAGGACCCAAGTGCATAGGTGTTGAAGCAAGGAAGACTTAGTCCGGGAATGCTGCTTTTTGGAGGAAATGTTATTTTACAGGTACAGAGTTACTGTGGTTTATAGAGTGGCATAATTTTTTTTTTTTTGCTTTCATTTTCCTTCCCGATGATGATCAGCATCTAGTTGACCTTTTCCGGCATAGGCTGACCTTCTTTTTTTCTTGTGGGTAATTTAAAATCAATTTCATAGTTATAAATTTGTTTGTCTTATCAAGAGAAGCAAAATTGAATGGGTTCTTTCAAATGATCAGAAATCCTTTATTTAAAAAAGGAAGAGAATAATTTGAACAAAATGACTTTTGAATCTGGTGAAAATATATAGAGGAAATACTAGTCAATTTCAGTGGATTTTAGTGTTTGCAATAATTAAGCCAATGCCAACACAATCATCAAGAGCTCTCCATGTGGAGTACTGTTATATTTCCATATGGATTAAATTCATCGCCAGGAAAAAATATAGCCACGTTCCAAGGATTTTGCTACCATGTAGTTCAGAGAAATGTAACTAAACCACAGTGGACCCTGTTAGATTATTCTTAAACTCCCCATAATAAATCTCTGCACAAGCCTCCAAAACTAGCAAATCAGTATCCTGAGCCTGGGAGATTAGCTATAATATTTGTAATTTCAGAGTACCTATGGGGAACAAAGAAAAGGGGAAGATGCTTTTCTCATACCCAAAAGTCTTCTAATTAAGTTAATAAAAGTGTGTCACAGTTAAACCTTGTGGTCATGCATTCCCTTGGATATTTCAAGAGCCACTAGAAAAATAAACCATTTCTTTGCTTTTAATCGATTATAGGTATTCTTTATAATATGAACAGGAAGTGGAATGAGTCTGCCTCTTTAAAATGCATTTTTTTGTGGTGTGAATTTAAAAAGCTCCTGAGCTATATTTAAGTATTTTTTCTGATTCCCCATAAATCACATTATTTCAAACGGGCCAACGTGATGTGGAAGTAACTGTTTAAGAAAGTGAAACCACCTAGAGCTTTAGAGATGGACATCAACCTGTAGAAATAAGAACAACTGATGATTACCAATGCTATTCCTGGTAATGATAATAATAATGATGGTTTTTGTTAAGTGCTTACTATGTGACAGGCACTGTACTAAGCACTAAGGTGGATACAAGCAAATTGGGATGAACACTGTCCCTGTCCTGCATGGGGCTCACAGTCTTCATCCCCATTTTACAGATGAGGTAACTGAGGCCCAGAGAAGTGAAGTGACTTATCCAAGATCACACAGCAGACAAGGGGCTAAACTGGGATTAGAACCCATGACCTTCTGAGTCCAAGACCTGTGCTTTATTCACTATGCCATGCTGCTTCCCCAAATCCATCCAATCCAGGATCCTGTCTCTAACCACGGCAGCACGGGGCTTGGAGGAGCCATAGAGTGATGACATTAATTTCCGTAGTTAGGGATGTAACATCTAACATTACTAATTAACTTTTCCTTCTTCATCCCTAAATACTCTTTAGTGATCCATTATGACCATCCCATCCCATAGAAACCCCTGATGTTCCTAGGGTGGCCAATCGTCTGGTTTTATACTGGATAGTCAATAGTTCAGATAGTCTTCATAATCTGTAAAGATACAGGACCAGACACTTTTATGTTTGTTTATATTTTGAGGTTCAGGGCCCACCTCCTTCTACCTATGCTCCTGCTGCCAAGTTATGTGGCTTAGGTTTGGCACTTTATCAGTGAATCAATTAATGTTATTTACTGTGTGCTTACTATGTGCAGAGTACTGTACTATGAGCTTGGAAGAGTACAAAATAATAGAATTAACGGACATGTTCTCTGCCCATAATGAGTTTACAATCTAGAGGGAGAGACAGGAATTAATATGAATGAATAAGTAACTTATAATATATAATTTAAAGGTGTGTATATAAGTGCTGTCAGGTTGGGGGTGAGCCAAATATCAAGCAGCATGGCTTAGTGGAAGGAGCACGGGTTTGGGAATCAGAGGTTGTGGGTTCTAATCCTGGCTCTGCCACCTGTCAACTCTGTGACTTTGGGCAAGTCACTTAACTTCTCTGTGCCTCAGTTACCTCATCAGTAAAATGGGGATTAAGACTGTGAGTCCCACTTGGGGCAACCTGATAAACTTGTATCTCCCCCAGAACATAGAACAGTGCTTGGCACATAGTAAGCGCTTAACAAATATCATCATCATCATCAAAGGTCACAGATTGAAGTGTATAGATGATGTAGAAGGGAAAGAGAGCAGTGGCAAAAAGGGCAATTGGGGACTGTAAACCTCACAAGGGACAGGAATAACATCTTATTCCCGACTCTATATTCATTCCCAGTACTTGGCATAGTGCTCTGCTCACGGTTACATGATAATAAATATTATTTTGCCTACTACCTAATATTCACACAGACTTGGAAGAGGAACACAGTGACTCTAGATCAAGTGTAGGTCTCAGAGGTCTCCCCAGAGATATGCTCAAAGTGTGGATGAGCTAGACCAATTCTACAAAATGACATATGTGACTTGACCCTATTTCATTTCATGCCTGGTGGAATATACATGACATTCTGTGCCTCTCAGTGTCCAGCAGTCCCCAGTGTCCTTCTGACTTGGACCTGCCAATAGTTCTGGTCTGGACAAATTTTCTTACAGTTGTAATAGATTCCTTAGCATTACTAATCATTTTGTGAAGAAATCTTTCCTTTCTTTCGTGTTGAAATTACAACCTTCTAGTTTCCATGAGTGTTCACTTATTCTTGTGAATTGCTAAGTGAGAACTTCCTCCTTCTTCATAACTGACAGACCACGGCTATACCTATCTTCAGTGCCCTTCTAAGATCACATCTCCTACATCCCTGAATAATATCTGGTATCCCCACTTTACATCACCTTATTTTAGCTCAGCCCTTCTGCACCACCTAAGCATTTAATTTACAACAGCCATTGCACGTACATAGTTCCATGAGGGATTGGTGCTTTTTATGCTACGACATGCTAATCAGGTTCAATCCTTCAAACCGATCCGCTAAATGAGTGATTCATTTTGGCTTCTGATTATCTTCAGGGTTTAAATTAAGAAATTGCCCAATTTTCCAAGCAGGGAGTGGCACCAGGGAAGAGGGAGACAGGACTTTCCTCTGGAGCTGACAGAGTCTGCCTGGGGACAAGTGTGGACTGAGCTGGCAGGGAGCAGACTGAGGGTGCTGGGGCCAGGTTGGAGCAAACCAAAGCATCTCTGTCATGGCTTCTTGGGGTGGGATCATGCCCACCCAAACCATTTTCCTTTGTAATAATAATTACATTAAAAATGGTGGCATTGGTTAAGCACTTACTATCTGCCAAGCACTGTTCTAAGTGTTGGGGTAGATATAAGCTAATCAGGTTGGACACACTACTTGTCCCTCATGGGGCTCATAATCTTGATCCCCATTTTATAGATGAGGTAACTGAGGTGCAGAGAAGTAAAGTAACTTGCCCAAGGTCAAATGACAGACATTTGGCAGAGCTGAGTTTAGAACCCATGATCTCTGACTCCCAGGCCCATGCTCTTTCCACTTGGCCATGCTTTGTATCTCCAGCACACAGGGTCGCCACACCTACAGGACACAGGGGAGGCAGAGGAGAGCTCTAGGACAAGCTGTGTGGGTGGAGGTTCTGTGCATGATTTCCTCCGCGAGACCTGGGTGCTGGTACCAGACCACCATGAGATTAAATCACATGACTGGCAGGTGCTTATGACCCTTGTTGGGTAAGTCAACTAGGGACTGGTAGATTTGATAGGATGGCCAGTCACATTTGTAAACAAACCATACACCAATTATGTAAATCGCTCCTTCATCGTATACCCTTTCGTACAAATCATATATATGCATGTAAGCATAAGAAACTCCAGTGGTTGCCCATCCACCTCTGCATCAAACAAAAACTTCTCACCACTACCTGCACTCATTCCCCTTGCCCCCGCCTACCTCACCTGTCTACTATCCTACTACCATCCAGTATGCACACTTTGCTCTGCTAATTCTAACCTTCTCACTGTACCTCCACCTCATCTATCTCATCACTAACTCCTAGCCCATGATCTCCCTATGGCCTGGAATGCCCTCCTGCCTCAAATCTTATAGATAATTACTCTCCCTGGCTTCAAAGCCTTATTAAAGGCACATCTCATCCAAGAAGCCTTCCCTGACTAAGCCCCCCTTTCCTCTTTTCCCACCCCATTCTACATCTCCCTGACTTGCTCCCTTTATTCATCCCCCCTCTCAGCCCCACAGCACTTATGTACATATCTGTAATTTGTCTGGGTATACTAATGTCTGTCTCCCCCTCTAGACTGTAAGCTCATTGCAGGCAGGGGATGTGCCTGTTTATTGTTATAATGTATTCTCCCAAGAACTGAGTATAGGGCTTTGCACACAGTAAGTGCTCAGTAAGTATGATTGAATTGAATTGAATTGAAGCAGAGTGGACTGGTGGATAAAGCACAGGCCTGGAATTAGGAGAACCTGGGTTCTAATTCCGGCTCCACCACTTGTCAGCTGTGCGAGCCAGGGCAACTCACTTCACTTCTCTGGGCCTCAGGTATCTCAAATGTAAAATGGGGATAAAAACTGTGAGCTCTTGTGGGACAGGGACTGCGTCCAACTTGTATCTACCCCAGTGCTTAGTATAGTGCCTAGCACATAGCAAATGCTTAACAAGTACTATAATTATTATTATTATATTTTATTATGCTCCCCCACTTGTAATTCATTTAGGTATCTGCCACCCCCACTAAACTGCAAACTTCTTGAGTGTGGGGTTGTCTAATTTTTGTACTCTCTTAAATGTTTAGTACCAGTGCTCTGCACACAATAAATACACAATAAATGCAATCGACTGATTGACTGAATCAGTGCAAATCCAGGAAAAAGATGTGATTCTGCTTTCAGTGGTTTGTTCCTCTGATTTCATTTGGATGGTACAAGGTCCCATTTGTGTTTCCTCTTCTAGCTGAAAATTCAGCAGAAGTATTCAACAGTCAAAAACCAAAAATATAATTTCAGTACATCTCACTGAGTAATGATATGATTTTGAAAGCGCATTCAATGAAGATCCTTATTTTATAGAAATATAATTATGTTTCATGGCACATTTTAGCTATTGTGAGGAACTGAATTGTTAAGAATACAAGCATCCAAAGCTTTTCTGCATTTTAATGCAACCTACTGTCCCCAAGTATAATGGTCTTGAAGGTGAAATGTTATGATTTCCCTCCAAAGACAGGAGTTCCTATTGATATCCATGCAAGGCAAAGATTTTCAACTCACCAAGCTCTCATCACTCGGTTGCTATGTTGATATAATTGTATCTAAAAAGATGGCAGTGTTCTCGAAGAATAGATTGGGTTTTGGAGAGAGGCAGTGAAAGAAAATATGTGAGTCAACTAATATGCTTAGCCAAATAGGGAATTTGTATGGGGCTAATAAAAATCAGTGTGGATGTATTTGTCTTTCCATTTCTATACCTTAATCTTATAGAATTACATTTCTAATACTTTTTAATGACTAAAATATTATTGTATTGCTCTGAACCCATGTAGATATTGGATTTGACCCCGGCCTCCAGATATAATCTGACTGAAAATAACAAATCCTTCTGTTCACTAGGCCCTGTCCCTTTAATTTTTGTGAGTTTCCTTCCTTTTCTTT
This sequence comes from Ornithorhynchus anatinus, assembly GCF_004115215.2. NCBI lineage: Eukaryota > Metazoa > Chordata > Mammalia > Monotremata > Ornithorhynchidae > Ornithorhynchus > Ornithorhynchus anatinus. The sequence goes on along the minus strand of NC_041732.1, from coordinate 89,375,102 downwards.
TGTCTTTTACCTTTCCCATTTTTGGCTTTAACAAATCTCTAACCTTGAATTTTGACATATTTGCCTACAGTAATGAAAGTAGGAAATGGATGACTGTTACAGGAGCAGTAAAATAAAGAAACAAGTAGAGAGAGAAAAATAGGAAGCATTGGAGAGAGCCTCGTCCAATGGCATTTATTGGATGTTCACTGTGCTTCAATTATTCTTTTCCCCAGTACTTCCTATTGTCATCTGTTGATCTTCTTGCTATTGTAGCCCTTGTGAGAAGACCGGAATACATTAATCAATGCTATTTATGGAGCACTTTCTTTGTGAAGAGAACTATGCTAAGCAGTTGGTAGAATACAATATGGCAGAGTTGGTAGACATATTCTCTGCCCACAGTCAGCTTACATCCTAGAGGAAGGTGAGAGGCAGTGCAGCAGCACCAGTTGCCAGAGCCATTAAGAGCAATTGTTTAGATTTCTATTTTCAAATGAGCCTTTGCTTTTTATTTCTAAAATTACCCAAGCAAACTCTGTTTTACTGTCATGTAAATATGACAATTAATTTCTAACAACATAAAATTGGAAAAAATACATTGCAAAAGTATTAGATAATAGGTCCATATCTATGTACATGATATTCAAAATATTGGGGAAAATTGTCGACATTCATTCAGTCAATTAACAAAGAAAATATAATTTCCACGCTATTATAAGAACAGCAGTGAAGAATTAATGTTTGAAAAAACCATATTTAGTTGTTTTCTCAAAAATCATTAAGTTTAAGTTTAGAATATCACCATGAGATTACCCCCTTGTGGCCTTTTGATTTATCTAGAGCATGTGAACTTTTATCATGCAAACAGGCCTTTGGTGAGCACAATAATCATCTTTTATTGCCTTACTGAACTGGTGGTAAAAAAAATCTTGAAAATGCTTGTGGGAGATGTTGATCTGTTGTTTTAAGGGAATATATATATTTTTTAGGAACTTCATGCCAAACTTTAACTGCTGTGAAAACAATGCCAGGTCTCAAATTTAAATTCTTAAACCAGGTTTTGAAATTAAACTCTCCTAAATATGCCCATTTATTTTTCATAGGAGGACCAAGTTAGAGACAATACACTCTGTCTGTTAGAGTGATATTCATATGACTGAATATTATTTATTGGGAGCATGTGCAGAGCACTGTCCTAAGCACTTGGGAGAATACAATATAACAGAGTTGGTAGACTCATCCCCTGCCCACAGTAAGCATACAATTTAGGGGATTGCAGCCTCCATAGTGCTAATATAGTTTTTTGAGACTTCAAAACGATGGGAAGCATTGTGGCTTAGGGGCTGGAACTAAGGAGAATAGGGTTCTTCTCTCAAGTGCTCACTATACTGCTCTGCGCATTGTAAGCACTCAGTAAATACCACTGATGATGATGACAATCTTACTGGTTGTATGTGCCTGCTGTGTGATTTTGGGCAAGTCATTTTCCTGAGTTTCTTCATCTGTAAAATAGGAAAGAAATGACTGCTGTCATTTCCTCTTGGTCCATAAACTCTGTGTAGGACAGGAGTTATGTCTCATCTGATTATTTTGTATCTATACCAATGCTCTATGTGTTTTAGCACATAGAAAGCACTTAATAAATACCATTATCATTATCATTACTACCTTATTTTATTTTTAATTTTTCTGAAGAAAATCAACTACTTTGGCACCTAATAAGGAGGTAATAAATATCATTATTATCATTATCCCTTTTCTTGAAGAGAGTTCTGATTTTTGTATCACATTCTACTTTGGGCTAAGTAACATTACTGGGTCTGGGCTGTGCAATCTGAACTTTGTTCGGGGGCTCATTTACCTCCTTTCAGTCTGGTCCCTGTTGCTTTAGATGGGCTGTTTGGTCTGACTGGTGTGCGCCCTCTAAGCATTTCCAAATTCCTTTTCCTGTAACCCCCATCCCCTCGCCTTTGTGCATGGCCTCAAAATTATCCTCAGATCAAGGAAGTGTGGCAGCAGAGAGTGCAGGCTTCCATTTCTTGGGCAGCCTCTGTCAATCTGATTATATGTGGATGACATCTCATAGTTAATATATGTTTATCTCCATCAGCTGAACCCAGTGATTTTGGAGTTCTACTACTCAAAATGACCAAACTAGTCACTATCAAAACTTCCAAATGTTAGTTGGCTAACCTATGAGACATCACTGGAATTATCAAGACACTCATAGATTCAGTGGAAGTTTTTCTACCTGCTGTTAGGTTTTTCCCCAAAGTAAACCCAGCCACTAAGTTTGAAAAACTCACTGCATTTGAGCAATCAGCAGGTACATTTCTCTCTGAGGATCATATGTGATATTTTATTTTAAAAACCTATTCCCCACATATGGGACATTAGATATATTCAGGGTCCTATGGGTACATATGGTATTTCACACCTCACTTGGCTGTTAAAAATTTAGAAGCAATTACAGAGCTGGCAACAGTTAGACTAAATGGAAAAGGAGGTTTTCCTCTTGAAGAGAGCCTCTTGGGCAGCAGTTGTTGGGAAATATATGGGGGTCTATCATAATATGATTCATGTCACCTGAAGGGATGGTTGATGAAGATTGAAATATTTGATAGATTCAAAAATGTTGTAGTCCACAATAAAAAAGTATACCAAGATGTCCAGGAAGTGATCTGGGAATGGACCAGGAAATTCTTCTAAAGATTCATTTACTCTCCTAAGGCCTTCCTGAGTGCATATGGAAGGCTTGTGAAGTCACTATAATCAGTGGATGGTTTCTATGGGACCTCAGGGAATGTGGAAAGTGATGTTCCAATGAGTACTAATAATAGTAACCAACAGCACTTCCTCTGGCCACCTTCAGAGTTCCAATTTTTTTTTTTGGCTTTAGTAACGTGTAGATATATAGTTTTACACTTCACTGTTAATGGATCAGGTAAATCACAGCATTCAATTCTAAGTTTCTTCCTGGTCCAAGATTATTTCTTATGGTAATAGTAGTAAGAGGAGGAGAAAGAGAAGGAGGAATATCAGCAGCAGTATTTATTGAGAGCCCATTTGGTGTGGTACCTGATACTAGTCCATCATTTGGGAAGCTCAGAAAAAATTAAATGAAACCTTCCCTGCCCACAGGGTGCACACTTTGAAATAGTTACACCCTTTAAAATATTTATAACTAGAAAGTTCATAATAAATGAATAGAACAGTCATTCATACATGAGTGCTAAGGAGAATATAAATAACTTCACAAATGCTAGACATGTCTGAAGGGATGATATGGTTCAGGGGACTGGGAAATTAATTGGGGAAACCTTGTTGGAGGAGGTGAGATTTTAGGAATGATTTGAATGAGAGGGAGAACTGTGGTCTGCGGGTGAAGGGAGGGAATTCTGAGTAGAAGGAATGGTGTCAAAATCATATTTCAACAACAGATTCCTGAATCCTCAAGCACAGGTCTATGGAATGGTTTGAACGGAACTGGACTTGGTATCCAGGTCTGCTTTACTGCCAGTTGATGATGGGGAAAGTTTCTGATATGAACTTCCAATTCTGGCAGAGCCAACCATATTCTCATGGAGTAATCTTAAGAGTCTTGATACGCACCTCAGAACAGCAAATTTTTTCTCGGTCGTTTCCAGAGGCAAACTCTACTAATGGCATCACATGCTTTTATTTTGCTTTCCAAAACTGTATAGAGCTCTTGACACTGTTGTGTGCACTTCATGCCCCTCTGAAGTCTGACGTTTTTGTGATTTGGCAAGATTTACTTAATGAGTTTTGTCATTAACTGGTCCACAGGGCCTCTGATTAGAATGTTGTCTGACATGGCCAGCACTGGTGGGTGTGACACAAGTTAACCCCTAACTCTTTCTCCTTTCTTCTCAAGTAATGGTGGCATAGATGAAATTCTGTGGTGCTTCCTTAGCATTCCATCCATTAATAATCTTGTGAAGATGACATCCCCTTCTGTGCTAATGGATCTAGAACTGAACTGTTTTTCATAGATTTTTGCAGTGAAAGCCTTTATTCATTCATTCATTCATTCATTCATTCATTCATTCATATTTACTGAGCGCTTACTATGTGCAGAGCACTGTACTAAGCTCTTAGAATGTACAAATTGGTAACAGAGACAGTCCCTGCACTTTGACGGGCTTACAGTCTAATCGGGGGAGACGGACAGACAAGAACAATAGCAATAATGTATAAACAATTTATAAACAATTTATAAAAAATTTATCTAGTAGTAGAGCAAAAGCCATATTTTTGCATAACAAATGCAGTATTTCAGTCAATCAGTTGTATTTATTGAGTGCGTACTGCTTACAGAGCTCTTGTATGAAACACTTGGGAGAGTACACTATCATAGAGTTGGTAGACATGTTCCTTGCCCCCTACAAATTATCGGTCTAGAGGGTATTTGTTAAACACTTACTCTGTGTCAGGCACTTTGCTAACCACTTGCCTAGATACAATACAATCTGGTCAGACACACTCCCTGCCCAACATGGAGCTCACAGCCTGAGAGAAGAGAGGTATTTAATCCCTATTTTACAGATGAAGAAACTGAGAGACAGAGAAGATAGATGACACCCTAGGTCAATGAATGAATTCAATGAATTCAATTATCAGTGAATCAATCAATTGCATTTATTGAATGCTTACTGTGTGCAGAGCACAGTTCTAAATGATTGGAAGAGTACAATATAACAATGTAACAGGCACATTCCCTCCCCACAATGAGCTTATGGTCTAGAAGAAGAGCATTATGCTATTTCACTGAGATTCCAAACAACCCAATACAAACACTCCCCCAAAGGCCAAAAAGAATCATACTTTCCCCTCTATGATTTTTCTAAACAGAAAAGCTAATGGCATCTGTCATTCTAATAACTTAGTATGCATTGTTTCTAGGAAAAATGCTACATCATTCATATCTCATGGGCTGTGGGGGTTACTGGGATGTTACCATGGTTTTTGACATCAAAAATATCATTTTTTCGAGTTTGGGTAAACGTGTAGTGACATGGGTGTCTTTTGTACACTTCAGAAACTTAATTCTCAAACAATGAAATACCTTGAGAGTTTTCAAGCAAAAATAATAAAAAAAAGAAAAACAGAGACAGCTGAATTTGTCCTATGGAATGAATGTGAATCATTTGATGCTATGGGGGATAAGAAAAATAATCAAAACCCTAAAAAAAGTGCCTCTTGTAATGGAAATCATTGATAGAGAATTGGGACTAGTGGTAATGATGGTAATAACAATAAAATAATAAAAATGTTTTTGTTGAGCACTTACTATATGCCAAGCACTGTTCTAAGTGCTGATGTAGATACAGGTTAATCAGGACAGTCAGCAGTTCCTGTTCCACCCAACAGGTATTTAATCCTTATTTTACAAATGAAGAAACTGAAGCACAGACAAACTAGGTGACTTGCCCAAGGTCAGAAACCCTCCCTTTATTGTTGTTTTATCTTCTCTTGGTATCTTAATGGAAAAGTTTTATTGAATTAGGAGAGGAACATTTTCAAATCTCCATGCCCTGCAGTCTCATGAATATTGAGTCTTGCTCTTCAATGCTCCCAACTACCTTCAAAATTCCACTATCAGTCCACCTCTTCCAGGAAACCTTTCCTGAATAATCCCCAGCATTCTGAGCCATATCAACTACCTTCACAATTCCACTATCAATCCAGCTCTTTCAGGAAGCTTTTCCTGAATAATCCCCAGCATTCAGAGTTATATCAAACCAACATTCACACCTAGAACCTATTTATTTCCATCCTTACAAGTTGTCTATATATGACACTTCCTACATTCCATTCTACTTTTACTAATTGTAAATATTTTTTATGGCTGTCTTCCCCAGGAGATTATTCAATCTTTGCTCATTCATTCATTCATTCACTCATTCACTTGTTCAATCATATTTCTTGTACATCTACTGTCAGTCCATCACTTAATAGTATTCATGGAATGTCCATTCTATTCAGAGCCCTGTACTAATCACCAGGAAAAGTTCAATGGAATCAGATGATATAATCCCTTCCCTTCTGGAGTTCACAATCTAGTGGGGGAGACGGATACTAAAAATAAATTGCAGGAGTACTAGAATATATGATGTATTCATAAGTGCCATGAGGGATTATCAATAGAGAAGTGTTTAGGTGGTGTGGAAGTGCAGAGATATGAGTGGGGGAGATTCAAATTAATTTGGGAAGACCTCCAAGAGAGTATTTCAGAAGGGCTTTGATGATGGGGAAAACTGTGGATTGTCACATATGAGAGGAGAGGAAGTTCCAAACAGGAGGTTTGGCTTGAATCAAAGGTCACTGAGGGTGAAAAGAGACTGAGTCATAATTAATCAATCAGTGGTATTTGTTGAAGACACTGTACTAAGTGCTTGGGAGATGACAATATAATGCAGTTGGTAGATGTGACTCCTGCCCACAAGAAGTTTGTAGCCCTGGAAGAGGTGGGTTTAGAGGGAAATTGGAAGGTAGTTGGGAGGGTTGAAGAGCAAGAATCAATATTCATGAGGCAGAAAGACATGACAGTTTGAAAATGTTCCTCTCCTGATTGTAATAAAACTTTTCTGTTAGGCTAGCAAGGGAATATGTAAACACAGGGGAAGACAGACATTAAAATAAATTACAGATAGTATAAGGATAGATTGAAAGGAGTCCAGAGATAAACTGGAGAGTACTGGGAGAAAAGAATGGGTAAGTAGAAGGGTGAGAGTTGATTGAGTGCTTTAGCACTGGTGTTCGGGAATTTCTGCTTGTCTCAGAGAGGAATGGAGAACCATTGGAGGACTTTAAGGAATGGGGAGGTGTGTGAAGAACAGTATGTTAGAAGAAAAAATTATCTGGACAACAGAGTACAATGTGGACTGGAGAGAGGAGAGACTGTAGTCAAGAAGATCAGCAAGGGGGCTGATACTAAGTACAAAACACTGTACCAAGTGCTGAGATAAAATGCATGCATCAGAAGTAGACAAAATCCCTGATCTCCAAGGGACATCAAACCTAAGAAGAAATGAGAGGAGGCTTGGCAGTGGATCCAGGCTGGGTTGTTCAGAGTCCAACAGTTAAATCAGTCACACCCCCAGTCAAAGGCACATCCTTCCCAACATTATGAAGCTAGGGGAGTCTGCTTGCTGCTGCTATCTAATAATAATGATAATGATAATTATGATATTTGATGAGTGCTTAATAATAATGTTGGTATTTGTTAAGCACTTACTATGTGCAGAGCACTGTTCTAAGCGCTGGGGTAGACACAGGGTAATCAGGTTGTCCCACGTGAGGCTCACAGTTAATCCCCATTTTACAGATGAGGTAACTGAGACACAGAGAACTTAAGTGACTTGCCCACAGACACACAGCTACAAGTGGCAGAGCCAGGAGTCGAACTCATGACCTCTGACTCCGAAGCCCAAGCTCTTTTCCACTGAGCCACGCTGCTTAAGCTCTGGTATAGATATAAAGTAATCAGGTTGTCCCACATGGGGCTCACAGTCTTAATTCCCATCTTACAGGTGAGGTAACTGAGGCACAGAGAAGTAAAGTGGCTTGCCCAAGGTCACCCAGCAGACAAGTGACGGAGCCGAGATTAGAATCCACATCCTCTGACTCCACGGCCCGTGCTCTATCTTCACCTTTCTTTGCTAGACCAAAGTAGGATGGGAGGGCTGATGGCAGGAAGTGAGGGTGGCTGCAGGGTGAGCAGGAAGGATGTCTACTGCTTCTGTTTTACTTAGCCAAGAATTTTACTCAGCACATGCATTGAATAGACATTCAGTAAATAACATTACTACTACTATTACAACTTCTTACTAATAATAATGTTGATATTTGTTAAGTGCTTACTATGTGCCAAGCACTGTTCTAAGCTTTGGGGTAGATACAAGGTAATCAAGTTGTCCCACGTATGGCTCACAGTCTTCATCCCCATTTTCCAGATAAGGTAAATGAGGCCCAGAGAAGTTAAGTGACTTGCCCAAGGTCACAACTGACAAGCGGAGGAGCTGGGATTAGAACCCACGACCTCTGACTCCTAAACCCAGGCTCTTTCCACTAAGCCACGCTGCTTCTCTACTACTACTACTATTGCTGAATGAGCCTCACCTTTTTATTCATTTAAAAAAAGGGCATGAGAAGATGTTCCGTTATGGAAGTGCCAGATTCAGATAGATAAATTGGAGGTGAGAAAGATAAAATTAAAATACATGGAATTTACATGTACTGAGAGAGGTGGCTTACCCTAGCTGCTGCCTCCTCACTGCCCAGGCCTAGGTTCATATCATGAGGGCCCTTGCTGTTCCATTTTATAACTCAGAAAAAAAAATATATCAAGGGAGCTATTTAATAGACTTTCAGTGACGTCGATGGACAGATTTGGATCAGCGAAATGCATCTGGTCAACTTCTCTAACATATGCCTCCATTTCATTGATGACAGATCTATTAGTAACAAAATTCAGGCCTCAAAAGTGGTTTTACACATCCATCTGGGTTAAGGGCTTTATTTCTTCCAGTGAAACATTTGAGATATACAGAGAGGTTAAACCACTGGTGTCCATGGTTAATGGGAAGCATTTGAATAGCAGATGGAATAAACCACAAATGCACAGCTTGAATTTCTGCGATGTCCCCGGGAGACATGATGTTAAACTAAAACAGGGCTGGGTCTCATTTACTGTAACATGTGTTACGTTTCTTGCTTTGTTCTCTGGAATCAAAGAGGCCAGCATATTATGAGCTAGTCATTAATTTTCTTCCCTGTGAATGGGAAGTATTGCACTGAAAATTTGATATCTTCTGCATTGAGTGAAGACAATGACATACTGTTAGACTAAATTTTCACATCAAAAGTGGAAGCAGAATGGAAGAATCACTTTTAAAATTCAGTTAGGCTGTCTCTTTAGGTTGCATCTTGAAGTTAACAATCATTGTCATTCATAGACAACGCTAAGGCCATAACTTCTACATTGCCCTGACTTGCTCCCTTCATTCATCCTTCCTCCCATCCCCACAGCACATTTGTATAAAAGCGCAATTTATTTATTTATGTATATTGATGTCTGTCTCACCCTCTAGAATGTGAGTTCATTGTGGGCAGAGAATGTATCTCTTATATTGTTATACTGTACTCTCCCAAGTGCTTAAGACATTGTTCTGCACACAGTGAGTACTCAATAAATATGATTGAATGAACAAATTAATGAATATCTGTATGGGACAATTAGGTTGAAAACACTTGATGGAATTTACCTGCCTCTTCAGGCTATGATAGTCTTACTCTTTAGCCAGTTGAAGTTAGGAAAGTGTATTAAATCTCCTAGAAGTTCAGCACAGAAAGGTTGGAAAGCAGGTGGATATTCCAAATCTGGTAGGACATTTGAATATTTTGGATTGATTACATCTTCCTGATTGAGCAACAAACAGTCCATACAACTGACGGAAATTGAAACTCCTTATCATCAGCTTTAAGGCACTCAATCAGCTCTTCCCCTCCTACATTTTCCTGCTGATCTACTATAACGTCCACAAACTCTGATTCTCTAATACCAATTTATTCTTGGTAACTCGATCTTGTCTATATTCTATATCTCCACAGATCCCTTGCCCACCTCCACACTCTGCCCTCAAACTCCCTTCCGCTTTATAGCTGACAGACCAGCCCTCCAAAGCCCTCCTAAAGTCAAATCTCCTCCCAGAGGTTTTCCTGATTAAGCCCTCATTTCCTCTACCTGTTTTACCCTTTGGACTGCCCATGCACTTGGATCTGTACCCCTTAAGCACTTGAGTCTGGCAGAACAGCCAGCCTTACAGACTTCCTGGCTTACACTCTGATATTTCTCATTCCTGTATTTACTTAAATTTTGTCTCTCATTCTAGACTGGTTAGTCCTTTGTGGATAGGTATCTTATCTACCAACTCTCTTCTTCTGTACTTTCCCAAGCACTTAGTGCAGTACTCTTAGCATAATAAGTGCTCAGTAAATATTGTTGGTTGAAAGAAAAATACCATTAATACATTGGTAGACAAGCAACCATCCAAACCTAATCTTCCCACACTAATCCTGTCCTGATCTTGTCTTTCCCAAAACTGTAGACAATACTACTACCCTCCCTATGTCCCAAACCTTTAACTTTGGCATTATCCTTGACTCCCCTTTGTGATGCAACTCACACATCCAATCTGTCCTTCAGTTCAATCTTCACAAAATTGCTAAAATTTTCCCTTTCCTCATCTGCCGAACTGTTACTATGCTGATCCAAGCACTTATATTCCACTCTGACTACTGCACCTGACTTCTCACTCACCTCCTGACCTCCTGTCACTCCCCACAGAACTCCATACTTCACTCTGCTGCCCAGATCATTTATCTAAAAAAAATCATTCAGTACACATCTCCCCGCTCCTCAAGAACTTCCAGTGTTTGCCCTTCTACCACCATATCAAACTGAAATTCCTTGCCTTTGACTTTAAAGCACTCAGTTTGCCCCCTCCTGCCTCACCTTACTGATCTCCTACTAGTGCCCAACCTACACAATTCACTCCTTTTCCACCAGGTTGCTCACTGTGCCTCAATCCTGTCTATCTCACCATTGACCCCTTTCCTACATCCTCCCTTTGGCCTGGAACTCTTTCCCCTCCATACTAATGCCAGCTGCCTCTCTCTCCCTACCTTGAAAACCTTATTGAGGTCACATCTCCTCAAAGAGGTCTTCCCTGGTTAAGCCCTTTTTTCCCCTACTCTCTCTCCCTTCAGCTTCATCTATGCAATTGGATCTATACCTTTTAAGCACTTCAAAGTCACCCCAGCCCCAGCCCCACAGCACTATGTGCATATCTGTAATTTCAATATTTATTTTAATGTCTGTCTTCCCCTCTAGACTATAAGCCAACTTAGTTATATTGTACTCTCCCATTTGCTTAGTACAGTGCTCTGGACACAGTAAGTGCTCACTAAATATTTTGGACTCCATTCTCCCCACACTTCCTATTGATATGAGCCAGGGTGAATTCTGGGCTCACTCTGATGAGTCCATGGGATGGGGAGGGAGAGGAAGACAAGAGGAGAAAAGCTTTAAGTGCAGTTTGTAAATTAGTGGGACTTGCTCTTGTGCTCTCCAGGTTGGGCATAGAGGCAGAGCTAATGTGGTTTGAGCATTCACCAGTGTTGTTCCTGCCTATTCAACACAATCCTGCTCAGGCTAAATTAGTCATTCAATTGTATTTATTGAGCGCTTCATGTGTGCAGAGCACTGGACTAAGTGATTGGAAAGTACAATTCCACAACAGACAGATAGAGACAATCCCTACCCAACAACAGGCTCACAGTCTAGAAGGGGGAGACAGACAACAAAACAAAACAAGTAGACAGGCATCAATAGCATCAAAAATGGATAAATAGAACTATAGATATATGCACATCATTAATAAAATAAATAAAATAATGAATAAGTACAAATATGCACGTGTTGTGGGGCGGGGAGGGGGTAGAACAGAGGGAAGGAGTAGGGGTGATGGGCTGGGGGGGAGGAGCAGATGAAAAGGCGGGGGCTCAGTCTGGGAAGGAAGGCCTCCTGGAGGTGGTGAGCTCTTAGTAGGGCTTTGAAGCGAGGAAGAGAGCTAGTTTGGCTAAATTAGTCATGATGGTGAAGGCCACACAGTGTGAATGTGACCAAATAGTCCTTACTTCACAAATTCTTTCAAAACAGTTGATTAAAAACCCTTCTATTGGATTGCAAGCCTTCTGCTTCAGGTGGGCTCATCCAAGTGCTTAGTACACTACTCTGCACAAGTCAGATCTCAATAAATGACACAGATTGATTCAAACATTCACCTGTCTTGTGTGAATACAGGAGTGAATTTGCAGTAATAGGCAATGAAGAATTATAGTATTTACAGAAACTATATTAAATATCACTCTCTCTATATTAAACTATATATAGATACAGTTGTTAAATCGAGAGAAGAGGAAAGTAATCAAAAACATAACTGGAGGTAGTTGGAGTAATGAAAAAACATGTAGATAAATTTAAAAAAGAAAAAAATATAAGACACTGATGTAAATCAATGTATACATAAGTGGGTAGAATTGCTTTAGAAGCCAACTACAACTCTGTGATCTTCAGTTTTCATCTGAAAGGGAGCCAGGAAGTGGATTAAGACTTGTTGCCAATTTGGGGGCAGGTGGTATAGGTACACAATACAACCTCTTTTATCCAGTCCCTACCAATCAGACCTTCAGTTCATCAGGCATCCTTTCAGTTCAGGATGCTTCTGGACTATTTAGATCACCATTTGACAATAGCATTCTGCAGTTTCTTTGTCCTGTTTGAAAGAATGGGTTTTCAGTGTTTTCATCTACTATTTTACTTTGGATAAAATTGTAGAGAGATAGGGATTCTAGGGTCACTGGAAATATTGTAATGAGACTGCCGCCAGCTGTAGATGAACTGAATGACTGCACATATTTAAACTTTTCCAATGCATTGCTTCATTGAATATGAAATCCAAATTATTAGAGAAGCAGCATGGCCTAGTGGATATAATAATAATAATAATGGCATTTGTTAATCACTTATTATGTGCAAAGTACTGTTCTAAGTGCTGGGGGGATACAAGGTGATCAGGTTGTCCCACGTGGGGCTCACAGTCTTTATCCCCATTTTACAGATGAGGTAGCTGAGGCCCAGAGAAGTTAAGTGATTTGCCCAAAGTCACATAGCTGACAAGTGGTGGAGCCGGAATTAGAATCCATGACCTCTGACTCCCAAGCCCAGGCTCTTTCCACGGAGCCACACTGCTTCTCTAAGCACAGGATATAGCACAGGACTGAAATTCTGAAGGAATGGGTTCTAATCCTGGTTCTGTCACTTGTCTGCTGTGTGAATCTTGGGTAAGTTACTTCATTTTTTGGTGTTTCAGTTACCTCCTCTATAAAATAGGAATAAGACTGTGAGCTCCATGTTGGATAGAGATTGTGTCCAGCCTGATTTAGCTGTACCCACCCTACTGCTTAGTACAGTGCCTGGTACATAGTAAGTGCTTGAATACTATTATTATTATTATCTGATGTGTGCCCTGATATATGCCCTTCCTTATCCTGAGTACATGGGTCAAAGTTGGGCAGAAAAGATTTTTACCCCATGTCAATCATTCAATAAAATTTATTGAACACCTACTCACCCTTCCTTCCACTCTGCCTTTGGCCCTGTACTGTATCCCTTAAAAGCTTGATACCCTGCTCCCAGACCTTATAGAGATACATATTCTTATAGTTTCCCATTCCATTATTAGTAATTCGTTTTAATGTCTTTCTCCCCACGTAAATGGATTTGCTCCTTGTGGGTGGGAAACATCTATCAATTCTACTGTATTGTTCTTTCTGGAATGCATAGTACAGTGCTCAGCACACAGAAAAAGCTCAAAAAGTAACACTGATCAACTACAAAGCCCTGAACTAAAATCTGGGAAGAGTTACAAGACATGTCCCTAACCATGAAGGAGCTTACAGTCTAGCAGCAGCAACAGACCCTAAAGTAATTTATAGAAAGAAGACAAGGCAAAAAGTATATGCAGAAGAATAAGGTACGTGAGTTGATACTTATAGTAAAAATGCTATGGGTGAATGAGAATCCATATGTGCGGAGTTGGCATTGAAGTGCTGAGTTGGAAGTTGGAGGAATATGACCTGGGGAGAAGAAAAATGAATCCCCGATGTACTTCTAGAGGGGAGATGATTTAATAATAATAATAGTTATGGTATTTGTTAAGCACTTACAATGTGCAGAGCACTGTTCTAAGTGCTGGGGTAGATACAGGGTAATCAGACTGTCCCACGTAGGGCTCATATTTTTTAATCCCCATTTTTACAGATGAGGTAACTGAGGCACATAGAGGTTAAGTGAGTTGCTCAAGGTCACACAGCAGACCAGTGGTGGAGTCAGGATTAGAACCCACGACCTCTGACTCCCAAACCCATGCTCTTTCCACTAAGCCACGCTGCTTCTCTAAGATAGATCTTGCTGATTGATATGTTCACCCTAGATAGGGCCTAAATTATTTGAGGCTTTTTTATTGGTACCCTGATTTTTGTGAAGTTTTTGTTGAAGGAGGCTACTAGTGCTGCTCACCCAGGTGTTCTGTCTGTTACTGTGGACATCTTCCAACAATCCACTACTATGTCTTATGGTTTTAGTCTTTGCTTCACTACATCTGTGAATTGTTTATCCTGCCTCCCCTGGCTCGTTAGTGTCCCATTTCCATTCCCTGTACAGCAGTTCCTTAGCTATCCTGCTGTGATCCATTCTCTTGAAATGATCCACCCAACAGAGCTCTGATGCTGGGAAAATTGCTTCCATGTGGATGAGCTTTGTTGGTGATCTTGTCTTACCATTTGATGTTAAGTATAGTTTGCAGGTGATCTTAGTTTCTCTGGAATGGGGATCTAGGAGAGAACTGGAGGAGACAAAGTGTAGGCAGTGATTGTAGACAAGTCCTTCAGTGAATTTGGAGAGTTAGCTCAAGGAAAGGGTTTTTTTATTTTTTTTCTGTTTTCTAGGATAGGGGATACATGAGCATTTTTGAAAGCACTGGAGAAGAAGCCAATGGAATCAATCAAACAAATTCAGTGCTTACTATGTGCAGAGCACTCTACTAAGTGCTTGGAGTACCATATAACAGAATTAGCAGTCACATTCCCTGGCCAGAATGAGCTTGCAGTCTAGAAGGTGAGACAGCCATTAATATACATAAATAATTTATAATATATAATTTAAAGATATGTGTGTAAGTGCTGTGAGGTTAGGGGTGGGGTGAAATCATATATCCAAGGAAAGTTGAAGATGATGACCAGGAACTGGGGAGAAGGGAGGCAGTTAGCAAGTGTTGTGATAAAGTGCAATGTGATGGGGTTGGAGACACAGGTGAGGGTATAGAATTTGAGAAAAGTCAGAAGATCTCTCCTCAAGATATTAATGGAAAGGTTGGGATAATTGAAGTGAGGATAGGAAGAGAAAGGCACTGGAAAGAAATAGCAGATAATTTAAGGAGATCACACCTAATGGTTTCCATTTTATTGATACAGCACATGGGTAGGTAATTCAGCGCAAAAACTATTGGGGCAGGGTATCCTGGAACAGCTCTCATAGGCAGGGGGTATGGGAGTTGATGAGAATGGAGAAGTACTGTTAATAATGATAATGATAATAACAGAGATAATTTGGGGCTTTTATTATGTGCTTACTATGTTCCAGGCATTGTACTACACACTGGGGTGGATACAAGCAAATTGGGTTGGACACAGTCCCTGTCCAACCTGATGCTCACAGTCTTAATCCCCATTTTACAGATTAGGTAACTGAGGAACAGAGTAATGAAGTGACTTGCCCATAGCCAAACAGCAGACATGTAGCAGAGCTGGGATTAGAACCCATGACATTCTGACTCCCAGAGGAGAGGGTAGAATTAAAGCAGGTGTGAATGGATTTGAGATGGACAAGTCAGCCTGATGTCTGGATTTCCACCAGCAGCAGTTCACACGTCAACCACAGGAGTGGACAAAATACACTGCGAAAGTGATCCAGAGTTGTGGTTTAGTAGTACGAGATTGGTGAAGGGATAGGTAAGTGAAGGGGTTGAGCTCACTGAAGATGGTGGTTTTTGAAAGTGTGGATTTGTGTGCCAAGAGAAGGTAATTTGGATATGAAAACTAAAATGTGCAATGATAACTTCAGAAAATTGGAGGGGATCAAAATATTGGAGGTTTCTAACAGGAAAGCAGTGTGCCTAGTGGATACAGCATGGAACTAGAAATCAGGAGAATGTGGGTTCTAATCCTGAGTCCACCATTTGTCTGCTGTGTGATCTTGGTTAAGCTACTTAGCTTCTCTGTACCTCAATTCTCTCATCTATAAAATGTGGATTATGATTGTGAGCCCTTTGTGGGACAGGGACTGTGTCCAAGCTGATTAATTTGTTTCTATCCCAGGGCTTAGTACAATATCAGTATTCATTTAACAAATAGCATTAAAAAAAGGCTGGTGGGAGCATAAAACCAATATGTGGAGAAAGGGAGGTTTATGGGAGAGAAAGCAGGTCAGGAGGGTTAAGAAAAGAAGGTATGTTTGTCTCTTCTGTTAGAGAATGACCTCCTGTCATTGGAAATCCCAATAACCCTGGATACATTAGAGAAAATCTACAAGGACAAGTGAGAAATGTGGAGACTTGGAATTGCCTTCAAAGAGGAAATTCAGAATTACATAGAATTCCTTTCACTGAGAAAATACACTCTCTTGCTTGGTCTGTTCCTTCTCTTTAGTGTGATTAAGGAAGAGAAAGAGAAATTACCTTAATTAGGAAGTATTTTAATTAAGGGTAAATAGGTCATTTGAGGGAGAGCAGACTGATATTTCAAGCCAGTTTAGAAGGAAAGAGCTTTCTTCTCATGCCCAGGTGAAAGTTAAAGAAAAAAACAACATCCTTTGTTTATCCATTGGGTTTTTATTAATTTACTACTTGGTCTCACAAGATACCATAATTGAGTAGTGACAATTCACCAAACAAAAGTTTCAGCATGCCATAAACTCATATACAAGATGATCCGAGGTTAGACAGAATATGCTCAGGTTTGGCTCCAAATCTGACAATTGGGAAGAAAACCTGAAACGGATCAAAGAGAGCAAGAATGAATGAGTGTTTGGAAATAGGGCTGAGGATTCAAAGATAAAGGACATTGATTTGTTTAATCTGAGGAAGAAAATACTTTGATGTCTGGTGGAAAGAGCACAGGCTTGGGAGTCAGAGAACCTGGGTCCTAATCTCAGTTCTGCCACTCTATGACATTGGACAAGTCACTTAACTTTTCTATGCCTTAGTTTCCTCATCTGTACAATGGGGATTAAATATTTCTTTTTCCTCCTACTTAGACTGTGAGCTCCATATGGGACAGATATTTTGAAAGACCTGATCATCTTGTATTGACCCCAGTGCAGGATACAGAGCTTGGCATATAATAATGTTGGTAATGTTGGTATTTGTTAAGCACTTACTATGTGCAGAGCACTGTTCTAAGCGCTGGGGTAGATACAGGGAATTCAGGTTGTCCGACATGAAGGTCACAGTCTTAATCCCCATTTTATAGATGAGGTAACTGAGGCAAGTTAAGTGACTTGCCCACATTCACACAGCTGACAAGTCGCAGATCAGGATTCGAACCCACGACCTCTGACTCCCAAGTCCATGCTCTTTCCGTTGAGCCGAATAAGTGCTTTAAAAATACCACAATTATTATCATTATAATTATTACCACTGCCAAAGATTCCCATAATTCTGTAGCAAGTAAGATACAATTAGGTATTTTTTTAACTGCTTTATAACCACAATTATATTATTAAAGGATAGGAAGAGAGGATTCATAATGTTTTACCTTCATACAAAAAGGGATAATATATGAAAGATATTAATAAAAGGTGATAGCTCTACTCTGTAGCAATTATCCTCTATTTCCACGTTTTAAAAAAATGGTAATTGTTAAATCCTTACTATATTCTAGGCAC
This sequence comes from Ornithorhynchus anatinus, assembly GCF_004115215.2. Taxonomy (NCBI): domain Eukaryota; kingdom Metazoa; phylum Chordata; class Mammalia; order Monotremata; family Ornithorhynchidae; genus Ornithorhynchus; species Ornithorhynchus anatinus. Next base: position 89,357,533 of record NC_041732.1, on the reverse strand, counting down.
TAAACTAAACATTGGGGTAGACACAAGCTAATCAGGTTGGATACAGTTCCTGTCCCTCCCACATGGTGCTCACAGTCTTAATTGCCATTTTACTGATGAGGGAATTGAGGCAAAGAGAAGTTGAGCGATGTGCAAAAGGTCACACAGCAGGCAAGTGGTAGAGCCAGGTTTAGAACCCAGGCCCATTCTTCTTCCATTAGGCTAAACTGCTTCTCTGAGCATTTAAGAATGAATGTGATAAAATAGGGTTAAATTCCAAGGGAGAGTAGTATTTCATATTAAGAAGGTTAGGGATCTTGTCTATCTACTGTACAGAGAAACTATCCCAAACTCTTGGTACAGTTTGCTCAAGCCCCTGAGTCACAGGGATTGTGACTATTTTTCACCTATGTATTCTCTCCCAGCACTTAGGAAAGTGCTCTGCACATAATAACTACTCAACTATTACAAGTATGACTACTAAAACACAGTAAGGTGCTCAATATATACCATTAATTGACTGAAAAAAAGATTTACTAGTAAGATAGACAATTAGGTGGCCAAGCTGGATTCTGAAGTTGCCTCCCACCTCTGTGCCACCATCCTCAAATCGACAACTTCTCAAAGGATACCTTGGCTTCTTGACTTCATTTTCTACTTCCTTCCCTATCACTGGATCACATCTGGTGAGAATAGAGAAGCAGCATGGCTCCATGGAAAGAGCCCGGTCATGGGTTCTAATCCCGGCTCTGCTGCTTGTCAGCTGAGTGACTTAACTTCTCTGTGCCTCAGTTACCTCATCTGTAAAATGGGGATTAAAACTGTGAGCCCCACGTGGGACATCCCGATCACCTTGTATCCCCCTATCCCCCAGCGCTTAGACCAGTGCTTTTCACATAGTAAGCACTTAAGAAATATCACCATTATTATTATTATTATTATTATTATTTGATACACTCATAAAACTTTAAAGAGGGGAGGAGTAAACTCAGATGGATATGTTCTCTTTCCCTCCCTCCAGACCTGCATCTTCTCCTGCCTTCAGGACATCTCTACTAGGATGTCCTCCTGCCACTTAAAACTCAACATGTCCAAGACAGAGCTCCCTATCTTCCCTTCCCAAACCCTGTCCTCTCCTGGATTTTCCTGTCACTGTGGACAGCACTACCATACTTCCCGTCTCACAAGTCCTCAACCTTGGTATCACCCTTGACTCTGCTTTCTCATTCACACCACATATCCAATCGTCACCTAAGCCTGCCGGTCTCACCTTCACAACATCGCAAAGATCCACCCTTTCCTCTTCATCCAAACCGCTACCACGTTAGGACTATCATCCTGTCCCGACTGGATTACTGCATCAGACTCCTTTCTGACCTCCCAACCTCCTGCCTAACCCCACCTCATTCCATACTTTACTTTGCTGCCTGCATTATCTTTCTACAGAAACATTCTGGGCATGTCACCACCCCCAACCTATCAACCTATCAACCACTGTATCAAACAGAATCTCCTTGCTATTGGCTTCAAAGCTCTCCATCACCTCACCACTTCTTACCTCACCTCACTTTTCTCCTTCTACATCCCAACCCGCACACTCCACTCCTCTGGTGCTAGCTTTCTCACTTTGCCTCATTCTCGACTGTCCTGCTATCGACCCCTGGCTCATGTCCTACCTCTGGCCTGGAACACCCTCCTTCCTCAAATCTGCCAAATAATCACACTTCCCTGCTGCAAAGCCCTATTGAAGACTCACCTACTTCAAGAGGCCTTCCCAGGCTAAGCCCCCTTTCCTCATTTCCCCTTCCCCTCCGTGTCACCTCAACTCTCTCCCTTCACTCTACCCACCCCCCCCCCCCGCCCCACAGCACTTGTGGACATATGTACATGTCTATAATTCTATTTATATTGATGCATGTTTACTTGTTTTGATGTCTATCTTCCCCCTTCTAGACTGTAAGCCTGGTGTGAACAGGGGTGGTCTCTCTTTATTACTGAATTGTACTCTCCAAGTGCTTAGTACAGTGCTCTGCACACAGTAAGCACTCAATAAATATGATCGAATGAATGAATAAGTTAATACCAAACAGATGAAACAAAGAGAAGCAGCATGGCCTAATAGAAAGAGCATGGGCCTGGGAGTCAGAGGACCTAGATTTTAGAACCAGCTCCACCATCGTATCTGCCTTGTGAACTAAGGCAAGTCTCTTAACTTCTCTGTGCCTCAGACACCTCCTCTATAAAATGGGGATTAATACTGTAAACCCCAAGTGGGACAGGGCTGTGATCAACCTGATTATCTTGCACCTACCCCAAAACTTGGTAAAATGCCTGACACATAGTAAGTGCTTACAAAATACCATAAAATAATTGAACAGTAAGTGCCTAAGTACTGCCTAAAGAATTGAGGAGGTGGATTTACTCATTTGCCCTTCACCCAACTTGAACATCTCCCAGCATCCTCCCTTCTTTTTCTCCTGGCCTTTTCAAGAAAGAGAGGAGGCTAAGGCCGCCCTACTAAAAATTAGACTTTCCCTGAGTACCATTGTCTCTCCCTACTCCAAACACACTTCACTGTATTGCCAGATCATTTTATTTAAAAAAGTTCAGCCCATATCTCCCTATTCCTCAAAAACCTCCAATCATTGACCATCTATCTCCTAATCAGATAACAGACTGTCTATACAATTCGCAGGAACAGAAATGCCTTACCATTGACTTTTCCAGCACTCGATCAGTTCTCCCCCTCCTACCTTACCTGGATAATTGCCTGCTACAACCAACCCAGACAACACACTTAATTCCTCTTATTGCCAATCTACGTCAATCTCATCTAACTCTCCACCAACGCTTTGCCCTCCCACTGGCTTCACATCTGACTGACCACTACTCTCCCCACCTTCAAAACTCTCCTAAAATCACATATCCTCCAAGAGCCCTTCCCCGACTAAGTCAATAAATTAATCAATTGTATTTATTGAGCACTCACTGTGTGCAGTACACTGTACTAGTACTTGAAGAGTACAAACAACAATATAACTGACACATTCCCTGACCATGATAAGCTTACAGTCTAGAGGATGAGTTTACAGTTTAGAAATGTTCACTTTTCCCCTAATCCTTCTCCCTCTGTACTGCTTGTGTACTTGGAACTGTATGCTTTAAGCACTTGATATATACCCCAACCCTAGCCCCTTTCCCTGTCTGTATTTATTTCAATCGCTATCTCCCCCTCTAGACTGTGACCTCCATGTAGACAGAGATCCACCTCTACTGTAATATTCTGCCCCAGGTTCTTAGTACAGTACTCTGCTCACAACATGGTGCAGTGGCTAGAGCTCGGGTCTGGAAGTCAGAAGTTCATGGGCTCTAATCCCGGCTCTGCCACTTATCTGCTTTGTGACCTTGGGAAAGTCACTTCACTTCTCTGTGAATCAGTCACCTCATCTGTAAAATGGAGATTGAGACAGTGAGACCCTCATGGGACAGCAACTATGACCAACCCGATTTTCCTGTATCCACCACAGTGTTTAGTACAGTAGCTGGCACCCAGTAAGTGCTTAACAAATACCATAATTAGGATTATTATATACCTTTGATTGTTATATACCTTTGAATTAAGAAGTCATTTAGTAGGGCCAGATGGACAGAGTAGCCTAGGTTAGAGATGGTGATTTGGGGATTGACTATAAACTCATTATGAGCAAGGAGCATATCTATTAACTCTGTTATATTGTCTTCTCCCAAGCACATAGTACAGTGTTCGGCATTCAGTAAGCCACAGTAAATGCAATTTATTGATTGATTGACTGGGGCCCAATTTTCTGGGTCTAAAATTTCCCACATCTCATGGGAAATATTAGATCCCTGCATTAGTATTTACAATAATCTCCTGATTTAATTTTGTTCATTTTTTTACCCAAATTTAGCAATTAATTTTAAATTGCTCTTTTTATTTCATCTCATCTGTGAGCAAATAAAACATTTCAGATCTGAAGAGAATAGTTTTATTGCTCACCCCATGGGCACTGTTCTCATCACCTCGCCCCCTTCTACCTCACCTTGCTTCTCTCCTTCTACAACCCAGCCCACACACTTTGCTCCTCTGGTGCCTCTAACCTTTCCCACTGTGGCTCAATTTCACCTGTCACACCACCAACCTCTGGTCCACATCCTATCTCTGGCCTGGAATGCCCTCTCTCTTCATATCTGTCAGACAATTACTTTCCCCTCCTTCAAAGCCTTACTCAAGGCACATCTTCTCCAAGAGACCTTCCCAGACTAAGTCCCACTTTTTCTCATCTCCCTCTTTCTTCTGTTTCACCTTAATTTCCTCCCTTTGCTCTTCCCCCCTCACCCTGCCCCACAGCATTACGTATATATACATGTAATTTTATTTATTTATATTGATTCATTCAATAGTATTTATTGAGTGCTCACTATATGCAGAGCACTGTACTAAGAGCTTGGAATGTACATATTGGCAACAGAGACAGTCCATGCCCACTGAAGGGTTTACAGTCTAATCGGGGGAGACAGACAGACAAAAACAATAGTAATAAATAGAATCAAGGTGATGTACATCTCATTAACAAAATAAATAGGGTAATAAAAAATATATACAATGGAGCAGACGAGCACAGTGCTGAGGGGAGGGGAAGGGAGAGGGGGAGGAGCAGAGGGAAAGGGGGGAAAAGGGGGCTTTCCTGAGGGGAGGTGAAGGGGGGGTGGAGGGGCAGCAGAGGGAGCAGAGGGAAAAGGGGAAGCTCAGTCTGGGAAGGCCTCTTGGAGGAGGTGAGCTCTAAGTAGGGCTTTGAATAGGAGAAGATAATTTGTTTGGCGGAGGTGAGGAGGGAGAGCATTCCAGGACAGCGGGAGGACGTGGCCCAGGGATCGATGGCAGGATAGGCGAGAACGGGTCACGGTGAGGAGGTGGGTGGCAGAGGAGCGGAGTGTGCAGGGTGGGCAGTAGAAAAAGAGAAGGGAGGAGAGGTAGGATGGGGCAAGGTGATGGAGAGCCTTGAAGCCTAGTGTGAGAAGTTTTTGTTTCATGCAGAGGTTGATAGACAACCTCTGGAGGTTTTTAAGAAGGGGTGTAATATGCCCAGAGCGTTTCTGCAGGAAGATGATCTGGCAGCAGAGTGAAGAATAGACTGGAGTGGGGAGAGACAGGAGGAAGGGAGATCAAAGAGAAGGCTGACACAATAATCCAGCCGGAATATTATGAGAGCCTGTACCAGTAAGAAAGCCATTAGGGTGGAGAGGAAAGGGAGGATCTTGGCGATATTATAAAGGTGAGACCGGCAGGTCTTGGTAACGGATTGGATGTGAAAGCCGAGTCAAAGATGACACCGAGGTTGCAGGCTTGAGAGACGAGAAGGATGGTTGTACCATCCACAGTGATAGGGAAATCAGGAAGAGGACAGGGCTTGGGAGGGAAGATAAGGAGCTCAGTTTTGGACATGTTGAGTTTTAGGTAGCGGGCAGACATCCAGGTAGAGATGTCTTGGAGGCAGGAGGAGATATGAGCCTGAAGGGAGGGGGAGAGAACAGGGGCAGAGATGTAGATCTGTGTCTCATCTACATAGAGATGAGAGTTGAAGCCGTGAGAGCGAATGAGTTCACCAAGGGAGTGAGTGTAGATGGAGAACAGAAGAGGGCCAAGAACTAACCCTTGAAGAACCCCAACAGTTAGAGGATGGGAGGGGGAGGAGGAGCCTGTGAAGGAGACCGAGAATGACTGGCCAGAGAGATAAGAGAAGAACCAGGAGAGGATGGAGTCCATGAAGCCAAGGTGAGATAAGATGTGGAGGAGAAGGGGATTGTCAACAGTGTCAAAGGCGGCTAAGAGGTCAAGAAGGATTAGGATAGAGTAGCAGCCATTGTATTTGGCAAGAAGGAGGTCATGGGTGACCTTTGAGAGAGCAGTCTCGGTAGAGTGGAGGGGACGGAAGCCAGATTGGAGGGGGTCCAGGAGAGAAGGGGAGATAAGAAATTTTAGGCAGTGAGTGTAGATGACTCATTCTAGGAGCTTGGAAAGGAAGGGTAGTAGGGAGATAGGGTGATAACTGGAAGGCGAAGTGGGGTCAAGAGAGGGTTTTTTTAGGATGGGGGAGACATGGCCATGTTTGAAGGCAGAGGGGAAGAAGCCATTGGAGAGTGAGTGGTTAAAAATAGAAGTGTCTCTCCCCACCCCCCAAACTGTGAGCTCTTTGTGAGCAGGAATTGTCACTCTTTATTACTCTATTGTACTTCCTGAAGTGCTTAGTACAGTGCTCTGCACACAGTAAGCACTTAATAAATATGATTGAATGAATGAATGAATGAATGAATGAATGAATGATTTTCTTTGCTCATGTTCATATATTGGTAGATTCAAATAGAGGATGTTTGTAGTGTTTATAATTTTTATAGTTTTGTAGTACAATATTTATCATCCATTCCTTCCCCCAGTACAGAACATATGAAAGGTTTGGGTTCTGCCATTTGGAGCAGAAAATCCAGAGCCCAAGGTCATTCACATGGATTTGCTAAGTGGATCTTAAATGGAAAATGGAGTGTTTCCCATTCCCAGAGAGCAGCTGAAATCCTGAGACTGCTGCCTTGTGTTAAATCAATGTTTAAGTCTGAGCTTTTCATTCCTCACACACGGATTGTGCCACCAAGGGATGGTGTTGGGTTTTTTTTTTTTTTCTAGAGGAAAATCTTTAGAAGAGTTTTCTATTTTTTCCTGTTCAATTTTTGCATCCAATCCGCAAAGGGTAAGCCTCAATATAAGTGCATAGGTGACCCTATGCAATGCATGATGGTGGGGGAGGTAGGGGTGGGGCTGGTCTTGCCTCTGGGTTTTACATTTGAACCCCACTGCTAACTCATCATGGTGACTGACACAGATGAATTCAGGTTTTTCCTCACCTATCCCACCCCCTAAACTACTCCTATCCTGGGAAGTTTTAGGAGAGTCCACATAATTTAGATAGGTCGTTGCAGTTGTGAGAGTACACTATCAGATGTCAAGCTGACTTTCTGAAGAAATACAACTAAGATCTTAGTCCCCCACAAAACTCACCGTATATGCCAAATCACATCCTCTTCTTTCCCAGGGTATTTTTAAGGACTGTCACTAAAAAAGACTAGTAGTATTTTCCCTTTTCCATAACTGGTTAATGAGTCAGCTCAATTCAATTCCATTTGATCATATTTATTGAGCGCTTACTATGTGAAGAGGATGCATCAGTACTAGGAAGAAACTGCCAGATTGTGTGAATGCTTTTCAACATCAATCAACTAATGAATAGTATTTATTAAGTGTTTTCTATGTGCACAGCACTGTACTAAGCACTTGGGAAAATGCAATACAGTAGAATTAGCAGACCTGTCCCCTGTCCATAATGACTTTACAGTCTAGAGGGAGAGGCAGACATTAATATAAATAACTGATTTATAATATATAAAGATATGTACATAAATGCTGTAGGGTTGAGGGTGTGAAAAATATCAGATGCCCAAAGGTCACAGATCCAACCACACAAAGATGCACAAGGGAGAGCTAGCCTGGGAAAAGAGGGCTTAACCAGAGAAGCCCCATGCAGACCTAAGCCTAGAGACAAATATTTTCGTGGCATTTGCCATTTCCTGGCAGTTCATGGCATTTCCCCTCCCCACAACACTTGTGTATATTTGCACATATTTATTACTCTATTTTATTAAGATATGCATATATCTATGATTCTATTTATCTGTTTTGATGGTATTGATGCCTGTCTACTTGTTTTGTTTGTTGTCTGTCTCCCCCTTCTAGACTGTGAGCCCTTTCTTGGGTAGGGATTGTCTCTGTTGCCGAATTGTACGTTCCAAGTGCTAAGTACAGTGCTCTGCATACATTAAGCGCTCAATAAATACAATTGAATTTGGGTGGGGTCAAAGGGGGGTGAGTTAGGGGGAGAATGTTGCTAACGTCTAGACAGAGTTGTTGATTAAAATATGTTGAACCAGACCACCCCTTAGAGCAGATAGTCCTCAGAGTCTAGAATGGAGGCGTGAAGAACCTCGTTAAAGTGAAGTTCTCTAAAATTCAATGACAGACTAGTACACTTTACTAATTCAAAATGACCCTGATATCTCCTTCCATTTCCTTAAACTATTCAGTTTAACTGCCCTGTTATAATTGATCCTTGAAAAAATAATAATGTCAATCATTAAACTTTTCTAGTTGCTAAATCTTGGGGTAGACACAAAGTTATAGGATTGGACAAAGATCCTGTCCCCTATAGTCCTCACAATCTACCATATCCCCATTGTATTAATGAGGAAACTGAGGTCTAGGCAGATTAAATGACTTGCCCAAGGTCTCACAATAGACAGAGCTGGAAAATGAATTGGGATCTACTGACTCCTAGTCGTGTGATCTTCTGATTAAGCCATATTGCTTATCAGGGCAACAGAACCCTTACTTTCTGAACCAAAAAAATGAAAAAAACAGCACAACTCTGCATCGTATATTTCCTTTGAAAGAGAGAGAGAGAGAGAGAGCTCTGGGAAGATGAGGAAAAGGAGAATCATTAGATTTCCTGGTTGATCGGAAGCCTTGTACAAGCATGGGAAGCAGTGTGGCCTAGAGGAAAGAGATGGGCCTAAGAATCAGAGGACCTGGATTCTAACCCCCTCTTCACCACTTGACTGCTAGGTGACCTTGGGCAAATCACTTAACTTCTGTGTGTGCTTCCATTTTCTCATCTGTAAAATGTAGATTAAAACTACTAGCCCTGTGTGGGACAGGGACCCATTCCAGTGATATTTTACTATATCTACCCGAGTGGTCAGTACAGTGCCTGACACAAAGTAAGTGCTTAACAAACACCTAAAAAAATTATGCAATCTCCCAAGGAAAGTTTTCTCTCTGCATGGCTTCAAACCATCAGCAAAGCCACAAAATTTCTGAGAAAGCTAGGTGCAACTCTGTCCTTCACATAATTGAAAAGGAGGCCACTCCCAAATGCTCTAGAAATAAATGTGTGTTTTCAGGGTTCGATTTCCTCCTTCCAAAGGATTTTGCCACAGTGGGAAAGGTTTGTGTGCTTCTCTGATGTGGTTAGGTTGCTTAGGAAATAGGTTAATAGTGACGTATCCAGACTTTGTGGGACCTAACTGCACACTGAAAAGCACTGCTCCATCAAGAGTTTTGAGGGAAGCAGCCTCCTTTGATTCGCTGAAGGAAGCAGAATGAAACTCCTCGACATCACCATCCAGGACCTATGCCCAAGTCTCACAGTCCTAGGAGCGCCCCGGGGAAGTAATAGTTGTCACAGTATTCATTGAGTACTCACCATGTGCAGAACACTGTACATAGTGTTAGGAGATAATATACAGGCAGGAAATGGCCATGGGCAAGCAGGGGGCACCCCATCCAGTGTACTCTGAGATGCTAGTACCTGGATGAGATGCTGAAAGACCATTCAAGTCCCAGGAATTGAACAAAGTTATAAAGGAACCATGCTTGGGTGAAAGATAATTTTGACCCTAGGGGTAGCCCTGCAGGCATAATTGGCCAGGTTATTTCGGCTCCTGGGTTACCCAAAGGTGGTTAGTCTTCCTCTCCTCTTAGCAAGTGAGGTAGGGACTAGGTCTGATCTGCTTATACTGAGTCTACCTTAATATTTTGCATCTAGAAAACACTTTACAATTACCATTATTATGTTATGATTATTTTGATTTTTCAGATGGAATATTTTTTGGTTTGAGGATACTTCTGCCTGCTATGTAAGTGAGACAAACTGGAAGGATCTGGGGAAAAAAATGGAGAGAGCATGGTGGTTAAATTCATGTATGGTTCACATATATAGGGCACACAAAAGAGGTGGAGGAGAGAGTGTAGTTATTTCACTTCTTCGCCCACACCAAATGGTGCTAACAATCAATCCATTAAAAGTATTTACTAAATGCTTAGTCTGTGTAAAACATTATACTATATACTTGGAAGAGCACAGTGGAATTAGGAGACACAATCCCTGCCCTCCAGAGCTTTTAACGTTATCTAGGAGGCAAATACTAAAATGCATTTCAGGTAGTGGGAAGCAACAGACTTTACAGGAACATAGATAGGTGCTACTGGGACTGGTTGTAGGGGGAGAAGGAGAGCAATATAGACTAGTGGATAGAGCACAAGCCTGGGAGTCCGAAGGACTTGGGTTCTAATCCTAGCTCTGCCACTTGTCTGGTGTGCGACTTTGGGAAAGTCAGTTCACTTCTTTGTGCCTCAATTACCTCATCTGTAAAATGGGGATTATAACTCTGAGCCCTATGTGTTCAACCTGATTAGCCTGATTATCCCACTCCATATTAAGTGCCTGGCACATAGTAAGCACTTAAAAATCATTATAAAAAAAGCTCAGTTACCTCATCTGTAAAATGGGCATTAAAATCCTCATCCCTCCAATTTAGACTGTGAACCTCACGTAGGACAGAGCCTGATTATCCTGTATCTACCTCATAGTAAGCACTTAACAAGTACCATTAAAACAAAGCAAAACAAAAAAGTCTTAAGTCCTTCCACTGCATGTATTTCTGATGGTCTTAAAATACCTAATGGAATTATTGACACAGTTTTAATTATTCTAAATCTTGGCTTCTCCTAAATTGATATGAAACAATGACTAGGGTTTACTATGATGACTAGATTGTAACCTTCAAAATCTCACCCTGATTTGGGGAAAGAACAAGAGCAAATGGCAAGTAAATCTGACTCTCCTCCTGAAAACGTCTGTGCTACTTCTACTTTATATATAGATGTTTCCCTATCTTCTTTGTCCTCCTTCTTAACATTCTGCAGAAAAAAAACACACCGAAAAACACAAAAAAAGACCCATAATGTATTGATTCCTCTGGAACAATGCCTAGTAATTTAACTTTTGAAAAACCGACAACCTCCAAATGAAAACATATTTCACTGGAGAAGTACACAGGTCTTCACAGCAGGTAAAATGTAATTTCAAGTGTATGGTTTGTAGGATAGCATTCTTCATATGAGACAGTGAAAATGCCAAAGGTGTGCTGCACAGTTCTCTTTGAATCAGCTAGTGAAGTAAGATAGCCTTTGACCTCTGATTTCTGAGCTCCTCAATGAGCACTAAGGATGATGAGCAACATCCTAAAATGGATGGGATGGCCACATACCGGGAAAATTACATAAAAGCTGCCTGGGATTTTATAGAAATAATGAATCATCTCTTGGTTTGTAGGATTTTGCCAAGTAAATTTAGAAATGTGGTAGAGGGACTGGTTTCTTTAATGATTTGATCTGTTCCTCCCAGTGGTGAAAGAAACTTAAGGATTTTCAAAAGCATCTTTGAGAAACAACAGAAAAAGCAATAGGGAAAACCAGACTAAGTACCATATTGTGTCTGTCTTTGAAGGGACAAATAGGTTGCAAATGTTGTTGGTGTTCTCCATTCACATTAAATACTAGGGTCAGTATTAACCTAACGTACATGTGGCAGGTTAATCAATCAATCAATCAGTGGTATTTATTGAGTACTTATTGCATATAGCACACTATCAGGAAAACAACATAGCCTGATTGACAGGTAGAATTTTATATTTAATGTTGGTATTTGTTAAGCGCTTACTATGTGCCGAGCACTGTTCTAAGCGCTGGGGTAGACATAGGGGAATCAGGTTGTCCCACGTGGGGCTCACAGTCTTAATCCCCATTTTACAGATGAGGGAACTGAGGCACAGAGAAGTTAAGTGACTTGCCCACAGTCACACAGCCGACAAGTGGCAGAGCTGGGATTCGAACTCATGAGCCCTGACTCCAAAACCCATGCTCTTTCCACTGAGCCACGCTGCTTCTCCAACCATCATGCCCTCTGCAAATATTTTCCCTCTCCACCTTTACCTGTGAATATCACATAGCATTCAATAGCATTCTCTCACAGAAAAATAGCTTGTCTGCATGATTGTAAATAATAATTATAAATACTACTAATAATAAATATCAATAATAATGACAGTGATAATATAATGATATGTGTGGTATGTGTCAAGTGCTTACAATGAGCCAAGCATTGGGGTAAGTGATAATAATAATGATGATGGTATTTGCTAAGCACTTACTATCTGCCAGGGGATCCCGGGGTAGAGACGAGAAAATTTAGTTAGACACAGTTCCTGTCCCGTGGGGGGCTCAGAGTCTCAATCCCCTTTTTACAGATGAGGTAACTGAGGCCCAGAGAAGTGAAGTGACTTGCCCAAGATCACACAGCAGACAAGTGGTGGAGCCAGCAGATAAGACACAGTTTCTGTCCCATATGGGGCTCATGTCTAAGGGGGAGAGAGAACAAGTCTTTAAAATCTATTTTGCTATTGAGGAAACTGAGGCACAGGGAAGTAAAGGGACTCACCCGAGATCCCACAGCTGACATATGGCAGAGCCAGGATGAGACATTTGATCTCCTGACTCCCAGGCATGTGCTCTTCCACCTGGGCATGCGAACTATACTCTTTGACGGTAGGGACTGTGCCCGCCAATTCTATTGTATTGTATTTTCCCATGTGCTTTAATTGCTCAATTGTAACTGCTCAATGAATACCACTGATTTATTGATCAATTCTCTAACTTGGTCCATAATCCAATTAACTGTTTCCTAGTCATACCATTCCTTAGCATTAATCTGTTTGTGAGGTGCTAGCATACCTTCAATTAAGATACCAAAATACCCCCCACATCAGAGCTCACAGAAAATAATCTTATGGTCTGTCATCTACAGAATTCTTTCTCAGATCTCTTGATGTTTAAGATATAGATTTCTTCAAAAAGAATGGACATGGAGAGGGGAAATCAATTTTGTTCTAACTGGCCAGTTTCTGCAGCCTATCTTTTAGCTTAAAGTGAAATCTACATTTTAGGAAAGTGCCTTTCATTTGAAGTTCTTCACTGTTGCTTCCAGATATGTCTTTCCTTAGCAATAACCACAGCGTTTTTTAAATCCCAAAGGAACTTAAAAGCAAATCAATTTTCCACAGAGATAATCTAAATAATTTGGTTTTGAAAACATTCTGCCTATACTATCACATTCTGGGCAAAGCGGAGGCAAGATGGTTGTGAAAATTTGAGCCTGATAACTTCATACAGGCTTGACAAGTATTCCAAGATTCCTGCTGTTGTTAAATGAATTAAAAGGAACAGGTTTTAAGGAAAATATGTTGATAACAGCAAAACGTTGAACCTTGGTAGTGCTTTCCCACAGTTATTGTTGAAGTCTTTGCCAGTTTCTGAAAGACTTATAATCTTCTTCATGAATGCATTCGAGCTACAGTAATTTAGTAGTGCTGTGCCCCTGTAACTTTTAATTATCTGTTTAATCAGGCTGTGAATAAACTAAAGTAGGTTAATATAAAAAATCCTGCATGGAGCAAGTGGACTGTACCTGAAGCATAGCCAGGGCCTGGTGAGTTCACAAGAATAAGGCAGGCCGACCTGCTAGCTGAAATGATGTGATATTATCCCTGGCGATATGGCACAGCATTATTTTGAACAGATCTAGCCTTCTAAACCCAGTGTTTGACATTAATTCAAAATGTCAAACTGGAGACATTTTCTCCCTTAATATGTCCACATTTAAGAGTAATTTTCTTCTTTCCTATTCTGCTGGTTCCAAATTCAGTTTCTTGGAAATATTAAATGGGAGTCAACATAAGTTTCAGCAGTACAACATGGTACCTGCTGTGCAATAAAATGTACTGCCTCCTCCTATAGCCTCATCTTCCAAGATCTGGGAGAAATCCCTTATTTCTCAGTATCTTTCAACTTTTTGAGTACTAGACCCTTTGTATAGAATTGAGATATGATGCAGATGTCCCTCACATGTAATAATAATAATGATAAAATAATAATGAGAAGGATAATATTTTGTTAACTGTTTTCCATTTGCCAAGTATGGTACTAAGTGCTGGGGTACTAAGATCTGTCCCACTTGAGGCTCAGTCTAAGTAGATGGAGTAGAATTTAACCCCCATTTTAACAGATAAGGAAACCTAGGCATAGAGAAATAAAGTGACTTGCCCAAGGTCATACCACAGACATGTGACAAAGCTGGGATTAGAACCCAGGTTCTCTGACTTCCTGTCTGTCCTCTTTCCAGTAAGCCTCTCTCCTTCCCATTTATGGTTATTCTCACTGTTCATTATTGCAGACCTCCAGGGACAGCTCTTTACTTTGAATGGAGACTGTGAATTAATTTCTATTTTTATTACTTCAGCAAACAGGTTCCTGTTAGAATCATCACACCCCATCTATTGTCAGGAAAAAAAAAAAGATGAAGTATTTTGGAGTAGAGAAGAGCGAGGAAGGTAAATGCAAGTTCAAATCACACAAATATGCAGAGGAAAACCTTCAATATTTGTTACCACAAAGAAGCGTAAAGAGAGTTTCCCTTTCAAGGTTCTACATTAATTCCCAAATGAAATAATAACAAGCTATTTCAATACTGTGAAGGCAGGATTGCATTTGCTTTAGTAGATTCTTGATCTAGGCACCAACGCTGGGAAATTTATGAATAGAACTCAAGAAACAAAGTTTTATAGCAACTGCTTTAGCTGAGTGCCTCAGGCTAAATTCTCTTGCCACCTATTCCTTTTTAGTTCAGGGAGTTCTCACTAACTGCAATGAAGGAAGACACTCAGAGGGAAAATTCAAACACTAAGTGGAGCTAGTGAAATTTGATTTTCCCTTTTTTTTAGGATTTGTAATTGTTTCCAAGTATAAGAATGCTGCTTTGTGTAATCCCGTAGAGCTAAGGCAGATTTGAAATTACAACTTGGATGATCACGTCACTCGAAAACTGCCTGTTCTTGCAAACACACTGATTTTCACGGTGGTATACAGCAATAGGTTTCTAAGATCTGTTAAAACCTCCATTTTAATAGAGATGATTTTTTTCCATTCTCACATACTGTAGCCTTCATCCAGTAAATGGTTATTATAAATGGTGAACAGTTGAATGTTGGGCTTTGTAAATTTTTCACATCAGTCCTGCAAATATATCCTGCAAATATATTATATGTGTTCAGAAGGAAGGAGAGCTATGGAGAGACAAGGGAAAACAGCACTGGATCCTGCAAAAATTAAACGTAATGTACTTGATTAATATTAATGTCTCTCCCCTCTAGAATGTAAGCTCACTATGGGCAAGGAATGTGTTTATTATATTGTTGTGTTGTACTTTCACAAGCTGAGTAACTACTCTGCACACAGTAAGTGCTCAATAAATATGATTTTTTCTTTAAAATTGCAAGTCCCAAATGAGACAGGGAATATGCCTATAATGATTGTTCTGTATGTAACCCAGCTCTTAGCATAGTACTTGGCACAAAATGAGGGCTTAGCAAGTGTTGTTATTATTATTATTACTAATATTCACAAAGTGTGGCCAGGACTGTGGGTTCTACACTGGGCTTTTCATCCACATACTCGTATTTATTAGTATGTGAATTTCTTCTTCTAGACATTTGTCCTCTAAAAACATGAATGACAACTACATATATACATATATAGAAAGAGGAAACGTTATGAGGGTTGGAGGAAACAAAAATAAATATTCTGAAAGTTTCAACTAAATTCATACTTTCTTATAATAATCCCTATTATAGTAATAACAATCTTTTTAGACTGCAAGTAACTTGTGAGCCCCAAATTTATCACTTTGTTTTACATTTCCCAAGAGTTCAGAAGGGTGTATTGCATCTAGTGGGTGCTGAATAAATACTATTACAGCTAGTAGTTTAGATTCTATTTCTGTATTCAAGGTCCACTGCCTCAAATACCAAAAGGCTTCTAGGGGATGAAACCAGGCTGGGGTTCAGGAATCAGAAATCAGAATCCACTTGAGCTGTGGATCAGGGCAAGGGGTGTCAATTAGTCACTCAGTGGTATTTATTGCATACTTATGTGCAGAACACTATACTAAGCGCTTAATAATTGTGGTATTTAAGTGCTTACTCTGTGCAAAGTACTGGACTAAGTCTAGGGAGAATACAAGATAATAAAGTCTGACATAGACTATGTCCCCCATGGAGTCTCAGAAAAAGAACAGGTATCAAATCCCAATTTTACAGATAGGAAACAGAGACTCAGTGAGGTTGAGTGACTTGCCCTAGGTCACACAGTGGGTAAGTGGCAGATGTGGAATCAGAACACAGGTCCTCTAAGCCCCAGGCTCAAACTCTTTCCAGTAGGCCACGATGTTCTTAAAAGTTTAGATCATTTAGGAAAGAGCAGATATATTTTTCTTCTATTTCTTTCTTTGCTTTCCAAGAAAGAATCTCCATTGTCATTTTTAAATAAAGTGTTTGAATTTGGAATTCATTGAACATCAAGATGAGTTTGTATTGTTATTCCATATTTGGCAAAATCTATTAAATTTCCATCCTCTCTTCTTTGCAGTCTTACATTTCCTCCTGTCTTTAGAACATCCCTACTTGGATGTACCTCAAACATGCCAAACTCTACATGTCCAAACCAGAACACTTCCTCTTCCACCAAAACCCTGCTCTGCCCTGTTTTTCCCATCACACTAGACAACACCACTATACTTGATGTCCATGCTTGTAAACTTGGTATTATCTTCAACTCATCTTTCTCATTCAATCTGATGCCAAATCCTAGCAATTTTACTTTCATAATCACTCTTCAATGGATCAATCAATCATATCCATTGAGTTCTTGTTATGTGCAGGACCCTGTACTAAGTATTTGGGTAAATACAATATATCAGAGTTGATAGACATGTTCCCTGCCCACAATGAAGTTACAGTTTATAGGGAAAGACATACTAAAATCAATCAATAAATCACTGATATGCACATAAGGGTGCATAAGAGGGCTGAAGGATGGTAGAATAAAGGGTACAAATCTAAGTGCAAGGGTGATGCAGAAGGGAGAGGAAAAGAAATGAGGGCTTAGTCAGGGAAGACCTTTTGGAGGAGATGTGCTTTTATTACGGCTTTGAAGGTGAGGGGAGTGAGTGTCTCTTATAAGTGAAGTGGGAGGGAATTCCAGGTCAGAGGCAGGATGTTGGCAAGGGGTCAACAAAAAAATAGATGAGATCAAGGTGCAGTGAGTAGGTTGGTATTAGGGGAATGAAGTGTTCAGGCTGGCTTGTAGTTAGGAGAGCAATGAGGTAAAGTAGAAAGGAGGTAGGTGATTGATTGCTTTGATGCCAGTGGTAAGGAGTTTCTTTTTGATGTGGAGGTGGATGGGCAATATTTTTTTAGGCTTTTGAGGAGTGGGGAAACATGGACTGAATGCTACTGTAGAAAAATGATCTGGTCAGCAGAGTGAAGTGTGGACTGATGTGGGGAGAGACAAGAGGCAGGGAGGTCAGCAAGGAGGCTGTGGTAGTAATCAAGGCAGGACAGGATAAGTGCTTTGATTAATATGGTAGCAGTTTGGATGGAGAGGAAAAGGCATAATTTAACAATGCAGTGAAGATTGAACCAACAGAATTTGGAGATGGATTTAATATGTGGGGTGATTGAGAAAGATGAGTTGAGGATAACACCAAGGTTATGGGCTTTTGAGTCAGGGAGGTTGATGGTGCTGTCTGCAGTGTTGGGAAACTAATGGGGAGGACAGGATCTGCTGGGTGATCTTGGTCAAGTTATGTAACTTCCTCCTGTCAGTGTTACATCACCTGTAGATTGGGGATTAAGATTGTGAGCTCCATGTGACCCCCATTGTGAATTCCTGCCCCCTTCTCCTGGAAACGTTATTCAACATTGGCTTCACTGACTCTGCCCTCTCCTGGTTCTTCTCTTATCTCTCTGACCTTTCATTCTCAGCCTCCTTAGCAGGCTCTTCCTCTACCTCCCACATCCAAACTGTGGGGGACCCTCAAGGATCAGTTCCGGGTCCCCTTCTATTCTCCTACGCCCAAACCCTTGGAGAGGTCATTTGTTCCCACCTCTATGCAGATGATAACCAGTTCTACATCTCCTACCCTGATCTCTCTCCCTCTTGGCAGTCTTGCATTTCCTCTTGCCTTCATGACATCTCTTCATGGATGTTCCCCAGTCACCTCAAGCTTAACATGTCAAAAACAGAGCTTCTTATCTTTCTCCCCAAGCCCTGTTCTTCCCTGACTTTCCCATCACTGTAAACAACAGCACCATCCTTCCTGTTTCACAAGCCCATAATCTTGGCATTATCCTTGAATCCTCTCTGCCATTCAACCCACATATTGAATACATCACTAAATCCTGTCATTCCACCTTGACATCACTAAAATCTGCCCTTTCCTCTCCATCCAAACTGCTATCATGTTAATACAATCACGCATCATATCCTGCCTGAATTACTACATCAGCATTCTTGCTGACCTCCCAGACTCCTGTTTCCCTGCATTCCAGTCCAAACTTCACTCTTCTGCCTGGGTCATTGCTCTACAAAAATGTTCAGTACATTTCACCCCACTCCTCAAAAACCTCCAGTGGTTGCCCATTCACCTTTCCATCGAACAAAAACTCCTCATCATTAGCTTTAAAGCACTCCACCACTTTGTCTCCTCCTACCTCACCTCACTACTCTCCTTCTACAACCCAGCCCCCACACTTCACTCCTCTAATGCTAACCTTCTCACAGTGCCTCAATCATGCCTGTCTCAATGCCGACCCCTAGCCCATGACCTTTCCTCTGACCTGGAATGCCCTCCCTCCTCAAATCTGACAGACAAGTACTCTCCCCCCTTCAAAGACTTATTGAAAATACATCTCCTCCAGGAGGCCTTCCCTGACTAAGCCCTTTTCCTCGTCTCCCACTCCCTTCTGCATCCCCATGACTTGCTCCCTTTGCTCTTCCCCTCTTCCCCACAGTGCTTACGCACATATCTGTAATTTCATTTATTTGTATTGATGTCTATCTCCCTCCATCTAGCCTGTAAGCTCATTATTGGCAGGGGATATGACTGTTTACTATTGTATTGTATCATCCCAAGTGCTTAATACAGTGCTCTGCACACAGTAAGTGTTCAATAAATATCACTGAACGTATGAATAAATATAGGAAATGGACTATGTCCACTCTGAATAGCTTGTATCTACTCTAGTGCTTACTACAATGTCTGGCACACAGTAAACACTTAACAAATACCATATAACGGGTTTGGATGAGAATATAAGGAGTTCTGTTTTTAACATCTTATATATGAGGTGTTGGCAGAACATCCAAGTAGAGAGGCCCTGAAGGCAGGAGGAAATGTGAAATTGCAGGGAAGCAGAGAGATCAGAGCTGGAGATGTAGAATTGGGTGTCATCCACATAGAGATGGTAGTTGAAACCATGTGAGTGAATGAATTCTCCAAGGGAGAGTGTGTAAATTGGGAATAGAAGGGGATCCAGAACCGAGCCTTGAGGACTTCCACAGTTAGGGGGTGAGAAGCAGAAAAGGAGCCCTCAACAGAGACTGAGAATAAATGATTGAAGATGTAGGAGGAGAACCAAGAAAGGACAGTGTCAGTGATGCCAAGGTTGTTAAATATGTACAAGAGAATAGGGTGTCAAAGTCAGCTGAGCATTTCATCTCCAAAGGGGAAGGGATTACATTTCATTCTTTTCCTGAATGACCCCTGGGTACCTAGAGGCCAGAGCCAAAAAAAGGTTCTTAATCAATATCATTGTTAATGATAATGATGACTAAACCTCTCCTCTCTTTTTGTCAACCAATCAGTTGATTAATGGTATCTATTGATCTATAAGTGTGAGGAACACTGCCGCAAGTGCTTGGAAAAGTATGCTACAACAGCATTGGTAGATATATTCCCATACACAATGAGTTTACAGTCTAGAAGGGGAGACAAACATAGAAATAAATAAATACATGAATAAATGTAGAAAGAAGGAAAGATGGAAAGAAAGGAAGGAAAATAAGGGGGGAAGGGATGAAAGAAAGAAGGAAGCAAGGTAAGGATGATTTTTTGGATATGTATATAAGTGCTGTAGGTCTGAGATTAGAGTGAATATCAAGTGCATAGAGAGTACAGATCCAAGTGAATGAATGATGCAGAATAGAGAAGTGGGGAGGGGGGAAGAGGGCTTAATCAGGGAAGACCTTTTGATTGAGATGTGATTTCAATAAGGCTTTGAAGACAGAGAAAGTGGTGGTCTGTCATAAATAGAGAACGTGGAAGTTTCACGCCAAAGGGAGGACTTGGACAAGGAGGTGGAGGTGAATAGATAAGATCAAGCTCTTGGGAGAGTGCAACAAAATTTGCAGACACATTCCCTACCCATAATGATCAAGTGTGTTTCGCTTTTAACTTGTTGACCAGAGTTTGGCTTCTCTTTCTGAAGTCTGCCTAGGAGAAAGCAGCATAGCCTAGTAGTTAGAGCATGGGCCTGGGAGTTAGAGAGACCTGGGTTCTAATCCTGATATGCCATTTGTCTGCTATCTTGGGCAAGTCACTTAACTTCTTGGTACCTAGTTACATAATCTGTAAAATGGGGATTAAGATTGAGAACTTTATGTGGGACAGGGACTTTATCCAACCTGATTATCTTATATCTACCCCAGCGTTTAATACAGTGCCTGGCCCAGAATAAGTGTTTAATAAATACTACAATTGTAATTAATTTTTACTATTTCTTACTATTCTTACTTAAGCCTCAGTTTGCCTTGTTCTGGACCCCTGAATTCTATAGGATGAGTGGCTCTACATCTTCCATTGAGAAGCAGGAAGCCCTGATGGGCCTGGACTTTGCAGGGAGTAGCTTAACCATAGACTAACCCATGGCCCTGAGGACACAATGTCCCCCACCTCCCAAAAGGCTAAAAGCAGGAGTCCTCACAAATCAACTGATCCCCGTCTCTAAACTTCAACAACGGCAAGCTGATCCAGTGCTCTGAAGCCGATGTTGAGGAGTTTTGATTTAAAAGAGAAGTGGAAGGGCAACCACTAGAAGTTCTTGGGAAGTGGGAAGACACAGACTGAATGTTTTTTTTTCAGAAAATTTATCCAGGCAGTAGAGTGAACTATGGACTGGAGGGAGGAGAGACAGGAGGCAGGCAGGTCAGCGAGGAGGCTAATTTCAAGGTGGGATATAAGCGCATGGATCAACGTGGTAGCAGTAGAGATGGAGAGGAAAGAGTGGATTTTAGTGATGTTATGAAAAAGTACTTTCCAAGTGCTTAGTACAGTGCTCTGTACACAGTAAATACTTAAAAAATATGATTGAATGAATGAACGAATGAAGAATCAACAGGCTTTGATGATAGATTTAGTATGTGTGTTAAATAAGAAGGATGAGTTGAGGATAATGTCAAGATATGGGCTTGAGAGAGAGAGAGATAAGTGGTTTTGACTTCCATGATGGAAAAGAAAGGAGGACGCAGTTTGAGTGGGAAGATGAGATGTTCTGTTTTGAACCTGTTAAGTTTGAGATGTTGGTGGGACATCCAGGTAGGGCTGTCCTGAAGGCAGAAGGAAATTCAAGACTGCAGAAGAGAGAGTTCAGGGCTAAGGAAGTGGATTTGGGAATCATCTGCCTAGGAATGGAAGTTGAACCCATGGGAGTTAATGAACTCTCCAAGGTCATACAATCCCATCTCAACAAGATCTATGTATTCATGTAAATCTATCCTCACCACTGTGTATATATGTATATTCAGCTGCATATTCAATTATTCATCTTGAATCATCTATTTGTAAATATTTTTATATCTGTCTCTGGGAAGGAAAGCTCTTATCACAGTCACTGGCACTCAACAGATGCTTAATCAATACCATCCCTGCTACTACTAGTATTTTAACTTTCACAAGATTAAATATTGCATTTTACACTATAAAGCATTCGTTGCTACTGTTACTGCTGTGATTCAATTTTGAATCCTTACTTCTACGTAGTTTTTCTGTGTATTCTAAGAAGATGTTCTGACATTAAAGTTCACCTATGGGTGCATGTATAACTGAGAAGACTAATGTAAGAACCAGTCCCTGTCACATTGTGTGCACCCCTTGGCGAGCTGTCATATATGGTTTGCAGCTTGTGGTGGTCTTCCCTTTCCTTCCTCCTGGGCTCTTGTTTTTGGTGATGTTTCTGCTACTTGGTAGCATACATCGTAGTGACTATCTGCTCCAGTTGACATCTAGTTTTCAGGTGAACTGGATCCTTGTCTGAAGCATTTTTTAACTGGATATTTACAATGTTTTCTTTGTCTTTAGTTCAGGTTCCTCAGTTTCAGCTCACCATTAAGCAGCTGTTGGACACAACCTCCATTCTGCTGAGCAGAGTATTTCCAAGACTGGCTGTACATGGCAGGAAAAAGTAAATAAAAATATTGATCTCACTGTTACCCACATTAACTTAAATTTTAAAATACCTTCATGGGTGTGGTGAGCCCACAACAAGCTGCCTTATCAGTGACTGTTTGTGTGTTGCAAAGAGAGTAATGGGCTTTACTTGGGTCAGGTGATTACTGGCCTGTGGGGGCAGAGCATAGGGGGAGGTGTGCCTTCTCTCCCTGTTATACCTGGTAAGGGGCCTGGACCAATCAATGACTGCCTCACAGATCCACAGCTGTAATACCTAAGGCAGATAAAAAGGGCCCCCAGGAGGCACTACAGAGGGTAGAAGCATGGAAGAAATGTGTTAGGAGCAGTAAAAGGCAGTAGTGCTTGAAAGCAGAAAGAAGCATTGGCAGAATGGGCTCATTTGACCACAGACTGGGTATTGAACCCTTGGTGAGAGTAGAAATATGTGTCACTCCCTTGCATGTTGATAAAACTAGTAAAAAAAAACTTCACAGTAACCTTGGTGATCAGAGGTGTGGTTTGAACTCTGTTATGTGTCACCCAGTCTTCCCCTGATCCAAGAAGGTCCTGTTTGGTATGAGCCAGTGGGGGGCTTGTGACAATGGGAAATTTATTCTGGTATACAGTGACTTCTTCAAATGCATATGATTTTACTATACGTCTAGACTACAATGCTGATAGGGAATTAAGGAGTTTTATTTGGACAAAATGTCTATCTGATTGATGAAGTTGCATTGTCAATAGAAATGGTTGTGGGAGTGTGGATTGGGATTGTGTCTACCAACACTTTTTTTTTTAGTGGTGTATGTTAAGTGCTTACTATGTGCCAGGCACTGTACTAAGCACTTGGCAGATACAAAACAATAAGACTGGACACAGCCTTGGTACTACATGGGGTTTACTGTCTCAATCTCCAATTCCCAGTTAAAGTAACTGAGGCACAGAGAAGGTAAAAGGCAAACAGCAGAGAAGGGGCAAAGCTGGGATTAGAGTCCAGATCATTGAAGACCAGGTCCATGGTTGATCACTAGACAACTCTGTAATCTCTGAGAAACTGTCTACTTGTGTACTACTTGATCTAACCAAAACATAAGGAGAGGTTAGTCTGGACTCTTTGTAAGCTCCCTGAGACCAGAGATTGCATCTACCAAATATGTTCTATTGCACTTTAAAACACTCTCACCTTCCTCCTTCGTACCTCATCTCGCTGCTCTCCTACACCAATCTAGCCTGTACACTTTGCTCTTATAATGCCACTCTACTCACTGTACCTTGATCTCCTCTACTTCATCGCCTACCTCTTGCACACACCTTGCCTCTGCCTGGCACTTTGGTCTTCATATCTGACAGAAAATTGCTCTCCAAACCTTCAATTATTCTCCACACCTTCAAAGCCTTATTGAAGGCAAATTTCCTTCAGCAGGTCTTCCCCTACTCAGGCATTTCCTTTTTTCCCACTCCCTTTTGCCTTGTCCTGATTTGTTCCCTTTATTCACCCCTACCTTAGCCACACAGCAGTTATATACATATCCCCCTCTAGATTTTAAAATCACTTTGGTCAGGAAATTCATCTTCTGACTCTGTTGTGTTGTACTCTCCTAAGCATTTAGTACTGCGTTCTGCCCACAGTAAGCACTCAGTAAATAAAATTGATTGATTGGTTCATTGACTTAATGCAGTGCCGGCAACCAAGTAAGTGCTCAATAAATATTATTAATTATACAGAGCAACACTAATTGTCCAGGATATTGCCCACAAGCCCAAGTCACACTTCCCTCACACACTTCCAATATTGATTTTCCAGACAGAATCTGTTTAAGAATTATATTCATTTACACCAAGTGCATTTGATTTCTCTGGGGAGCTGAAAGTAGTTTCTATTTCCAAGGGAATTCAATCAGTAAATCAATGAATGGTATTTATTGATCATTTACTGTGTGCAGAGCACTGTACTGAATATCTGGGAGAGTACAGTACAGTAGAGTGAGAAGATGAGATCCCTGCCCTCAGGGAAAATGTGCTTCTGTCAAATCCTGAGGAAAAGGGAAGTAGAAAAGGAGAGAAATAAGAAACAGGGGAATCAGAAAAGCCCTAAGGCCCAGTGAGGAGAGCAATTTTAAATGTATAATTAACATTCATTAACATCAACTTCTCTCATACTCCAGTCACAGAGGAAAAGGGAGACTTAGAGACAGGATTCCTTGAATTCTCTGATTCAGAGAGAAGGTGAAGGAACTGTATTTCTCTTGCTCTTGGGTTTGGGTTCCAACAAAATATTTTTTCCTTATCTGAACAAGTCAGACTTCCAAGTGTTTTTAATAGTTGCTGTCTACATATAAGTTGTTTTTTTCTCTCTAATTTCCATGTTCCTTTATCACAGTTGAATTAGAAATGGTTAACCTTTTCCATTTTTATTTACTCCTTTATTTTGCCTATTGCAAAAGAACCCATAAACTTCTTTAACCTCATAAGCTTCAAGACCATGAATGAAGCTATTTATTAGCTGTATATAAGTCAGATGAGTGACAAAACCTCTACTATCAGAGGTCCTGGAGCCATATTTTTATACTTATGTGATATTTTCAGGACCCAAGGGAAAATAAGTTTTAAAGACATTTTGTGTTCACCTTCAACCTGTTGATTAAAATCAGCTACACTATTGGCTGGTAAGCTGCACTTCAAATGGATTGTTTCTTTGAGCCTGGAAGAACTGGTGATGGGTAAGATTCAAATCAAACATTTAAATTTGACTTCCAATTCACTTCCAATACTTTAACGAGATTTAAGCTCAAAGCTTTCATCTCTGGCAGTGTAGTTTTTGGTTTAGGTTCAAATGGATAAAAAAATATAGTTGGCAGAAATATAGCCAGGAGAGGAACAAAAGAACACATTTTGCCAGATCCTTTTAATGTGCAAAATACATCTTCAGAAATTTCTGGGAAAATGCAAAATGTCTTTGCTTTATGAGCTTTTTCCTTTCTGCAGAGGGGGTTGGAAATAGCTCATGGTAGCATGAAACAACCCCTTGTAGCTCTCTGTTTATTCCAACAATAAGTTTTAGGCTTACTTTTTCTGCCAACAAATGATTATGGCAGATATTTCTTTTCCAGATTAAAACTGGACCAGGCTGGATTTTAAATGCCACAAATCTCTCTGATTCATCCCCAGTGACTCTTCAATAATAATATGCATATATTTTACTAGAATGTGTTTTCACTGAAGGAATATATTCTTAGTCACTACCTTCTTAACCACCCCCCCAAAAAAAATCACTCCATAATGGATTATAATCCTGGCTCCAACTTGTGCCTGCTGTGATCTTGGGAAAGTCACTAAATTTTCTGGTGACTCAGTTGCCTCATCTGTAAAATGGGGATTCAATCCCTGTTCTCCTTCCTACTAAGACTGTGAACCCTGTGTGGGACAGGAACTATGTTTGACCTGATTATCTAGAATCTTCCTCAGTGCTTAGGGCAGTGCTTGACATATAGTAATTGCTAATAAATATTATCATCATTATTCAATCAATAGTATTTATTGAGCTTTTACTTGAAGAGCACTGTACTAAGTACTTGTGAGAATACAATACAACAGAATTAGCAGACCTGTTCCCTGCCCATAACAAGCTTATAGTCTAGAGCGTGGCTCAGTGGAAAGAGCATGGGCTTTGGAGTCGGGGCTCATGAGTTCGAATCCCAGCTCTGCCACTTGTTGGCTGTGTGACTGTGGGCAAGTCACTTAACTTCTCTGTGTGCCTCAGTTCCCTCATCTGTAAAATGGGGATTAAGACTGTGAGCCCCACGTGGGACAACCTGATTCCCCTATGTCTACCCCAGCGCTTAGAACAGTGCTCAGCACATAGTAAGCGCTTAACAAATACCAACATTATTATTATTATTATTAGAGGGGGAGATAGACATTAATATAAGTAAAAAAGTAATTTATAATATATAATTTAAAGATACATACATAAGTGCTGGGGATTGTCTAAAAGTCACAGATCCAAGTGCATAGATAACATAGAAGGGAGAGTGAGCTGGGGAAAAGACAGCTTCACTGGGGAATTATTTTTGGAGGAGATGTGACCTTAATTGTGCTTTGAAGGTGGAGAGTGGTGGCCTAGTGTATATTCATTCATTCAATAGTATTTATTGAGCGCTTACTATGTGCAGAGCACTGTACTAAGCGCTTGGAATGTACAAATCGGCAACAGATAGAGACAGTCCCTGCCCTTTGATGGGCTTACAGTCTAATCGGGGGAGACAGATAGACAAGAACAATGGCAATAAATAGAGTCAAGGGGAAGAACATCTCATTAAAACAATAGCAAATAAATAGAATCAGGGTGATGTACATCTCATTAAACAAAATAAACAGAGTGATGAAGATATATACAGTTGAGCGGACTAGTACAGTGCTGAGGGGATGGGACAGGAGAGGAGAAGGAGCAGAGGGAAAGGGGGGAGAAGAGGTTTAGCTGGGGAGAGGTGAAGGGGGGGAGAGAGGGAGCAGAGGGAAAAGGGGAGCTCAGTCTGGGAAGGCCTCTTGGAGGAGGTGAGCTTTAAATAGGGTTTTGAAGAGGGGAAGAGAATTAGTTTAGCGGAGGTGAGGAGGGAGAGCATTCCAGGACAGCGGGAGGACGTGGTCCAGGGGTCGACGGTGGGATAAGCAAGGCCGAGGGACGGTGAGGAGGTGGGCGGCAGAGGAGCGGAGCATGCTGGGTGGACAGTGGAAAGAGAAGGGAGGAGAGGTAGGAAGGGGCAAGGTGATGTAGAGCCTCAAATCCTAGAGTGAGGAGTTTTTGTTTGGAGCGGAGGTTGATAGGCAACCACTGGAGGTGTTTAAGAAGGGGAGTGACATTCCCAGTGCGTTTCTGCAGGAAGATGAGCCAGAAAGCGGAGTGAAGAATAGACTGGAGTGGGGTGAGAGAGGAGGAAGGGAGATCAGAGAGAAAGCTGACACAGTAGTCTAGCCGGGATATTACGAGAGCCCGTAGCAGTAAGGTAGCCATTTTGGTGGAGAGGAAAGGGTGGATCATGGCGATATTATAAAGGTGAGACCAGCAGGTCCTTGGTAACGGATTGGATGTGGGGGGTGAACGAGAGAGACAAGTCAAAGATGACACCGAGGTTGCGGGCCTGAGAGACAGGAAGGATGGTCGTACCATCCACAGTGATAGGGAAGTCTGGGAGAGGACCGGGCTTGGGAGGGAAGATGAGGTGCTCAGTCTTGGTCATGTTGAGTTTTAGGTGGAGAGCAGACATCCAGGTGGAGACGTCCTGGAGGCAGGAGGAGATACGAGCCTGAAGGGAGGGGGAGAGGACAGGGGCAGAGATGTAGATCTGTGTGTCATCTGCATAGAGATGGTAGTTGAAGCTGTGAGAGCGGATGAGTTCACCAAGGGAGTGAGTGTAAAGGGAGAACAGACGAGGGCCAAGAACTAACCCCTGAAGAACTTCAACAGTTAGAGGATGGGAGGGGGAGGAGGGGCCTGCGAAGGAGACTGAGAATGACTGGCCAGAGAGATAAGAAGAGAACAAGGAGAGGACTGAGTCCATGAAGCCAAGGTGAGATAAGGTGTGGAGAAGGGGATGGTCGACAGTGTCAAAGGCAGCTGAGAGGTCAAGGAGGATTAGAATGGAGTAGGAGCCATTGGATTTGACAAGAAGGAGGTCATGGGTGACCTTAGAGAGAGCAGTCTCGTTAGAGTGGAGGGGACAGAAGCCAGATTGGAGGGGGGCCAGGAGAGAATGGGAGTTAAGGAATTCTAAGCAGCGAGTGTAGACAACTCGTTCTAGGATCTTGGAAAGGAAGGGTAGTAGGGAGATAGGGTGATAACTGGAAGGGAAAGTGTGGTTGAGAGAGGGTTTTTTTAGGATGGGGAAGACATGGGCATGTTTGAAGGCAGAGGGGAAGGAGCCATTGGAGAGTGAGTGGTTAAAGATAGAAGTTAAGGAGAGGAGGAGGGCAGAGGCGATGTTTTTTATAAGGTGAGCGGGAATGGGGTCCGAGACGCAGGTGGAGGGGGTGGCACTTGTAAGGAGGGAGGAGATCTCCTCTGAGGATACTGCAGGGAAGGATGGGAAAGTAGAGGAGAGGGTTGGGGGGGGAGGCAAGAGGGGGAGGGGTGACTTGGGGAGCTCAGACTTGATTGTGTTAATTTTTGTGATGAAGTAGGTGGCCAGATCATTGGGGGTAAGGGATGGGGGAGGGAGAGGAACAGTGTATATGGAGGGCGGAGAGCTCCAGGCTAGAGGGAGGAAGTGGGAAAGGGGTAAGTGGTGAGACAGACATTGAAGATGCTATTACAATGGAGATGTTGTACAGTGGAATCAGTGACCCAAGGCCAATCAATCAATAATATTTTTGAGTACTTATTCTGTTCAGGGCATAGTTTAAACCACTTGGAAGAGTTCAGAAACTTAAGACACTATCCTCTGGCCTCAAACTTATAATGTAGCTGGGAAGACAGACATTAAATCGAATGACAAGGAGAAGCAGTAGAATTTAAAGATATGTACATAGGGTCTGGAAAGCTGCTGGGTGGAGATGGGAGGGGTAGTGAATACCTATATGCTTAGGAGGTGAGATTAGAAGATGTACTTATGCAGGAAAATGTTCAATATCATTTCCTTTTGGATCTACAATTTGTCTAAAGCAGTGGGATAACAATGAACTCTGAAATATAAGGGTGGTTAAAGATGGGGACATAGGGAGCGTAAGTTGACAGCTTTGTATTTATTTTCTCCTTTGAGCTCTATCGTATTAGTGAGTTGGTGATATGAAGTCAATATGACAGTACAAAAGAACAAGAACTTTTAATTTTAAACAGGCAATGATCCTGGGTTGGTCAAAATCATCTTTATAGCTTTTAAAAGTACATCTGCAAGAGGAAATATACTTTTTAGTAAGATTAACTGTCCAGCTTTAAAATTATTACTTCTCAAGAATTCTATTTGGATAATTCCAACAATTGGCAAGAGCTATTTTTCAAAGTGGACTGGCACAAAAGGAAATGTTTAATTCTATAGAACAACAGAGCCATTAACATTCCAGAGGTCTTATTTCAGGAAAATTCAAACTGTTTTAAAAATAGTAAGGTTTATCACCATGAAGGAGTTTATAAATGTGCTTAAACACCTTCTGAAAGAAACAACTTTAAATGATAATCTTGCCCTTAAAAATGCAATCTTGTATGTATTATTCTTAACCCCCACATTGCTATTTCAAACTTTGGAGCAACAAATACTGACGTCATTGTTACTTGTGCCAAACCCTAAATTCACAGTGTAATAAAATTATCTTGGGAGATTGGGCTTCATTTTGATTTATCCTTGATAATGCTTTGTATTTTCCATTCCTTTCAGAAACAGTGGGAAGAAAGCAAAAACAAAAATTGCCTGAGTGGATGAAATGTATATTACAGCGTTCTTGTTCCTGGGTCGCCTGCTGGTCAGAACTTCCAATATATGCTCAACTGGTCTTTTTAGTCTTAATCACAGGTGTTATTTCCTCTGACCCTGTGACCCAGGAGTCCTTTCTTCCTTCCTCCACCTAGTATCAATGTACTTCTTCTGGCACAAACAAGGGTGCATTTGGTCAGCAAGAGGATTGTTTGGGAGGATTAGCCACAGCACCCAGAGTAACAGGGGCAGCGGCATCTAGAACTGAAACTGAAGCCCTACTGAGAGCTCATCTCCTCCAAGAGGCCTTCCCAGACTGAGCTACCCCTTTTTCCCCCTGCTCCCTCTCTGCTCCCCCTCTGCTCTCCCTCTGCCCTCTGCACCCTCTGCTCCTCTCCCCCCTTCCCCTCCCCTCAGCACTGTGCTCATTTGTATATATTTTTATTACCCTATTTATTTTGTTAATGAGGTGTACATCCCCTTGATTCTATTTACCGTGATTATGTTGTCTTGTTTTTGTCCGTCTGTCTCCCCCAGTTAGCCTGTGAGCTCGGCATTGTGCAGGGATTGTCTCTATCTGTTGCCGACGTGTACATTCTAAGTGCTTAGTACAGTGCTCTGCACATAATAAACACTCAATCAATACTATTGAATGAATGAATTAATATTGCTTGGTCCTGGCTCCTGGCTGACAGGTATCCTGCCTTAGTTGCAGATCCACATGTTAGAAACTGACTGTAGCTCTTTGCTTCTCAGATAAGCCCTTGAGGCTCATGGTGGATAATAGAATCCTTTCATTTTAATAGGAAGCAAAGAATGAAAGACACTGGATGATGAGGATCATCCCTTTGATTACCTAGGGTGAACAAGAGGAGAGAGATTGTATTGGATTCTCTCCCTATGACAGGCCCTAGGGAAGTGGAATTAGACTGTGGTCTGCTGTATATTTGGAAATGCATTCCTTTGCTGGATTTCTATTCTGCCTTCCTTTTCACCAGCCGCCTCTTTCAAACCCGCACCTGGGTCTGATAGAGGTCACTCCAGTTGGAAAGTGAAGCTGTTAAAAAATAGGGTAATTCATTCTAGGGCTATGTCTTCACTGATGAAGTTTCTGACAGAGGAGTCTACTAGGGAATCTTGTTTTGTAGAGAGGCTCAGCAGGCATGCTGTATGTAGACTATAGACCCTCTAATAATAATAGTAATAATTGTGGTATTTGTTACTTAGAGTGTGCCGGGCACTGTACTGTGTCCTGGGAGGGATATGAGCAAATCGGGTTGGACACACACCCTGTCCCCCATTGGGCTCATAGTCTTACCATACCTTCGTTGTAGGCAGGGAATGCATTAGTTATATTGTAGTCTTTCAAGTATCTATTACAGTGTTTAGCACAGAGTAAGTTCTCAATGAATAGAATTGACTGATTGACTGAATGACTTAGCCTGTTCACCTGGTTGAGGAAGTCCACAGTGGGTGTTGAGGCAGCTACCCAGAGGGCTACCTTGTTAATGGCTTGCTGGCCAGTGATGGTAGGCTACTGCACCGACTATGTGCTCCAGTTACTTTGGTCATAACTGGGGTTTAATGTGTAAAATGATTGTGTGCACTTTGTAATATGCTTCACTTCTAATGCTTACTCTCTTGTTGAGCCTAATGCCCCAGGGCAAACATGACTGGCTGGGTTGAGAGAGTGTGAGTAACTGCTTCTTATCATGGACACTACAGTCCATTCAATTGCTTAGGTTCTGAAGTATCACCATGGTATGGTGGCTACATCATGGACCTGGGAGTCAGAAGGTCATGAGTTCTAATTCTGTCTCTGCAACCTGTCTGCTGAGTAACCTTGAGCAAGTTACTTCACTTCTCTGTGCCTCAGGTACCTCATCTGTAAACTGAGGATTGAGACTGTGAGCCCAATGTAGGACGGACTGTGTCCAACCCGATTTGCTTGTATCCACCCCAGGGCTTAGTACTGTGCCTGAAACACAGTAAGCACTTAACAAATGCCACTATTATTGCTACTATTATCTGTGACTGAACTGAGGCTCAAATTTCATGGGAGACTCCAGCCTCATTATAGGATCTATTCTCAATAAAAAGAAATATGGGTGACAGAAGGCTTTGTAAGGAAAAAGTTCATTTATAGAGGGATGCCTCCTTACCTGTCATCCTCCATCAATTTGAATAACACCCTAACTTCCTTACAGGGAGCCTCCCATTTCCCAGTGTCAAAGCAACAGTTTGCTGATAAGAGAGCATTAGCAGCCCTGAAGAACTCAGCCTGGGCACTTTCATTCATTCATTCAATAGTATTTATTGAGTGCTTGCTGTGTGAAGAACACTGTACTAAGCGCTTGGAATATACAATTCGGCAACAGATAGATACAATCCCTGACCAGTGATGGGCTTACAGTCTAATCGGGGGAGACTGACAGACAAAAACAAGACAACATGATCACGATAAATAGAATCACTTCCCTATGGGTGATTTTCTTATAGGTCTGGAGTATGTCAGCCGCTGCTGTTTTGCATGACTGCCACGGCCTCAACTCGTAAACTTTGTTATATTGCCAACTTTGAGGTTGGCTTTATTAATAAATTGACCAAGATCTCCTGAAACGAAAGATGTGCTGTGTCTTAAGATTTGTAATTTAAAGATGCTTCCTGCACTTACAGTATTTGTTACATGGACAAGAGCACCGTAAAACTCTGGGTCAGCACTCTGGTGACTGAAAATAGATTCTGAAGGCCCCGCTCAACAGAAAATTGCTGATGCATCCAGCTTTTGATTATGTAATTAAGTTTTGTGGGAATATCAAGGCATCTCCTATTTGTACCTCCTCCCTCCACCCCCCCTCCCCCAATGGGCTTTATGCAGGATGAAAGGAAGATCGGCTCCTAGACCTCTATCTTCTTCTTTAGAAGATGACACAAAATATTCATTCATCTACTCTCTGAACAAATGAGACTCCGTTCTGCTGGGGTTCCAACCACCCAAACAATCAATAGTTTTTATTTATTGAGCACATAGAGACTGCAGAGTACTGTTATAAATGCTGAGGAGGATACAAAAATCAGTATACATGGTGGCTGCCCTCCACCCACACTGGATAATTATCCTCAGCGAGACCTGGATCAACTCGGTCCCAGACCAGAGTTAGAAGCTAGAACACACTTTCAAAGTGTTTAAGAAGCAACACTGCCTAGTGGATAGAGCATGGGCCTTGGAGCCAGCAGGACCTGGATTCTAATTCCAATTCCACCATGTATCTGCTGTGTGACCTTGGGTAAGTCATTTGACTTGTCTGTGCCTCAATTCCTTCAGCAATAAATGGCAGGAGGTAAGAGTCAGGATTAGAACCAAGGTCCTCTGACTCTAGGCCCACCCCCTTTCCATTAGGCCATGCTGCTGTTTGGGAGAGTACAATATATTATACCTGTCTACTTGTTTTGCTGTCTCCCCCTTTTAGACTGCAAGCCTGTTGTTGGACAGGGATTGTCTATCTGTTGCCGAATTGTACATTTCAAGCATGTGGGTACAGTGTTCTGCATACAGTAAGCACTCAATAAATACAATTGAATGAATGGACAGAATTTCAGTTCTCAAAGTTTATAATCTATAACTTTGAAGCTATCTAGTTTAGTTGCATGTTACTAACCTTGTCAATCTTTGAATTATAATGGACTTTTACAACATATAAAACTAGGTAGGGAATGTGTCTATTGATTCTGTAGGATTGTATTCTCCCATATGCTTAGAACAGTGCTCTGCACACAATAAGCACTCGATAAATATTATTGATCGATTGACTGATTTGTCTGAGACAGCATTACATCTAATGGGCAAAAATTAAATAATGTGCTTTGTAATTACTGGTTATCTTTCACAGTATTGATTCAAGAACATTCAGGATTATATTTCTAATCAACTACCTTGTTGAGAAACCATGCCTATTGGTTTGCCTACGTTGTCTATTGATTTGCTAGATCAATATATGTCCAAAATATGTAAATGTGTATTGTAACTTTTTTTGCTAGAATTGGAGACATACTGACATTTGGGTATTTTAGCTGCAATGTATTGATTTAGAGGAAAACAGATGATCATTTCAGTTAAATGAAACAATGACTTATACTGTATGCTGAATTCTCATAGTTACTAAACCAACAATTTAAGTTTAAAAGGTAGAGTTTTGTGGATGATTTTACTAGATTGTAATTAGACACAACACATGAGTAGGAATGTATTTAGGTGAAACCAATTCATATGTTTGTCACCTAATATTGATCTGGCATTAAAACAAATTTAGGTGAAAGACTTATGTGGACAATACTTTTATCAGCCTGGCTGTCCTATTGACATTTGCACAAATTACGTACTGGAAAATAGAAATCAGATTTGGTGGGGAACTCTGTTCTTCAGTATTAGAAAGAAAGAAAACTGCACCTCTGCCTTAACACCCAACTCTGAAAAGCCTGAAAAGCCCTACAGTGAGAAACCATTTTTCACACTCTCTCTAAACTGTGAATTGTATTTGGAGAGTCAGAGCCATGGGTATTGTATTTAGAGAGTTAGTGCCTGGTGCTGAGTTCCATTTTCTCTTGAACAGGTTATCATTTATAAATACTACTGGGGTCCAGACCAGTTTCTTTTATAGTGCAAGGCTTTTGTGATAAGGGAACATGTCACTTATTTCTGTTTTACTTTCCCAAATACATAGAACTGCACTTCTGTTTTTTATTTTCCCAAGTGTTTAGAGCACTGCACTCAGAGAAAACTGAATATATATCATTACCTCTATAACTACTGCTACTACATTTCCTACTACTATTACCTACTGTCTCAAATTCTTCTCCAAATCTCTCCTTGACACCCCTCCAATCCGACTTCTGTCCCGTTCACTCCAAAGAAACCACCCTTTCAAAGGTCAACATTGCTCTCCTATTTGTCAAATCCAATGGCCTCTACTCCATCCTAATTCTTATTGAACTCCCAGCTACCTTTGACACTGTTGACCACTTTTCCTGGAAATATCATCCAACCTTAGCTTCACTGACACTGTCCTCTCTTGGTTCTCCTCTTATCTCTTTGGCCGTTAATTCTCAGTCTCTTTCATGGGTTCCTCTTCTGCGTCCCACCCCTTATTTGTGGGTGTCCCTCAAGATTAAATTCTGGGTTCCCTTCTATTTTCCATCTATGCAAACTCCCTTGGGGAACTCATTTGCTCCAGTGGCTTCAACTACCACCTCTATGTAGATGATTTCCAAATCTACATCTCCACACCTGGTCTCTCTCTGTCTCTGCAGTCTCACACTTCCTCCTGACTTCGACATCTCTACTTGGATGTCCTCTCATCACCTCAAGCTTAACATGTCCGAAACAGAACTCCTTGTCTTCCTTCCCAAACCCTGTCCTCCCACTGACTTTCCCATCACTGTAAATGACACCATCATCCTTCCTTGTCTCACAAGCTCATAGTCTTGGCATTATCCCTGACTACTCTCTCTCATTCAACCCACATATTCAATCCATCACTAAATCCTGTTGGTTCCACCTTCACAGCATCGCTAACGCCCACACTTTCCTCTCCATCAAAACTGCTACCACGTTAATACAATCACTTATCCTGTCCCTCCTTGATTATTGTATCATCTTCCTTGTTGACCTCCCAGCCTCCTCTCTCTTCCACTCCAGTCCATATTTCATTCTGCTGTCTGTATCATTTTTCTACAGATATGTTTGACATAGTTTCCCACTCCTCTAGAAACTCCAGGGCTTGCCCATCCACCCCCCACATCAAACAAAAACTGCTCACCATTGACTTTAAAACCAT
The DNA here is from genome assembly GCF_004115215.2 of Ornithorhynchus anatinus. Taxonomy (NCBI): domain Eukaryota; kingdom Metazoa; phylum Chordata; class Mammalia; order Monotremata; family Ornithorhynchidae; genus Ornithorhynchus; species Ornithorhynchus anatinus. Next base: position 89,322,016 of record NC_041732.1, on the reverse strand, counting down.
CCATCACCTTGCACCCTCCTACCTCACCTTGCTACTCTCCTACTACAACACAGCACACATACTTCACTCCTCTAATGCTAACCTTCTCACCATATCTCGATCTCATCTATCTCACTGCAAACCTCTAGCTCATGTCCTGTCTCTGGTCTGGAATGCCTTTCCTCCTCAAATCTGACAATTACTCTTCCCCCTTCAAAGCCTTATGGAAAGCATATCTCCTCCAAGAAGTCTTCCCTGACTAAACCCTCCTGTCCTCTTCTCCCACTCCTTTCTGCATCACTCTGACTTGCTCCCTTAATTCATCCCCACTCCCAGCCCCATAACACTTATGTACATATCTGTAATTTATTTATTCATATTATTGTCTTTCTCCTCTTCTTGACTGTAAGCTGATAATGGGCAAGGAATGTCTGCTTACTTTTACACTGTACTCTCCCACGTGCTTAGTCCAGTGCTCTGCATACAGTAAGCACTCAGTATGAATGAATGAATACTATTACTACTCCCCCTTCTAGACTGTGAGCCCGTTGTTGGGTAGGGATTGTCTCTATCTGTTGCCAAATTGTACTTTCCAAGCACTTAGTAGAGTGCTTTGCACATAGTAAGTGCTCAATAAATATGACTGAAGAAATACTATTATTTCTACTACTTCAACACTTTGAGTCTGTGTCATTCCAGAGCCTGCTGACCTAGTGGCCCAGCACTAGTACTCCCCTAACTGACTCAGATATCTATCCCAGAATAACCAATTCTTTCTTTTATACTTGTGTGCACATTTGGCTCTTGAAATTAACAATTAATGGTGTTTGTTGAGGACTTACTCTGTGCAGAGCACTGTCCTAAAAATTTGGGAGAGTACAGTATGACAGAGATGGTGGTCTCATTTCCTGTCCCCAAGAAAGAATCAACGTTATAAGAATAATCACATTTGTTAAGGTCTCAGGATGTGCTAGGTTCTGGGGCCAATACAAGGTTATGGAATTGGAGAGCAATCTGGACCCACACAGAGCTTGAGCTGTCTTTCTCATTTTACAGATGAGAAACTGAGCCCCAGAGAGGTTAAAAACTGATGTTTTGCTCTGTGACCTCTATTACTAATCATTATGAGAAAATAACACAAAAAGAATATGAGTGTCCTTTACTGATCCCCAGTAAGCAAGTTCATGCTGAGGCTTATTATCCTAGGTCGAACTATCTAGATGCCTTGGAATTTGGTCTAAGCTCCAATAAGCAGCTTCCAGTCAGGTGGACTTCCACACAAATTAAAAGGAACACCTGTGCACATAGACTCATGACCAAACATCTGGCCAGTATGTAGGGCCTCATTCAAATACATTTCAGTTGATCTCAATAAACCAAGACCAAAAAAAAAAACAAACAAAAACAGTTTCACATACTCTGTGCAGTGAGAACATTTCTGACACTAAATATTATTCAGTTGAAGATGTTATTTTTTCCACATAGAAACTTGTTTTATCCTAGATTCAGCCACTGGAAGAACCATTAAATAAATTATCTTTATCAAAACATCTCAATGGCCATGGCAGTACCTATATGGGGAAAATAAAGTGAAAGAACTGGGGGAAAAATGCAAAGTCAAGTCAAATGACCCATTATTGGGAAACCAGAAGGCTTTCTGACCCTGAGTTTCCACATTGGTTGTCTACATTGATTCACTTAGGTAGATAATTGCTTAGCAATCGAATCTCCTGGCTTGTATAGACCCAGTTTATGTTAGCCTTTTAGAATGAGGCTGTTAGAAATCCATTTCATTTCTATAGTCAAAGCTTCTGAGTAAATTTTCTGCATCCATTTTTGAGCCATTCCACTGCAAGATAGCACATGTGATTAGGTGGTCTAAAATACCATTAAGGATGTGCTTTTATTAATGGACCATTTAAGTTTTTTTTGGAGTCCCATGATCAGAAAACCAACAGCATCATCTATAACCACATTGGAAGAGAACAGACAGCTCACCTATGTTGTCAATATCTAGGACAGTGATGGAATGGGAAGAGCATGAACTCTAAACTAGAACAGAGAATAAGAAAAAAAAAATCTCTAATTCAGAATTGAAAGGGGGTGAGAGTCAGATTTAGTCAAAGCCTGAATTGTCCAAGACCATTAAAAATGCAGGAGTTCAGACTCCATTTCTCATTTCCTCTCTTAGTCCCTATTTTTCTCTTATTGCCTTCCTCTCTCTTTCCCTTCTCTTTTTCTTCCTTCCTTCTGCAACTAGAGTTTGATCATTCTAATTAGATGCCCTAATTTCTCCTTTCTACTTTGTTTTGCAACTGCCTCCCTTGACTTTGTCTCTACTCCATTCTCCAGCCCATCATCCCTCCATTTCCTTGGCAACTCTCCACTTCTATCTGCCTCCTTTCCCACACCACATATTGGTGGTGGGTTTTTTTGGAAGGCCTGATTGTTATGATATTGAAGTTAAAGACTAGTTTTAATTGGAATGAATGCCAATGTACTGTGATCTCAATTCTCAAAACTTTATGTAGATTGTTGAATTTCTCCAAGACAAGATGAGGGGGGAAGGGGGGGATTGCATTGATTAGCACTGAAATTTAAGATGGAGGTAGGAAACTAAGCCACCTGCTTGGTACTGCTATCATAAACTTCCTGCTTGTTCCAAGGTGACTCTGGGATACTGATCATCTTAAGGTCAAATGCTATCTCTTGATGTCCTGAGCCAGCAGGTGGAACTGGGAAGTGAGGGTGGGATACTGCCCTTATAACCAAAACTGCCAGATTGACAGTCCAAGCTGGGAATACAGAAAGTGCCCCTCACCCCTGTGCCACTCAAATTAGGTATGGAGGAGAAGAGAGGGCAGAGATTGCATAAACTTTGTCCAGAAGCTGGAATGGCCTAAGGGCATAGGTGATAAATACCCACAGCCTCTAACCTTCTGTGCAGAGGAACAAGACTTGCAGCAGCTGGCTGCAGGTTGCCTCTGTCCAGATCATGAGAAGGCCACTCTGCCTGCACCAAGTGAGGAGCCGTGGGATGGGTGAGTGTCCCGTCCTGATGAATGCTCATGGGGCTGGAAGCCAGATGCTTTGCCATGGATATGTAACATTTAAGTGGATTTAATGTGTAAGTGGATTCCTCCCAAGTGGGATGTGATCATGGTGGGAGTTAGCCACTTCACCAAGTATGAGTAGCACATAAGTGGATTTAAGGCCTAAAGTGAATTCTTCCTGTCTCCTCACCAAGTGTGAGCAAACTGTAAGTCGATTCTGCCTGGGTGGGCCCGGAAGTTCTGCCAGGCGCGAGTAACACGTGAGTATATTCCTCCCATTAGGGAAGCTCTAATATTACCATACACGTATACTCCTCCCTTTAGGGAAGCTAAAACTCCACCAAAAATCATATTCCTCCCGAAAGAGAGTTCAATTCATTGCGTCTAAATAATCAATTCAATTCGCTTCACGGAATAAATTTTATACAGACTCAGGCTTTCCATTCCCGGTCTCTCTCTCTCTCTCTCTCTCTCTCTCGCTGAGGCGATTCTGAACGAACCCGTCCCCGGAGACAGGTGACACTGCTCTCAAATAGTTTACTCTGAGCACTGTAACAGAAAAAACACCATTTTCTCCCCATGCACACCACTCTTCCTCTGGGTAGAGGAAAGGAAGGAGGTTGAGTGGGAGGTTGGGGGAAGGGTGACTAGCTGGTGATGTCTGTCCCTTCTGGTATTATTCGTGTGTTCCTTGCCAAGAGAAGAAGGCACTCCTCATTCCTCTCTTGCTAAAATTAAGCCCACACACTATGCTCCTCTATCAACCTACTGATTGTGCCCCAATCTTATCTCTCCTGATTATCTCTCCCCTTACTTACACCCTCTCTCTTGCCTGGAACACCCTCCCTTTTCACATCTGCTAGATTAGCTCTCTTCCCACCTTGAAAGTCCTACTAAAATTGCATTTCCTCCAGCAAGCCTTCTATAACTCACTCCTGCCCCCCCATTCTCCCTTGCTTATGAATCTCCAATGTACTTGGATCTTACCCCTTAGGCACTTTAATAGTCATTCCACTCTGAAACAGCACTTAGGTATAGATCTTTATGTTCTTCCTTTGTTTTACCTATAATCTATTTTATTGTGTGTTTCCCATGCTAGCTTGCAAGATAATACTAATTATAGTATTTGTTAAGCACTTACAATGTGCCAGGCACAGTACTAAGTGCCAGGGTGGATGCAAGTAAATTGGGTTGGACAGTCCTTTTCCCATGTTGGGCTCACAGTCTTAATCCCCATTTTACAGATGAGGAAAGTGAAGTTTAGTGACTTCCCCAAGGTCATACAGCAGATAAGTGGAGCTGTGATTAGAGCCCATGACCTTCTGACTTCCAGGCCTATGCTCTATCCACTATATCATGCTGCTTCTTGGGCAGGGATTATGACTAGCTACTATACTGTACCCTCCTGAGGGCTAAGTATAGCACTCTGCCAAAAGGAAGTGCTCAATAAATTTGATGATTGATTGAGACTGTCCATCTGGGGAGAGGAATTGTGAAATAGAGTCATGTATTAACAGCATAGCATGGACAGAGATGGTTAACTCGTGACTAAACGTTGGCTATGGGAGTCCATTGTTTCATTAGAAGTGTTGAACTTTCCCATCATGGTCTCTTCCAGAGGCTGCTACTTATTTTTTTCTTCTTTTTCCTACCCCTCTCCCCTCATATGGGTTCTCTCCTTTGATTATTTCCCTATCACTACTTTTAGGTTCTCATTTCTTTTTCGTACATCAGTCTCTTGCATTCCCTCCCCCAGCTTTCTCTCCCCTACTGAGCAGATGAGTTCAGCTGACAACCCCCCTCCCCTGTTCATATCCAAACTGCGGGACTCATGTAAAAAAGATTATCAGAAAAATAGTCATCTGGAAAGCCTCTCTGAAATATTCCTCTGTTGCAGTCATGAATGGCAAGGATATAGCAGAGCTTACTGCTGTTTTAAGGAAGAAGTTGTCTCAGTCCCAGGATAACATAAATCGTTGGCAAGAAATCTGGACTGGATTGTCTGTCTCTAGTCTCTGTCACCAATGGAGGTGACTTACAGAGATAGGAGGCAAGTGACAGAAAGTCCAAGAAGAAGGGAAAGGGTGAATCACTGAAGAGGAATTGGTAATCCATTATGAAGTATCAGAGTTTCAAGGAGCCCTCTCAGTTTTGGAACAATGCAGTGTATATAATGGTTAAAAGTCAACGTTACCATTGGTGTGGATTATCCCCCCTGGTGTTGGGAGGATTAGTGATCACTTTACTTTTGTTTAGCCAGGGAAGGCTTTTCTGAAGGAAGAGTGAGATTTCAGTGTATCTTTGAAGGGGCTGGGGAGGCATGAGAGAAGGCAGAGAATTATGATTAGGAAAATCAAGTAATAGCATTGTGTGCGTATTTGATGTGGTTTTATTTGCATTTGGGGGTCTAATAAAAGGTTAATCTTATTCCACCTGGATAGAGCACAGGAAATTGGACCATCCTATGTGTTTCCTGACAGTGAGACCATCAGTCCATTATATTGCTCTTAATTACAAATTGTCTTAGCTTTCCCTGTGCTCCAGGGAGACTCTAAACTCATAAGCCACCTTGGAGGCCTGGATGCCTTCTCCCTTCTCCCCCTTACCCTGTGGGAAATTGAACTTTCCGGGCATGGCTGTTCTGAACCTTAGACTAAAGATGTGTTCTCTGGTGAAGCAGAGATGAAAGCTGCTGAATGACAAAGTAATAGTAGTAAAAGTATTTATTGAACATCCTCTAGGTGAAATACACTGTTCTTTAAATACTTAGCAAATACAAAGCAGAGAAATGCCCTGCCTATAAGAAGCTTACTCTTAATTGAGGGAGATTGACCTTAAAATATTTACAGCTAATTAGAGTAAATGATTGAATAAATTGAATGAACATACTTATGAAAGGGCTGAGGGTCGTATAAATAAATACGTGTGCTTAGTTTTATTCTTAGAATGCTGATTGAGTGCTTTGAATCAATCGGATGGAGTGGAACCAGGAAACAGACTTGGCCAAAAGAAGAGCAGCATTTAGAGACAGATGGACTAAATGGGAGAGTTTGAAAAAGAGTGAGGAGACTTGGACATTATCAGGTAGCCGGGTCTTGGATAGGGAGGATGGTAGTGGGGTTTTCTGTGAGATAGACCCTTATGGACAGGGAATGTGCCTACCAACTCTGTTGTAGTATACTCCCTAAAGCACTTAGTACAGTGTTTGGTACAAAGAAACTGTTCAAAAACTATGATGGATTAATTGATAGACCATTCAAAACTGATATAAACTGTCTGTGGGGTGGAAGAGATGAAAAAAGGTTTGAATAGTGCTGGGTAAAATAAGTATCACTTGTGCCTTAACAGGGATCGGAATACTAATCTCTGCCCTAGTCTTAAAGGAGGCCATTGGAGATCTCAGCAAAGACAGTGTCAGTGGAGAGATGGGTCAGAAATTACAGACAAGTTGAGGATTTAGTTTGTTTCAGAAGCAATTTATGTAACACTTACATCAAGCTACATTTAAAAAATTCTACTGCCTCCAAAAGCCACATATTTCCTCATGAATCCATATGTCCAATGTGTCTAAACAGTACATATCTGTCCAAATGTTCCTTACAGTTCAACCAGGTGCCTTCTGAGCAAACAGAGCCATGTGTGCACACAAACACATACACACAAATATTTTGTACTTTGAAGACATTTTCTATTTATTTTCTCATCCCTTCCAGATGAAAACCAGAGAAAATATTAAACTAAAATGCCTGATGTGACTTTTACTTCAAAGCAAATTTTCTTTCGCACTCTGTCAAAAGATGACTTGAAGCTGGATGTGTGTAGTGTTTCATTTTGTCATGTTCTCTTTGTTACAGTCAAATGAATATTGTTTCAAGGTCTGTAAAGATTTAATACAGAGGAAGACAGCCAGAATGTCGAAAACAAGAATCAACTCTAGGTATCAGACAGTGGAGAAGGGTAACAATATTAAAGTCTTGTTTTGAGGGAGATAGGGGGAGAATTATGAAAGGATTGTGGAGATTTGGAGAGAGACGTGTCACATTGATCGCTGAGTCTCTGTCAGCAAGAACAAGGAGACTCTGACAAGAGCTCTGACATAGAGAATGTAATAATTTTAATGTTTAAAACACTTTGGGCTACATATTGGTAAATACAATTCAGAAACCCATTACTAAATGATAATGATGATGATAATTGGGGCATTTTTAAGTATTTGCTTGATTGGAGTAGAGGCAAGATAATCAGGCCATTCACATTTCCTGTCACACATGAAGCTTACAGTCTAAGTGTGAGGGAGAGCAGATATTGAATCTCCATTTTAGAGATGAGGCAAAAGGGACACAGAGAGAGAAGTGAAAATAACATGCCCAAGGTCATACAGCAGACGAATAGCATGAGAAATCTGACTCTGGAAGGAGACAACTTAGGCTCTTCCTCTAAAAGTAGATCCCTAAAAGAGGAAGAAGGAGCTCACTAAAAGCACTGTTTAAGAGATTAGAAAGCAAAAACCCTCTTACAGCTAAAGTTTCACTGGAGAGAGTGGTCGTTCCATAAAAGAAAAACCCTTTTACATTTGAGAGATGCCAAGAGAAAGTAGAATTTAGGTGAACAAGCCCGAATTATCTTTTTTTAAGAGCTTATAAGTTGAACCATTGATTCAATAAATTCTATTCACTGGCCGATATCGGTAATAAAATTGGCTTAAATTACAGTTGTAGAAATATCCCCGAAATTCAGGGGTCCCAGGTTCTATGCCCTTTTTTTTGCCACTTGTCTGCTATGGTACATTGGACCAGTCAGTTATTATTCTAAGTCTCAGTTTTTGCATTTGTAAAACAGGGACATGACCTGAAAATAAGACTGATAGAACTGATTGCTTAAGGAGCTCAATTTGACAAGTGTGGTGGATTTGGGACTCAGTCACATAGAGAATGAGATGTTATAATAATCATAGTACTTGTTAAGCATTTATGATGTGCCGAGCACTATTTTAAACGATAGGGTAATTAGAAAATAATTGGGTTGGAAACAGTCCTTGTCCCATGGGGGCTCACGATCTTGATCCCCATTTTACAGATGGGGCAACTGAGACCCAGAGAATTTACATGACTTGTCCAAGGTCACTGAGCATACTTCCATCTTAAATTTGATCAGAAGCCTGATACCCCTTGGCTGCCTTACTCTGACAGCCTTCCAAAGGATGTGCTCGTTTTTTTAGTTTGTTTCTCCATCCAAAAGGCCAGCATGCTGGCCCAAGCACTTATATCCTGACTTTACTACTGCAACAGCCTCCTTGCATATCTCCCTGCCTCCAGCCTTTCCCCTCTCCACTTCATATCTCCCTCTACTTCCTGGATCATTTTTCTACGTCATCATTTTGAAAACACTTCTCCACTCTGCAAAACCCTCCAATAATTTCCCATGGCTGTGCTCAGCAACAGAAACTGTTCATCTCCTGCTCTAAGGTACTCAATAAGCTCTCTCTCCACTACGTATCCTCACTCCTCTCCCACTGTCAATCAATCAATCATATTTATTGAGCACTTACGTGCAGAACACTGCACAAAAGCACTTGGGAGAGTACAATATAGCAATATAACAGAGTTGGTGGAAATGTTTCCTGCCCACAACGAGGCTTTTTACACTCCAGCTGGGATGCTTGGCTCCTCTCAAGCTTTTTTTATTAACTGTGTCTAATTCTTCTGTGTCATCTATGTGCTTGGATCTGTACCCCTTAAACACTTTGATACCCCATCCCCAATCCTCAATGTTTATCTGCATATGCTTATTTCCTGCCATTTCTCCTCTCTGTATTTATCTCAATGTCTGCCTCTCCTGCTACACTAGGAGCTCTTTGTGAATGGGGATCATCTACTAACTCTTTTTACAGAGATTGAACAAAGCAAATGCTTGATAAATATCACAATTTTTTTTATAAATGATTATCTACTACTCAGACCCTCCCTTCTTCCTGAAACTCCCTCGCCCTTCATATTCAGCAGACATTACTCTCTTTTATCTTCAAGTATTTCTGAAATCACATCTCATCGAGAAAGCTGTCCCTGATCGCCTCGTAACCCCATCCTATTCCTCTTATGTCCTGCAAATACAGTGCTTCCATGGAATTTAACACATGGACATTCACAAATCCCACCCTATTCTCCCAGTTGCTACTTTATTGCCTCTCTTTAGTCATAATACGTTTCACTGACTGTCTTTCCAGCGCTATAACAAGCTCTTTGATGATGATGATGGTAGTTCGAATCCCAGCTCTGCCACTTGTCGGCTGTGTGACTGTGGGCAAGTCACTTAACTTCTCTGTGCCTCAGTTCCCTCATCTGTAAAATGGGGATTAAGACTGTGAGCCCCACGTGGGACAACCTGATCCCCCTATGTCTACCCCAGCACTTAGAACAGTGCTCGGCACATAGTAAGCGCTTAACAAATACCAACATTATTATTATTTGTTTAGTGCTTACTATGTGCCAAGAACTGTTCTAAGCACCGGGGTAAATACAAGGAAATCAGGTTGTCCCACATGGGGCTCACAGTCTTAATCCCCATTTTACAGAGGAAGTAACTGAGACACAGAAAAGTTAAGTGACTTGCCCAAAGTCACACAGCTGATAAGTGGCAGAGCTGGAATTAGAACCCAGGACCTCTGACTCCAAAACCTCTGCTCTTTCCAATTCAATTTTAATTCAATCATATTTATTGAGCACTTACTGTGTGAGGAGCACTAAGCCTGCTCTTTGAGGGAACAGACTGTGTACACTAATTCTAATTAGAATCAATCAATCAAATAATGGCGTTCACTGAATGCTTACTATGCGTTGAATACTGTCCTAAGTATTTGGGAGAGACACTGTAATAGAACTGATTTGCATGGTTCCTGCCTTCAAGAAGTTTACAGTCTCTTGGGACTGTAATTGCATTAACCAATTAATCGAGTGTATCTTTGGAGCACTTACTGTATGCATAGCACTGTACTAAGCATTTGGAAGAGTACAACAAAATAGATGGTAGACATGTTTCCTGCCCACAGGGGCTTACAGTCTAGGGGAGGGAGACAGACATTAAAATAATTTATGGAGATGTATGCTCTGAGGGTGGGGTGATTAAAGGGTCATAAAAATAATCATCATCATGGTATTTATTAAGCCCTTACTATGTGGCAAGCACTGTTCTAAGGTTGTCCCATTTGGGGCTCACACTTTTAAATCCCATTTTAAAGATGAGGTAACTGAGGCACAGAGAAGTTGAGTGATTTGCCCAAGGTCACAGCAGACAAGTGGCAGAGCTGGGATTAGTTCCTGCCTTAACTCTGCCCTCTCCTCCTCCAGGCAAAGCTTCTTCTCCTCCCTCATCGACACCCATGCCCGTCACCCCCGCCGATTGTTCCGGACCTTTAACTCTCTCCTTAGGCCCCCTGTTCCTCCCCCTCCCCCATCTCTCACCCCTAATGATCTGGCCACCTATTTCCTCACGAAAATCAACACGATCAGGTCTGAGCTCCCCAAAGTCACCCCTCCGCCTCTCCCCTCCACCCCAACAACCCCCTCCCCTACTTTCCCATCCTTCCCTGCAGTATCCTCAGGGGAGATCTCCTCCCTCCTCGCAAGTGCCACCCCCTCCGCCTGCGCCTCGGACCCCATTCCCTCTCACCTTCTTAAAACCATCGCCCCTGCCCTCCTCCCTTCCTTAACTTCTATTTTTAACCACTCAATCTCCAAGGGCTCCTTCCCCTCTGCCTTCAAACATGCCCACGTCTCCCCCATCCTAAAAAAACCCGCTCTTGACCCCACTTCCCCCTCCAGTTATCGTCCTATCTCCCTACTACCCTTCCTTTCCAAAATCTTAGAACGAGTCGTCTACAATCGATGCCTAGAATTCCTTAACTCCCATTCTCTCCTAGACCCCCTCCAATCTGGCTTCCGTCCCCTCCACTCTACCGAGACTGCTCTCTCTAAGGTCACCCATGACCTCCTTCTTGCCAAATCCAATGGCTCCTACTCCATTCTGATCCTCCTTGACCTCTCTGCTGCCTTTGACACTGTCGACCATCCCCTCCTCCTCCATACCTTATCTCACCTTGGCTTCACGGACTCTGTCCTCTCCTGGTTCTCCTCTTACCTCTCTGGCCTATCATTCTCGGTCTCCTACGCTGGAGCCTCCTCCCCCTCCCATCCTTTAACTGCTGGAGTTCCTCAAGGGTCAGTTCTTGGCCCTCTTCTGTTCTCCATTTACACTCACTCCCTCGGTGAACTCATTCGCTCTCACGGCTTTAACTACCATCTCTACGCAGATGACACGCAGATCTACATCTCCGCCCCTGTCCTCTCCCCCTCCCTTCAGGCTCGCATCTCCTCCTGCCTCCGGGACGTCTCCACCTGGATGTCTGCCCGCCACCTAAAACTCAACATGAGCAAGACTGAGCTCCTCATCTTCCCTCCCAAACCCGGTCCGCTCCCAGACTTCTCTATCACTGTGGATGGTACGACCATCCTTCCCGTCCCGCAGGCCCGCAATCTCGGTGTCATCCTTGACTCGTCCCTCTCGTTCACCCCACACATCCTATCCGTTACCAAGACCTGCCGGTTTCACCTCTACAATATCGCCAAGATCCGCCTTTTCCTCTCCACCCAAACGGCTACCTTACTATTACGGGCTCTTGTTATATCCCGGCTAGACTACTGTGTCAGCCTTCTCTCTGACCTCCCTTCCTCCTCTCTCGCCCTGCTCCGGTCTATTCTTCACTCCGCTGCCCGGCTCATCTTCCTGCAGAAACGATCTGGGCATGTCACTCCCCTTCTTAAACAACTCCAGTGGTTGCCCATCGACCTCCGCTCCAAACAAAAACTCCTCACTCTAGGCTTCAAGGCTCTCCATCACCTTGCCCCTTCCTACCTCTCCTCCCTTCTCTCTTTCTACCGCCCACCCCGCACGCTCCGCTCCTCTGCCGCCCACCTCCTCGCCGTCCCTCGGTCTCGCCTATCCCGCCGTCGACCCCTGGGTCACGTCCTCCCGCAGTCCTGGAACGCCCTCCCTCCTCACCTCCGCCAAACTGATTCTCTTTCCCTCTTCAAAACCTTACTTAAAAATCACCTCCTCCAAGAGGCGTTCCCAGACTGAGCTCCTCTTCCCCCTCTACTCCCTCTGCCATCCCCCCTTTACCTCTCCGCAGCTAAAGCCTCATTTTCCCCTTTTCCCTCTGCTCCTCCACCTCTCCCTTCCCATCCCCTCAGCACTGTACTCGTCCGCTCAACTGTATATATTTTCGTTACCCTATTTATTTTGTTAATGAATTGTACATCGCCTCGATTCTATTTAGTTGCCATTGTTTTTACGAGATGTTCTTCCCCTTGACGCTGTTTAGTGCCATTGTTCTTGTCTGTCCGTCTCCCCCGATTAGACTGTAAGCCCGTCAAACGGCAGGGACTGTCTCTATCTGTTGCCGACTTGTTCATCCCAAGCGCTTAGTACAGTGCTCTGCACATAGTAAGCGCTCAATAAATACTATTGAATGAATTAGAACCCACATCCTCTGACTCCCAAGCCCAGGCTCTTTGCACTAAGCCACACTGAGTACAAATCCATGTGCAAGGGCAAAATTGTACTCTCTCTCAAGAGCTAAGTAGAGTGCTCTCTACAGAGGGTAAGCACTCAATAGATATTATCAATTTTTTTTTTTTAGTTCTTTATCACTGTATCCTTAAGAGGTATGTTGACTGTATAAAACAATGTTATGTTAATGAAAACTTTGGGTCGTATGAGAGGTTTCTTTTGTGCTGGCTAGAATTGCACCTTGACTTTGTTCAGACAAATTAATATGATTAGTAATATATTTATATTGATAATGTTATGTAATAATAATGGTATTTGCTAAGTGCTCACTACGTGCCAACACTGTTTGTTCTAAGCACTGGGGTAGATACAAGGTAATCAGGTTGTCCCACATGGGGCTCACAGACCTAATCCCTCTTTTACAGATGAGGGAACTGAGACATAGAGAAGTTAAGTGACATGCCCAAAGTCACACCTCTGACAAGTGGTGGAGTGGGATTAGAACCCACGACCTCTAACTCCCAAGTCTGTACTCTTAGCCACGCCATCAATAAGTCTTCCCCAGCTACTTTTAGTATCCCAAATCATTTCTACCCATCACATGTCTCTTGCAATTGAGTATTATTCTATTTATACCTATTATCAACACTATACAATGAGAGATGGAGAATCGATGTGGCCTAGTGGAAAGAGCACAGATCTGTGAGTCAGAGAACCTGATCTAATCCTGGCTCCATCACTTGCCTGTTGTGTGACCTAGGTCAAGTCACTTCTCTGTAACTCTGTTATCTCAGCTGTGAAAATGGAGATTAAATCCTACTTCCTCCTGCTAGATTGTGAGTCACATGTGAGATGGGGACTGTGTCCAAACTAATAACCTTGTGTCTACCCCAGTGCTTGGAACAGTGCCTGGCCCATAGTAAGCACTTAACAAATATGAAAAAAATACCCCCCAAAAGACCAAAATGTCCCCCAATTATATGTGCATATTTATGTATTTTTTCTCCCATCATAGTATGCGCTTGTCATGGCCTATGCTTCTGACCGGCTCCGCCACCTGTCAGCTGTGTGACTTTGGGCAAGTCACTTGACATCTCTGTGCCTCAGTTACCTCATCTGTAGAATAGGAATTAAGACTGTGAGCCTCACATGGGACAATCTGATTACCCTGTATCTAGCCCATCGATTAGAACACTGCTCTGCCCATAGCGCTTAACAAATACCAATATTATTAATATTTTACTTTTCAAGCACTTAGTTCAGTGTGTTTCCTTCAAAATCTATATAGCATTACTAACTCTACTACTACTAGTTTCTTTCTTGGACTACCATTCGTTTCTGATTACTTGTTCTCCCTGATCTTGGAACACTGTGTTTTGTTCCTTTCCACTGACACATCCACGGTTCTTATTACAGACATTCCCAATGCACTATATAGCTAGACATGACCTTTCTTCTTAGTCAACTCATTCATTCCAATCTGCAGTTTCTCCAGTGCTCAAAAAGACCTGGAACCAAATGAATACTTTCTTTTGGGGGGGGAAGATTCAATCAATTGGGGGCTACAATATTGATATAGGTATACATGGGTCTAGTTATATTTCATATATGCTAAAGTCCATTTGAGAATGTGCAGGAGTCTCTCTAAACCTCTCAGTCCCAAAATAAGAAGATGGGTCTCTCATGGAGACCATGACCTTCTTGCTCCCATCTCTCCTTTGAAGCTGTCACCATTACCTCTTGTAGTGTAAGTAACCAATTTGTGCATTTATTCAGCATTTACTAAGTGTAGAGCACCGTAGTAAGTACCTGGGAGAGTTCAGTACAACTGAGTTGGTAGACATATTCCTTGCTGATGATGACGGTGTGTATATATCTATGATTCTATTTATCTTGATGATATCTATACCAGACTACTTGTGTTGTTTTGTTCTGTTTTGCTTTGCTGTCTCCCCCGCTTAGACTGTGAGCCCATTATTGAGCAGGGATTGTCTCTATGTGTTGTCAAATTGTACATTCCAAGCACTTAGTACAGTGCTCTGCACATAGTAAGTGCTCAATAAATACGAATGAGTGAATAAATGAAAGGAGCAGGTAGTCTCGAAGGGGAGTTAAGTGGCTTGGCCAAGGTCACACAGCAGACAAGTGGCAGAGCTGGAATTAGAATTCACATCCTCTGATTCCCAAATCCATGCTCTTTCCACTAAGCCAAGCTACTTCTCTTAGCTGCAAGTACTTTTTTGTATGGTTTGCACTATTCAAAACTGTTTTAGTGAAGGTTCATTTTTATGATGTGAAGAAGAAAATTCAATTTTATTTTTAACAGAAATGCTGTGTAATACAGAAAAGATAACATGTGTGAATCCTTCTTTAAAGTCTTAAAGTTAAAGTCTTTAAGTTTAAGGTAATGAAATGAATATTTCCCTCAAATTTATAACATTACTTGAATTCAGAGATAAGGTCACTCACTTTTTAACTTAACTGATTTTTTTGTTTTGTTTTATTTAGAACTTTAGAATATTTCAACCTATAATGCCCTCTTCAGGGAATTTGATTTAAGAAAATAAGTGACTTACCATGCACCTCCTCTCCCCCCTTTTCAAGGCACACTTCCCTCCCACCTCAACACCCCCAGAACACACCCCACCTCATCTCTCTCCCTCCTTCTTCCCCTTTCACCCCTGCCCCCAAATTGGAACAATGCATGAACCTTTTCATTGAAAAGGTTCAGCCTCACTTCCAGGAACTTCTGAGGATATTATTGGAAAAGATAGATTATGTGCTTGTGTAACTTGATTTTGGGGTTATGATAAAAGGAAAAAGAAAAGAGGTTGATTTACTCTTGAAAAACAAAAAGCTGGGCAGGAAAAAAAAAAAAGACAGAGAGCTTTGTTTCATGTTCTTAAAAATTAAATCTTCCTCTTTATCACTTCATTATCACTTTTTATAAAAAAGGTCTATATAATAGCCTGCTTTCTGAAACTCCTACTATTTGGTCAGTTGCTAGAATAAAGGTGGATATTTTAAGGAAGACAACATAATCCAGAAAGAGCAAGAAATAAGGTGTTATGGTTGTGGGTATTGAAGTTCTCACAAAATGTATTATTTCAGCTTTTGAACAAAGCAAGTACGTATTAATGTCTCTGAATTCATCCTGGACAAATAATAATATTCATTGTACCAGACGCACAAAGCAGCTGAGCACCTCTCAGAGAGAGAGGTAGTTGTGAGAGGCTCACTTTTATAAAGATAATCAAAATGTCAAAATCTGATGAAGAAGTAGAAAGGATTGTTCTGAGGTTGACCCTTGGTCTGGGAATGGGAGTTGCTTACCAAAAAAATGAGATTTTTGGAGCACACTAAAAGAATCATACCCAAGATGAGAAGTTCATTGATTCAAATTTTTTTTTTAAAAAAGGAACATTTTAGGCAGTTGCAGCTGGATTTAGGATCCTTTTTTAGCTAGATTATAGGCTGTATCATACTGGCATTTAAATTGAAATTTACAGCTGTGTCAAGACACACCTGCTTTCAAGTTTCTGGATTGAGATGAATTCCAATTGGTCACAAGTTTCCATGCTCAAGGTTATGGTGAGGCTGTTCATGTAACAAAAGTGGTATGATGCTCAGAGCACCGCAACATCAAACAGGTGAAATATACATTCCCAACTAAATTTGATTTTAGCCTCATATATAGAATGGTGCATTCTGAGTGGAATTTGTCTCTGAGCACATAAGCACTTCCTCAGTCTGCCAATGATGAATGGTAGCCAGCCACCAAAAACCCAGGTTAAAGCCTCCTTGTCTTCTCATAATTACAGTTTAGAGTTCCTTGAGCCTTTGATGACGCTACTGACTCAGAGTATCTGCAGAAGTGAAGTACTTAAGTCCAATCAGATTACTCTTCTTGAGAGATCCTTGCATTCCATTCTAAAGTATCAGATTTCTGTCAAAGGTTTATTGAAAAGAGGATAGAGGTAATAGACCTCTTTCAAAATTAATTTTTTTTTCCCTCAGCATCATCATTCCTTTGTGATAGTTGGAGATCTTGGTAATGGATGTGTTATTGCAGGAATTCTGGTAAAACTACATGGCAAGTTACTATGACTGGATAATAGTGGGGAACTGTCCTCCCAGTGTGGAACTGGACAAGTCTCATTCTTCCCTTGATAGCAGAAGTGCCTTTGAGTGTGATGTTACAAGGAGTTTTCAGCCCCAAATCCCAGTCTATAGGATCACCTGGACACTGGACAGCCTCTTCTGTGTCTTAAAGTCCACCACATCTCCAATTCTCCTACTTCAGGGTTTGGAGCATCCTACTTATGTCCTTAGGAGAGAGAGGAAGACATAGTCGAGCCAACCAGAGAGGGGGATTAGGGACAAAGTAGTGGGGCTAGCTTGGGGAAATGAAGAGACACTCAGCCATCCTGAAGCAATGAAAAGCAAGCTAGGCCCATTGGAGAGCAGATCAAGCACATGCTGTGGACCCTGGTTAGACATAGGGCACAAAGACAGATCAGAGAGAATCCCTGGAGGTTCGGAGTCTAATGGCTTGACCTTTGAAGAGAAAAGCCCCTGCCACTGATGGACAGAAGATTTTGAGCTTCAGGCCACATTTCAGGGATATATAGAAGGTCCTGGTTGGGGGTGGGGTGAGGTGGGGACAAGATCCACAGATAGGATCTTCTCAAGTCCATGAAGCCCTATAACTGCCACTACTACTCTGCCACTTGTCAGCTGGGTGACTTTGAGTAAGTCACTTCACTTCTCTGTGCTTCAGTTACCTCATCTGTAAAATGGGAATTAAGAGTGTGAGCCCCACATGGGACAACCTGATTACCTTGCCAGGCCTTTGAACAATGATTGACACATAGTAAGTGCTTAAGAGTTATAATTTATATAACCCTATGGCTGAAACCCAGGCATCTCCCCAGACGCAGGGAGATCAGCAGGGCCTAGCGTACCACCTCCTTCTTGGGACCAGCTATAGTAAGCTCTCAAACAAAGCTTTCCCTCCCACATCCACGGTACCACAGCCCATGTATCATCCCAGCACAGAGCATTTCCAGTCCCTACTTCAGGCAGACAGCAACATCTGAGATCTCAGGAATATTTAATCTATTCATAAGAAGGTAACAAACAAAAGCAAATCCAGTTCCTACCACCTGTCCGTGGATCTTCTCCTCACCTCATCTCATCCCCAACAAGGACCCTCTATATAACCCTGAAATGTGTCCTGAAGCTCAAAATCTTCTATCCATCAGGGTCAGGGGCCTTACTCTTCCTGTTCAAGCCATTAGACTCTGAACTTCCAGGGATTCTCTCTGATCCGTCAACGTGTCCTATGTCTATCCAGGGTCCATAGCATGAGCTTGGGCTGCTCTCCAAGGGGCCCAGCTTGCTTTTCATTCATGAGAAGCAGCGTGGCTCAGTGGAAAGAGCACGGGCTTTGGAGTCAGGGCTCATGAGTTCGAATCCCAGCTCTGCCACTTGTCGGCTGTGTGACTGTGGGCAAGTCACTTAACTTCTCTGTGCCTCAGTTCCCTCATCTGTAAAATGGGGATTAAGACTGTGAGCCCCACGTGGGACAACCTGATTCCCCTATGTCTACCCCAGCGCTTAGAACAGTGCTCGGCACATAGTAAGCGCTCAACAAATGCCAACATTATTATTCATTGCCTCAGGATGGCTGAGGGTCTCTTTATTTTCCCAACCTAGCTCCAGTACTTTGTCCCAAATCTCCCTCTCTGAATGGCTTGACTATGTCTTCCTGTCTCTCCTAAGTATGGGGACCAGTGGAGCTGGTGTTCCCAGCAACTGATGGGGATTAGTGGGTTTTCTCCTCTATGTATTTTTGCCCTTCTTCTATTCAGACAAATTTGGCTCCCTGAAAGAACACTGCTCTTTATTTTGGAGCCTTGAGGGAAAAAAACACTCATGTTGTTTTTGAATTCCTTGTCATTATAGAAAGTCACAGGCACTGATGAAGCCTGGCAAGCTTACTTCTTTACTATTGTGGGATCAGTCTGCTACCTTTGAATTGGAGATATCTGGGCCCCATGAACAATCCATGCTGATGGTTAAGTCTTCCATTTTGTAATTTTGCAAGATGGAAAAACAAAACAGACTAGTTGATAAACAGAGTAAAAGTTTGCTATCTGTATTACTCTGAATGTGACCTCCTGGTAAGAACAGGTAAATGGGTAATATTGGAAAACTATTTCAGACATTGTGGTGATTTTTTCTCTAAAAAAAAAAAAAAGCAAATATCCCAGTATTGTTCACTTTCAGCATGAACCTAGATTGTAAGATTAGGGTCAGGGAGAGAAAGGAAAGGGGGTGGGAGGGGTGCAAAGGAGAAAAGTGGGAGGAATAATAATTTTAAATAATGTTTACTTAAGGAAAGGAGTGTCAGTCAGTTAGTCATATTTATTGAGCACTTACTAAATGCAGGTCACTGTACTAAACACTTGGGAGAGTATAACAATAAAACAGACACATTCCCTGCTCATGCTGAAACGTTTGGGGGACAGTGATTCTTCAGAAATCCTATCTTTGCTGGCCATTTCCTGGCATGTGGATTTCCTGGTGGTAAATGACTCAATTAATTTTGAGCAGCTGTTCTGTTCTCTCCTATAATTAACAGAAATATTGTAACTCAGGTGCAGTGCACATCTATGGAAAATATTACCCTGACTGCAACCAACTTCATTCCTTCGATTGCTGTCTGTCTGTTGGTTCTGTTTCTAGTGTCCTACAGCCAACTGTCATTTTTCCATGCCTAAGAGAGCATGTCAAACCATGAAACCTCAGGCAACTCAAATCTCATTTTAGCCACTAGTTTTGACTTCTAGTCTTTCCTTCAGCAACAGGAATCATTTTTG
Source organism: Ornithorhynchus anatinus (assembly GCF_004115215.2). Taxonomy (NCBI): domain Eukaryota; kingdom Metazoa; phylum Chordata; class Mammalia; order Monotremata; family Ornithorhynchidae; genus Ornithorhynchus; species Ornithorhynchus anatinus. Next base: position 89,302,536 of record NC_041732.1, on the reverse strand, counting down.
CTACATTTATCTATCTCTACAGCACTATGGACTATGCTTTTTACATAGAGAGATTCCACTGATAGTCTGGGGTAACTAATTGACTGATTTAGCACCCCTCTCCTCCTCCCCATCAAATCTGTTTACCAGTTCCTAACAAGTGTAGTCATGGGAATAATAATAATTAGAATATTTGTCAATCAAAACTCTCCCTCCTTCCCTCCCTAACAGCCATCTTCAACTGTTCCCTCTCCAGTGGCTTCTTCCCCACTCCTTTCAAACATGCCCATGTCTCCCCATCCTAAAGAAACCCTCCCTTGCTCTCTGTAGTTATTATCTCATCTCCCTCCTACCAATCCTCTCCAAACTCCTTGAACGAGCTGTCTAAGCCTGCAGTCTCAGGTTCCTCTCCTCCATTTCTCTCCTTGACCCCCTTCGATCTGCCTTCCATTCCCTTTATTCCACAGAAACCACCCTCTCAAAGATCACCAGTGATCCCCTTCTTAAATCCAATAGCGTCTACTCCATCCTCATCCCCCTCGACCCCTCAGCTGCCTTCAACACTGTGGAACACTCCCTTCTCCTGGAAACATTATCCAACCTTGGCTTCATTGACTCTCTCCTCTCCTGGTTTTTATCATATCTCTCTGGCCTTTCGTTCTCAGTTTTCTTCACAGGCTCCTCCTCTGTCTCCTACCCCCTAACTATGAATGTCCCTCAAAGTTCAATTCTGGGTTCCCTTCTATTCTCCATCTACACCCACTCCCTTGAAGAACTAATTCACTCCCATGGCTTCAACTACCACCTCTATGTGATGACACCCAATTCTACATCTCCAGGTCTGATCTCTCTTCCTCTTTCCAGTCTCACATTTCCTCTTGCCTTCGAGACATCTCCACTTTCCATCAGGTCTTTCCATCACCTTATGCTTAACATATCCAAAAGACAACTCCTTATTTTCCCACTCAAACCCTGTCCTCCCCCTGAGTTTCCCATCACTGTATAAGCAGCGTGCCTCAGTGGAATGAACATGGGCTTGGGAGTCAGAGGTGAAGGGTTCGAATCCCCCCTCTGCCACTTGTCAGCTGTGTGACTGTGAGCAAGTCACTTCACTTCTCTGTGCCTCAGTTACCTCATCTGTTAAATGGGGATTAAGACTGTGAACCTCACGTGGGACCACCTGATGACCCTGCATCTACCCCACTTCTAGAACAGTGCTCTGCACATAGTAAGCGCTTAGCAAATACCAATATTATCATTATTATTATTATTAGAAGGCATCCTTTTTATCTTACAAGCCCACATCCTGCTTTGTCTCTCCCATACAGCCCACATATTCAATCCATCAGTAAATCCTGTTGATCCCACCTTCACAGTGCTACTAAAATCTGCTCTTTCCTTTCTATCCTAACTGCTACCTCATTAGTACAATCACTCATCCTATCCCTCCTGGATTACTGCATCAGCCTCCTTGCTGACTTCCCAGCCTCCTGTCTCTCCCGACTCCTGTCCATACATCACTCTACTGCCTGTATCATTTTTCTGCTAAAACATTCAATGTCACCCCACTCTCAAAAAAACTCCAGTGGTTGCCCATCCACCCCTGTATCAAACAAAAATTCCTTACCATTGGCTTTAAAGCACTCCACCACCTTGTACCATCCTATCTCACTACTCCACTTCTACCCCTAGCCCACACACTTATCTCCTCTAGTGCTAACCTTCTCACTGTGCCTCAGTTTCACCTATATCACCGCTGACCACTTGTGTACCTACTGCCTCTGGCCTGGAATGCCCTTCCTCCTCAAATCTGACAATTACTCTCCCCCAATTCAAAGCCTTATTGAAGGTACATCTCCTCCAAGAGGCCTTCCCAGACTACCCCCCCACTTCCTTCTGCATTACCTTACTTGCTCCCTTTGTTCTTTCCCCCTCCCAGCCCTACAGCACTGTGTATACATCTGAAATTGATATATTTTCACTGATGTCTGTCTCCCTCCACCCACCTCAAGATCATAAGCTTGTTGTGGGCAGAGAATGTGTCTGTTTATTGTTGTATTGCTCTCTCCCTAGCACTTAGAGCAGTGCTCTGCGCACAGTGTCAATAAATAACCCTAAATGAATGAATAAACGAAAGTGCTTACTATGCACTAAACACAGTCCCAATAAGTGCTGAGGAAGATATGACCTAAGCAGATAAGGTTGAGAGAACAGCTATCTTATCCCCATTGATCAGATGAGGAGACTGAGGTACATTCCATTTTTCTTCAATGAGGACTCAATCTTCTCCATAAGGTCAGTTTCTGTGTCAGCTAGACCAATGAACCTCTCTCACCCCTCAATCCTGAAAGCCAATGAGGTCAGTCCATCATATTTATTGAGTGCTTCCTATGTGCAGAGCACTATACTAAGCACTTGGGAGAGTACAGTGTAACAATATAACTAACACCTTTCCTGCCCACAACAAGGTCTGCCCTCAGTGTTCCCCCCTCTTCCACTTGATGATTTTGACTAAGGAGAACCCATTCCTAGCTGAAATGGTGAGGAATGATTGATGCCAATTTTATTAAGAAAGAAGGCTGGAAGGAAGAGTTGAGGTGGTTGTGCAATGCTTACTGCACTCTTGATCAAGGACAACTCATTTGACATATTCTATCTTGAAACAGTCCCCAGAAATAAAATAAGTGCAGCTACTCTCTTCTAATGCAAAACATTTGTAAGTTTAGGTGGTGCTGTTGATGCATTGGATTCTGGGACATGTTTTAGTTCTCAGGTATTAAAGATCAGACTGTCATGGAAAAGCTTCAGTGTGCAAAGCTGGCCAGGAAAAATATTTCCTGAGAGGGCATATGGCCTAGTGGAAAGAATACAGAACTGGAATCAGGAGACCTGGGTTCTAATCCCAGCTCTGCCACTGCCTGTTGTCAGGGCTAGTTACTTAATTTCTCTGAGCCACCATTTCCTCATCTGGAAAGTGGGGATTACATACTCCTTCTTTCCTCTTAGACTGTGAGCCCCATGTGGTACAGGGACTTTGTCAAAACTGATTATCTTCTACCCATCCCATTTTTAGCAGAATGTTTGACACATAGTAAGAGCTTAAATAGTCATCAATAATCGTGTCTTGTGAGCAGAACATAGGTTAAAAGGGAACATAATGTTGATTTTTGTCTTAAAACTATTTTTCATATATTGGGGCAAAACCTTTAAAGTGTGGTTACATTTCTAATTATTTTTAAGAGACTATGATGCACTGAACTGTGAGGGATTTCCAAGGTGCAGTAGTGATTAGACAAGAATTGTTCTTTGTATTGTCACATCTATAATTCTTAATTCTATAATTACATTCTATAATCCTCTAATTTCATTGTTTCACTCCTAAGCATAAACCTTCATCAGCCAACAGATCAAAAACTGAATCTATGAAAAAAAATAGGATGCTGTTTTGTAGATATTATGATTCAGAAATTCTGAGTTCCATTTCTGCTTGGTTTTCGGGTTGCCATTTTGATGGGTAACAGACTGACAGTTTTTCTGACAGAAGAGTAAAGGAAACACATTTTTGTGTAAAGCTCTTGGCACTAAGGGGAAAGTGCAGATTTTTGGCCTGAATAATTGAGTTTTACTGTCTTTATTGATCCAACTTACACAATAATTGTTAATCTCTCCATTTCACTTTCCCTGAATGGATGCTGCTTAATCTTTCTTGGATTAAATTTAGTAATTTAAAAAAATTGTCAAATTAATATATACTAAAAGTTTCAAAGTAAGTGATGTTTATATAATTGCTAAACACATCTTTGAAGAACGATACTATAAATGATCAAGATAAGTACAAAGGTGTGCTGCTAAAATCATCATCAACTAGCTCATTTGAATGAAGGAATAACTGTTGTGATCATAATGGCAAAACATTTCTTCTTTGGTCTTCTCATTAAAAGAAGGATCCCTGGAGAGTATCAGTGAAAAACATATGTCCAAGTAAGATGATTTCAGGGAAAATCTGTAATTTTTCTTATTCAATTGTTTCCACAAAAAAAATCTGTTTTTAATTAAAAACGTCTTTTAGAGCAGTTCAGAACTGTGGGTCAACATGAGGTGGTGTTTTGAGGAATCTGTGGTAATTAATTTTTCCATGAGTTCTGATTGCTTTAATTATTTTTTTTTTATCTTTCAAGAGTATTTTTTGATATCTATTTGATGGCTTGCTAATCTTACTATAGTTCAGCATTTCCTGCTTTTATAGGACCTGAGTTCTAATCCCAGCTCTGGCACTTACCAGCTGAGTAACCCTGGGAAAGTCCCTTAACTTAGCTGAGCCTCAAATTCCCTCATCTGAAAAATGGGAATTCAATATCTGTTCTCCCTCTTACTTAGATTGTGAGCCCCATATGGGATCTGATTATCTTGTATCTTACTACAGTGTTGACACTGTAACTGCTAAAATACCACAATTAAATGTATTTATATGGTGGAAAGAAATTCAAGAAAGTAATACTAAAGTATCAAGTGATAAGATGCCATCATTTCAAGCATCTTCACGAAGGAAGGGGAGAGAACTGGTGGCAAACTTTGCTAGGTAGCACTGATCTTAATTAGTGGCAAGATCATAGTGGAGTTCCTTCCCAAACTGGAGAGGGTAAGACTCTCTTTCATCCTTGACCCAACAGCCAATATGATACAAGAGAAATGCAGACAAAGGACAAATGCTAAGAATATCCTCAAGATCTCTAAAAGATATTCACATCAATCAGTCGATCATTCAGTGGAATTTACTGAGCACTTACTGTGGGCAGACACTGTACTTACTAAGTGCTTGGGAAAATACAGTACCCCAGACTTGGTAGACACATCCCCTGCCCACCAAGAGCTTACAATCTACAGGGGTACTATAGAACTTACCATGCATTAGACACTATTTCAGTCCTCGGGGCAACCAAATACTCTTTCGGCATTTCTTAAGATTACATGAGATGGGTTGATTCAACCCAGTATCTCCTTTGAGTCTTCTCTATACTCACTACTTATGAATTGGTCATCTCTTTCCCATATTGTTGCAAATATCAGGGGGCCAAGCAAAAAACAAGACAGAAAAATCAATTAACATTAGTAACAACAAAAAGATATGTCCTTGTCTTCTGAACAACTACACAAGGCATGAAACAGCAAAAACTTTGGAGCAGGACAGGTGCCAGCCAAGATGTTTGCTTTGTCAGCACAGCATCACAGTCCTACACCTGGATAATTTTGGAAAGTCTAATCCCAGTAAACACCTGTCTGCAAAACCTTAGCCCTTCAGCTACCATTTCAACATGAAAAAACATTTTGAAACAAAGTGCTCCCTGCTATTTGGTAAGCTCCTTGAAGGCAGGGGTCATGCCTACTTATGTTCTTGTTCTCTCCTAACCCATCAGGACACTGCCTACACATAGGAGTCATTCAGCTCCTTGATAGGTAACCTTCAAATCTCTTTCATCTGACGGTCCATTCTATCTTAGAGCTCTGATAGTGACCATACTCCCAGCAAGACAAGTTGCTAGAAGTGCCACAGTCCCTTCTTGGCAATGAATATTCATCATCAGTCAGCGTGTAGGCCAGAGGGGACACAACTTGTAGATAACAAAAGCACAGAGTAGAGTAGAAAAAGTTAAACCACCTGTCCTCTTACCCTGGCCACTCAGGAAGGCTGGAATGGGAAGCTAGAAGTGATAGCATGGGGAAGTGAGCATTAAATTGAATCTATGTTCCAGTATGAACACAGAACATCACTCTCTATGTTAACCATGTGGCCTAGGGTAAGAGAATCCATATTTCCCCAGAATCCTCTCCTCCAATATTCTGGGCTAAGCCATGGAGTAATGGAGAAGCAGCAAGGCCTAGTGGAAAGACCACAGGCCTACTGGGAACCAGGATTTAGGTCCTAATCCCAAACCTGCCAGTTGTCTGCTGAATGCCTGTGGGCAAATCACTTAACTTCTTTGTACCTCATTTCTCTCATCCACAAAATGGGAATTCAATAGCTATTCTCTCTGCTACTTAGACTGTGAGACCGATGTAAGGTCTGATTATCTTGTATCTAGCAGAGCTTAGTATTAATCAATCATTCATATGTATTGAGAGCTTACAGAATAAAAACAATTATAATAAGTTCTTGGGAAACTATAATGCCACAGTATAACAGACATATTCCCTGCCCACAATGAACATACAATACAGTGCTTGGCATGTAGTAAGTACTTAAGCTCCGCCACTTGCCTGCTGTGTGACCTTGGTCAGGTCACTTTATTTCCCTGGGCCTCAGTTACCTCATTTGTAAAATGAGAATTGAGATTGTGAGCCTCATGTGGAACAGGGACTGTGTCCAAACTGATTTGCTTGTCTCCATCCCAATGCTTTGTACAGTAAGCTCATAGTAAGAATTTAACAAATACCATAATTATTAAGTACCACTATAATTATTATTATTTTTAGTAATAGTAGTAGTGACATGGAGAAGTGGCAAGAGCTAGTAGAAATAATATCAATAATAATAATAATATAATAATGTTGGTATTTGTTAAGCAGAGCACTGTTCTAAGTACTGGGGTAGTTAGAGGGTAATCAGGTTGTCCCACATGAGGCTCACAGTCTTCATCCCCATTTTACAGATGAGGTAACTGAGGCACAAAGAAGTTAAGTGACTTGACCACAGTCACACAGCTGACAAGTGGCAGAGCTGGGATTAGAACCCACAAACTCTGACTCCCAAGCCCGGGCTCTTTCTACTGAGCCATGCTAAAGAGCATGGGACTGGAAGTCAGAGGACTTGGATTCTAATCCTGACTCTGACACTTGTCTGTTGTGTGACCTTGGGTAAATTACTTAACCTCTCTGTGCCTCAGTTCCCTCATCTAGAGACTGAGTCTTTATTACCTGTTCTCCCTCCTACTTAGACTGTGAGCCCCATTTGAGGATTGATTATCTTACACTTAGTGCAGGACTGCTTAACAAAAATCCCAATTATGATTCTTTATTAGGTCACTAGAAAAAAATAATAGACACAATAAGAGAGCGGGGTTATACTGCTTGATGCCCTCCTGCTGCTTAATTCTGGGCCTTACCACACAGAGGGAGTGATAAGAACATCCTGCAGGATTTTCAGTCAAATGGTAAAGGAGCCAGTATGTTGCCAGGACTCATTTCTTGGTTGAATCCATAATGTCTTTCTCATGTAGAAAGTAAAATACTTTATTGATGATTACTAGCCAATATTTACCACGTTTACTGAGCAAGAGGAGTTCATTGTTCTTTATTACTCAGTGTGTTAGAGGAATAAACAGCCACGGATTATCCAAATAAATGCAATGTGAACAGAAGAAATGTTTTAAAGGTATAAGTTCAAACAGGGTGGTATATTTATTAGTATTGCTATCATTACTATTATTTATTCATTATTATTATGTCTCTAGAGAACAGAAATCAGACCAGATTGGTGTGTAGCCACCTCTTCAAAATACGGTTAGTCTCTTAGAGCAGAAGCACAGAGAATGTTGTCTATCCAAGAAGAAAAAACAAAAACAGTACCAGCTACTGCAAGTAACAAATGAAACTGCAAGGCAAAGAGAAGCCCTTAGATGCCATGGAGGAAATTGGCAGCCACAGATGGGCGTAGTGCATAGAGCACCGGTCTGGGAGTCAGAAGGTCGTGGGTTCTAATTCTGCCTCCACCACTTGTCTGTTGTGTGACCTTGTCAAGTCACTTTATTTTTCTTGTGCCTCAGTTACCTCATCTGTAAAATGGGGATTGAGACCGTGATCCCCACATGGGACAAACACTGTGTCCAACTCGATTTGCTTATATCCACCCCAGTGCTTAGTACAGTGCCTGACACATAGTAAGCACTTAAATGCTATCATTGTTATTACTTTTATTATTATTAAATCACTCCCAGAAGGTATTCTTGGACACCCATCTCACAACTAGAAGTATCCTTTCTGAACCTCTCAAGGCAACAGTATACAGTAACGATTAAATTAAGTACAAGGCCAAAAAAATTGCAACCATCTTTTATGAACTGTGCATAGTTACATTTGGAAGGAAGAAGGTTATTCAGTGAAGACAGCAAACAACTTGTTTCGATGTTTGTCTTCCCCCTTTTAGACTGTGACCCCATTGTGGGCAGGGACTATCTCTCTTTGTTGCTGAATTGTACTTTCCAAGTGCTTAGTACAGTGTTCTGCACACAGTAAGCACTCAATAAATATGATTTAATGAATGAATGTAACAAGACAAAGAGGTAAGCCAAAGAAGCACATCTAAGTGAAAGAAGAGGGCCAATTTGACTGGTGATCTAAACCAATGTTTATGGCTTCTGTTTTTGTACATGCTTTCATGTTTTTATTGGTTAGGCTTAATACAAGCTAAGCTTGCTACTTTTCTTCAGTCTGCATCTACCATTAGATTAAATGGAGAATGAGTTTTCAAATTTTCATTGTAGGGCTCTCCAACACCTATCAATCAGTGCTCACTGATCAGTATTGAGCTCCTACTGTTTGCATAGGACTGTGCTACTGGCTTGGGAGAGTTTGAGGGAGAGTGGGCATCAACAAGTAGCTTATGGTCAAGAATGGGAGGAAGTAGACTGCTGTTCACATAACAGGAGCTCAATATTGTTGATTGAAAAATTCAACTTAGCTCTATTAAAACAGAAGTCTAACCCTTAACTTGAACAAGTCTTGTATTTGAAAGTCAACATTCAGAAACAAGCCTCTGCATTGCCTAAATACATGAGATTTAATGGGATGACACTGAAATTTTCAAAGAACTCTATGGAAGTTCTGTGGCAAAATTCTGCTCTGAATTATTATCAGAGAGACTGCTAGTGCAATAGTGACGAAAAGTGTGGTCTAATGGAAAGAGCATAGGCCTGGCTGTCAGAAGATCTGGTTTCTAGTCGCAGATCTCCCACTTGTCTGCTGTGAGTCATTTAATAATTAATTATTATTTTTATACAGTATTTGCTAAGTGCTCACTATATGCCAGGCATTGTACTATGCACTGGGGTGGGTACACGCAAATTGGGTTGGACACAGTCCCTATCCCACATGGGCCTCACAATCTCAATCTCCATTTTAAAGATGAGGTAACTGAAGCACAGAGAAGTGAAGTGACTCGCCCAAGGTCACACTGAAAGCAAGTGGGGGAGGCGATATTAGAACCCACGACTTCTGACTCCCAGTTCCGTTCTCCATCCACTATGCCATGCTGCTTCTTCTCCATGCCTGTTTCCTCATCTGCAAAATGGGAATTTGTTATTATTGTTTTCTATGGTATTTTTTAAGCACTTACCTATGCCTGGCACTGCTGTACATGCTGGGAGACAAGGTAATCAGATTCATTCAATCGTATTTATTGAGTGCTTACTGTGTGCAGAGCACTGTACTAGCAGCATGGCTTAGTGACGAGTTCGGCCTTGGGGTCAGAGGTCGTGGGTTCTAATCAGGTTGGACACAGGTCATGTCCACATGGAGCTCACAGCCTTAGTCTGAATTATATAGATGAGGTAATTGCAACACAGAGAAGTTAAATGACTTACCCATGGTCACACAGCAGACAAGTAGTGGAGCCAGGATTAGAACACAGGTCCTTCTGAATACCAGACAAATTCCACTAGGCCAAGCTGCTTTTCAGCCAATTTCATGCCAATTCTCCCTCCTACTTTGACTATAAGCCCCGTCTGGGACTGGGATTGTGAACAACTTGATTGACCTGTGTCTTCTCCAGTGCTTACAACAGTGCTTGTCAACCTACCGAGCACTGAACAAATATCATAATGGTAATGATGAATGCAGTCTGTCAGAAGAAATGGTTGGCCACATGCATGTCTCACTGGTTAAAGTGCTGCTGTGTGCTGAAATGTCAACTTCCCAAAAGGTGAGGTTGATCAAGATTGTAACCACATTTGTCAAGGGACAACCTGAATGTTCTTTGAGGTTGCAAGTTTTTTTTGAGCTAAGAACCACTGCAAATTGTGTATTTAGGCTTTCTTCAGGATCTCAGCAATAGCATCTTTAAACTGAAGATAGCTCTACTGCATCAGGGCTTCAGAATTCAGTAATTTCACTTTCAGCAGTGCTGTTCTGTAATGAAGATCGAAGAAGTGTAATTCTCCCAAGCATTTAATACAGTGCGTTGCACACAGTAAGCGCTCAATAAATACCACTGATTGATTGATTGAATAGAACTAACACAATGACTAACAGTTTCCCTGTTTCAGCTCCCAGGATCATGGGCATTTCATCCCAGGTCTCCTGTGCTTTAATAGGACTCTGTGTTTGCTATTTCAAATATGTAAGAGTGGCAGGTTAGTTAGTGAGTAGTTGCTAAATTGAACAAGCTAGAGCTCCTTCATTCACTCTGGCGACTACAGTGAATACATTCTTCGTCGCTCTGTTGTATTGATTTCTTCGGAGGTGCTGACAAGGGCACCATTTTGCCGAGGACAAGCATGACAAAGAAGGCAAACTAATCAAAATCACAAAAAAATGTTCAAAGAAAAGCTGGCTACAGCTGCTGTTTGGCTTGAAAGTAATATCAAAAGCCCTTAGAGAAGCCATTTTGAAATTCTTTTGAGAGAAAGAAAACACCCTTCCTGAACTCTTATAACTTCAATCATCAGGCTGTTTTAAAACACATGAAATCCAGTCAAAAGGTTTCATTTAGGATAACTTAAGTCTATTTGTTTTTCCTCTTGGTTGTTGCTGTATATTTTAAATGGAATAGGCATATTTGCATAAAGCCATTTTCTCTGAGTATCTGGAAGTTTGAAGGGAGGCTGCAATTTTGCAATATCGGAGATCTTTTACCCAGTCCCCTGCCACCCACTCAGTAGAAATAACTTCTTTCCAACTCAGGTGCGCCATGTGAATATTGTCTTTATCATTATTATTAGTCTTGTATTTGTTAAACACTTACTGTATGTCATGCACTGTTCTAAACTCCAGGGATGATATCAGTTAAACAGGTTGGACTCAATCCTTGTCCCACTTGGGGCTCACAGTCTAAGTAGGAGGGAGAACTAATATTGAATCTCCATTTTACAGGGAGGAAACTGAGGCACAGAAAAATTAAGTGGACTTGCCTAGGGTCACAAAAAAGCCAAGTGCCAGAACTGGGATTAAAACACAGGCACTCTGATCCCAGGCACATGTTCTTTCCATTAGGACATACTGTTTTCCATGGGGAAATGGTCCAGACTGGGATGGACCTTCTTTGCATGTTCTGAGAACTCTAGTGTAGATTTTACATTGTTCTTGTTCTGAAAGAACCTGATGAGATTTAGGTGGGCACCAGGGCAATCCCAAAAGTTGGGTCCACTTTGGTTATTGGTGGAGTTTGGCTAGCTGGCCACTTATATGCTGGGAAATCCAGTATTCAGCTGATCTGTCTCCTGTCTGAATCAGATCTAGAAACTTCTAAGTCCATTTTGGAACTCCTCTCTCACATTAATGTAGCTCTTGCCACCAAATTCCATGGCTTGGAAGCAATGTTCATGTTCACACACACCCGGGGGGAAGTTACAGCCCATTTGAAGTAACTGAAGATCTCAAGAATACCACAGGGGAATCAGCAAGGATGCCCCAGGACAATTAGGTGAAATCAGCATACTTCCACAAAATGGTGAGAATGACATTGTTACTCTGCATGACTGCTGTTAATGCATGCAATGTCATATGTGTCCCCTTGCCTGGAATCCAAGAGGCTACTCTAGGATAGCAGTGCCTTAGATCAGCTCTGAGATACCAATGATTTCTGGAGTTCAAAGTTGAGTTGCTTTCAGTGCTCTAGTTCCAACTCCTTGGAACCCAACCTCTTGGACCTGTTGGTTCAGACGTGCACAGGGGCATAAATGGCCCTTCTACTCTTATCTCCAACCCCCTTACCTGGACTTGCCATATCTCAGGGCAACAGGAAATGATGTGGTTTGAGTGGACAGGGATTTGGGTAGAGGATCAATGTGCAAAGCACTCTACTAAGCATTCTGGTGGATGCAATAGAAGCGGAACAGACATAGTCCCTCTCCCACATGGGCCTGACAGTCTAGGAGAGAGTGAGAGCAGGTTTACAAATAAGGTAACCCAGCTTACCTCCTCTCAGGAGCACACCTGGAGAGTTTCCAGTCCTCTACCAGTCTCAGCTATGGGAGGGAGAATCAAGCAGAGGTATACCCATTCCATTCCTAGCTTGGGCAGTGGCTAATGAGTGGAAGACAATCTGCTATATGTCAAAACTCACCTGTGATGAGAAGCAGTGACACGGGAGAGAGTCGAGGATGGAGATTCAAGTTTACTGTGCAGAAGAAGGCAATGGTAAGCCACTTCCGTATTTTTACCAAGAAAATCCTATGGATACACTACCAGAATGATTGTGGATGGAGACTGGGGCGCTCTGGGAGAGATGTGTCCATTGAGTTGCTATGGGTTGAAGATGATTCGACAGCATAAGGCAAGACAACTGAGGCTAGAGAAGTTAAGAGACTTGCCCAAAGTCACATAGTCACAAGTAATGAAGCTGGGACAGATCTCAGGTCCTCTGACTCCCAGGCCCATGGGAGTCAACTAGGCCAGGCTGCTTTATTACTGCATAAAGATGATCAAATCCCCAGCCATAATATCCTTTTCTTAGGGGTTTAAAGTCAACTTCTGTGGTGGATGGGGCAGGCAACTTTTTATGTGCTTTTAATTAGTTAGTATTTTTCTCCCATTTGGAAATATTCCAGATCAGTTGATTTCTGGAGATTAGTTGAAGAGACCAGTGCAATTTGAAACAGACCAAACTTCCAACTTGAGCCAGTTGACTCATTTTCAAAAGTGTCATCCTTGAAGTAGCAATTGTAAATGTATTTGGTTCTGGGCCTTGACAGTGCTGACAAAGTCGATCCTAAATGTTTTGGGTCAATGCCATAGATGAAGCGAGAGCAAATTCAGTGGATTGAAGGTGTTCCAGGAAGATATTCAAAATCAACCATCAGTGTTAGCTGAAAAACATTGTGGATGGATTAGAGAGCAGATGATCCTCCATTTTTAGGAGTCTAGAAATCCAGAACTAAAGAAGTGTTGATCCAAATTTAATCCTAGTTAATACTTTCTATCAGGTCTGTTGCAGAAAAGTCAAAGGCACATGTGCATACATAAGTTAGACTGATAATTTCCACTGAATGTCCTGAATACACAAACGTGAGTTCCATGTATACAAATGAGCACTGGATGCATTTCAGTAGGAGGAAGAAATTGAGAAGTGAGGTCATTTCAATGTTACTGTATACTGCTTCATCTTGAACTTGAACCTCAAAAAGCCTTGAATAGATTATAAAATATCTGACCATATTTTCTGTACTCAGTATTTTCCATGCTCAGTAACTCATTGCTGGAAGAATAAAGCATTTCATTCATATATTCCAAGAACAGATTCTCACTTGCAACTGTGTATGTATGTGTGTGTGATTCTTCTTACTAAAAACTGTGCTTTGTTTTCTTTTTAATAGCTGTCTGCCCTTTACTTTGTTTTTCACTGAGAACAAAACTTCCCTGGGGGATATTAAGGTGGAAAAATAATTTAAAGAAATGTAAATGGCATTTGTCCTTAATCTTCACCATTCCAAATTATTTGCAAAATCATTTTCCCTCTCCCTTGACATTTCATCCTGAAGCAAATGTTATTTACATCAAAGTCCAGTACACTTCATGATCTTGGAAAAAATTAATTTGCTTTATCTACAGAAGTCTTCTGCTGCTCTGAGCTTCCAAAACTGAGTTCTCCAAAACATGGTGGAATAGAAGGCTATTTCTGCATCCTGCCACCATCAGTGCCGAAACCATTTCTATAATCCCTTTGAAATGTATTGGGTTTGATGGTCTGCACTTAGTATAACATTGCATGTACGTTTTTCTCCCCAGTGCTTAAATTGCCTTGAAATCAATGTATCTCTTTGAAGTCATTTGGCTGGTAGGCATTATTAATTTTTGTAGTGGAAATGTAGATCAATAGAGTTCTCACATTAGTTGTCGTCTTTCTCGGAAAAACGACACTTGGTTTGAATTTATGAAAGGCATGGGATGGGTTTGATAGAAACGAGTTCAGGAGAACAGCCTTACCAGGTATAATAAGAGCAGAATAAGTAATAGAGAGAAAATTGAACCACTAACAAAGGAGATGGGGTTTGCAATTAACAATGACTCTAAAATAATGAGAAATATCAAAGGCTGTTACTTTAAGAAAACAGAAAAGGAGGAACAAGTAAAATTGGAAAGTTAAAAAAAAAACCTTACAAAAACAGATCCTACCAAAATTTATTTAACGAGCTAGTTGAGAAATATAAATGTTTTTAAGAAAGTGTAGGTCCTACGAATGAAATTCATTCGTTCAGTCATATTTATTGAGTGCTTACTGTGTGCAGAGCACTGTACTAAGCACTTGGAATGTACAGTGTGGCAACAGATAGAGATAATCCCTACCCACAGGGCAGGGCTCACAGTCTAAAACGGGGAGACAGACATCAAAACTAAAGTAAAAATGCCAAGAAATGTAGTAAGGGATTAGTTTATTTTAATTATCTTGAACCCATAGAAATTTGCCTAATTCCCTTAAGTTTATTCAAGAAATGATCCTCTTTTCCTCCCATAGTATTGTATTCCTAACTGTACCATAATTAGAAGGTATCAAATTGAGATTGTTTTTTTCCATTTGTCTCTCTATCACTTGTGGCTAGATGGCCAACGCTGGCCCGGTTTTTTGGGTGCATGTCAATATGGCTATGTTGCCATCTTTGAAAACAGAATGCCGACACAGCAAGAAACTAACTTTGTGTTGGTCCAGGAGCCAACACATTTGTTTTGGTTGACTTCAAGGAAACTCTGATTTGACTGCAAGGGGCTCTGGCTACAAGGAAAAAAAATATCCTGAGATGCCCAGGTTTTCAGAGTTTATGCAAAAAGCACTCACCCTGAGCCATCCCATTTTGCAATACCATTCACTTTATTGTTGGAACATTTTTATTTTCAAAGGAAGTATGGTGGCCTATTGGAAGAAGGATTCATTGATTCAATCATATTTATTGAGCACTTACAGTGTGCAGAGCACAATACTAAGCACTTCGGAAAATACAACACAACAAAAAACAGTGACATTCCCTGTCTGCAATGAGCTCACAGTCTAATGGGAGGTAAACAGACATCAATACAAATAAATAAAATTACTCATATGTACTTAGGTGTTGTGGGGCTGGGAGGGGGAAAGAGCAAAGGGAGAAAATCAGGGTGACATTGAAGGGAGTGGGAGATGAGGAAGCATGAAATAATAATAATAATTACAGTATCTAAGTGCTTACTATGGGCCAAGCTCTGTTCTAAGCGCTGGGGTAGATACAAGGTAATCAGGTTGTCTCACGTGGGACTCAAAGTCTTAATCTCCTCCATTTTACAGATGTTAACTGAGGCACAGATAAGTGATTTGCCCAAAGTCACACAGCTGCCAAGTGGCTGAGCTGGGATTAGAGCCCATGACCTCTAACTCCCAAGCCCATGCTTTTTCCACTGAGTCATGATGCTTTGCTATTTGGGAATTAGTTGAACTAGATTCTTATTGTTGTTCTGCAACTGGACTGTTGTGTAACCTTGGACAAGCCGACTTAACTTCTCTGGACCTCATATTCTTGGGATAAAATGCCTTCTCTCCCTTCTTCTTAGACTGTGAGACCTGCTGGAGAGAGAGACAGTGCCAGTCAATTATCGTGCATTTACCCCCATGCTTGTGGAAAGGGAACATCTGCTAACTCTCCCAAGCACTAAGTTCAGTACTCTGTACATAGTAAGTGCTCAGTAAATGCCATTGATCGATTGGTTCATGCTTGTCAATGAGTCACACTTAAGCACAGCTGAAGAAACCAATGATATGATAATAATTTATGCCCTTGGAATGTGGAAATAACTTCGCCATACTTACTTTGAACATTAACATCCAGAAAATTAGGGGACTCTGTTAGCCGAGTCACTCTATTAATTATAAGCAATGGTTATTTATGCTGTGTTTGTGGAGGTCAAACATAGATAGACCTTATCCCTGGAGCCAGAGTGAAAATTTAAAAGTTTGAAAAAGGAAGCCATTTGCTTAGTTAAGCCTAACTGAAGGAACATCTCCCACTCTCTTCTGCATTGCCCTGATTTGCTCCCTTTGATCATCCTCACCTCCCCAGACCAACAACACTTATGAACATATCTGTAATTTATTTATTTATATTAATGTCTGTCTCCCCCCTCTAGGCTGTAAACCTGTTTGTGGGCAGGGGATGCGTCTGTTTATTATTATATTGTACTCTTCCAAGTGCTTTATACAGTGCTCTGCACATAGTAAGCGCTCAATACATATGATTGATAGAATGAATAAATAAAAAGGCAGGATGAATCAAAACCCTAGTTAGATATTAAGAGGAGTGTCTTAATCTGACTGTGTAATCATACAGTAACCACTAAGAAACGCTTATTTTCCTTGGCTATCTCTCCCAAGCAAATCTCTTTAGCAGAGGAAACATCTCATGAAGACTCTCCCGCCCAAATGGGGAAGTTAATTATCATGGTGTCAATCACGAATCTGACATCCCACCTAAATCATAAAGGAAAACCCCCCCAAAAGAAGTGATTCAGATAGATAACAGGAAGAAGAACAGCCAAGTTTTAAAAAGAGAGGCGAGGGGTATATGATTGCAGGCATTGGAGGCTGTGAAGACAGGAATCCGTTTGAAGACATACTGATTTGAGAGGAACTTTCCAGAAATACCTATGGTTGGCAGAGCCCACAGCAGCTAAACTCAAATATGGCTCCTGTGAAAAATAGTCGTGAGGGGAGAAGAGGGCTTTAGGAACTGTTTAAATTATGGAGGAGTGGCTTAAATTTGATTTGATAGTTGCCTGATCAAGAAATGCTACATGCTATCAGTTACAAATGAGCTAATAATAATAATAATAAGGTTGGTATTTGTTAAGTGCTTACTATGTGCAAAGCACTATTCTAAGCACTGGGGGGATACAAGGTGATCAGGTTGTCCTGCGTGGGGCTCACAGTCTTCATCCCCATTTTACAAATGAGGTATCTGAGGCCCAGAGAAGTTAAGTGACTTGCCCACGGTCACAGAGCTGACAAGTGGCAGAGCCGGAATTCAAACCCATGACCTCTGACTCCCAAGCCCTGCTCTTTCCACTGAGCCACGCTGCTTTTTAATCTTCTTGAGTATCCAAGTGAATCCAGGAAGTGAGAGGGGCCCAAACCTGCTGAGAAGAAATGCAACTAGCAAATATCGTATAAGCAATTAATCAGTGATATTTATTTAATGCTCACTTCATGCAGAACACTATAGTAAGCACTTTAGAAGGATGAGAAACTTACCTAAGCTGACAACAATTTTAGCCCTCTAAAACACAGGGTCTTTTCTTCATATGCCAGGATCATTTTTCTACAAAAATGTTCAGTCCTCATTTCCCCACTCCTCAAGAACCTCCAGGGGTTGCCCAATCATATCTGCATCAAACAGAAACTCCTTATCATAGGCTTTAAAGCTCTCAATTACACTTTCTCCCTCCTACCTTACCTCACTGTTCTCCCACTACAACCCAGCCCACACACTTTGTTCCTCTAATGCTAGCCTACTCCCTGTACCTCTATTTGTTTATCCCATTGCAAACTTCTCACCCACATACTGGTGCTTGCCTGGAACACCCTCCCTCTTCATATCTAACAATTGCTCTCCACACCTTCAAAGCCTTTATTGAAGGCACACCTACTAGAGGCTTTCCCTGACTAAATTCTCATTTCTTCTTCTTCCACTCCCTTCTGCATCACCTTTGCACTTGGATTTGCTTCCTTTTTACACCCCTCCCTCAACTGCACAGTTCTTATGTACATATTCATAATTTATTTATATTAATGTCTGTCTCCCCTCTCTAGACTGTAAGCTTGTTGTGCACAGGGAACATGTCTGCCAACTCTCTTATATTGTAGTCTCCCATGCTTTAGTATAATGCTCTCCACACAGTAAGTGCTTAATAAATACAATTGATGGATTGGTTATCTGCCTGAATCCTCAACCATTGACCCATTGTCATGGGGTGTGTAAATGAGCTAGACAAATGAGGGTACCAAAGAATGTGTAGAGAGGATTAGAGATGTAGGTAAAAACCTTTAAAGATTGTCTCTTTTCTGGGAAGGGAAATAGTGGTGATTTTAGGACACCGGAGTTTAATAATAATGATAATAATAATGTTGGTATTTGTTAAGTGCTTACTATGTGCATAGCACTGTTCTAAGTGGTGGGGTAGATAAAGAGTAATCAGGTTGTCCCACGTGAGGCTCGTAGTCTTAATCCCCATTTTACAGATGAGGTAACTGAGGCACAGAGAAGTTGTGACTTGCCCACAGCTGCAAAGTGGCAGAGCGGGGATTCGAACCCATGACCTCTGACTGCCAAGGCCATGCTCTTTCCACTGAGCTATGCTGCTTCTCTTGCAGAGCTCTATACACAATTCTGGGAGAGAACAGACAGGTGGGAACTAGTTATGCTTCCTGTCCATCAGAGGACTCCCAATCTGAGTATAAATTGGAAGAAAGGACAGGAGACAGACACACCAAGAGGGAAGAAATATTAAAATGTAACATGGATGTATACACACAATGGAACATCTTGATTTCCTTTTTCAAGAGATTCTTTCTACAGTTCATCAGTCACAAATCATGAACTGTGCTCCATTACCCCTATTGAAGTAAACTGGGAGGATGTCGAACTGAAAGAAAGATGTAAGCTTTTAAATTGATAACCACAACGTATGTCATAATTATATTTACACCCTTTATTCACCCCACCTTCAGGACCATGGCACTTATGTATTTAACTGCAGTTGATTTATTTATATTAATGCCTCTCTACCCTCTAGACTGTAAGCTCTTTTTGGGCAGGGAACATGTCTACAAAATCTGTTACATTGTAACAATGATTGACTGAATGATTATTTAGACCACAATTTAGAATTGTCCATAGGTTTAACCAAAATAAAAAGTAAAATAAAATGAAAACCTAGTATGTCACGTATGGCTCATAAGGACATTAGAAAGGGACATCTGTTAAGCTGAAAATGACTGAGTCTACTGTGAGAATCATATTCTATTTTAAAACCATCACCATTCCTAATCTTCTGAAGTTCTTTTCCAAGCACTTAATACAGTGTTTTGTCAATATTAAGCACTCTGTTAATTAAGATTGCTGTATTTGCTTCTTGATCAAATTTGTGTTTCTTATGTTTTTATTGCAATAAGCAGTTTTATTTATAGTGATCCATCCAACATCTTTTTTTTCAAAGATAGTTAATTTGGAAATATCAAAATTTAAATTATAAATCATGTTTTCACTGATAAGTATATTAGGCTATTTAAAATTTCATTAACGTTACAGACCACTGGTCCACCCAGCCCAACATTCTATCTGTTCCCCTCCCTCCCTCCCCTCCCTCCCCTCCCCCCGCCCTTCCCCCCCTCCTCCCCTTGCACCCACAGCTACTTTCAAGTGTGGCCTCTGGAACCCCCGCTCTATTACAGGCAAGCTACCTTTCATCCATGACCTTTTCCTCTCCCGCTCTCTCCTCCTCCTCGCCCTTTCGGAAACGTGGCTCTCTCCCGAAGACACGGTCTCCGCCGCCGCTCTCTCCAGCGGAGGCCTCTCCTTCTCCCACTCCCCCAGACTCACCGGTAAGGGAGGAGGCGTCGGCTTCCTCCTCTCGCCCCGATGCCGCTTCCGCACTATCCCTCCTCCCCCCTCCCTCTCCTTCCCCTCCTTCGAAGCCCATATCATTCGCCTCTACCACCCACTCCAGTTACTTGTCGCCCTCCCGGTCCCACCTCCGACTTCTTCAACCACCTTGACCCCTTTCTCACCTTCCTTCTCTCCTTCTCTCTGCCCACTCTGATCCTTGGAGACTTCAACATCCATACGGATGTACCCGACGACTCCTCTACCGCCCGCCTGCTATACCTCCTCGACTCTGCCGACCTCCTCCTCCACCATACCGTGCCCACTCACCGACTCGGTCAAACCCTCGATCTCGTCATCTCCTACCGCTGCACTATCTCCTCACTCACCGACTCTGAAATCCCTCTCTCTGACCATAACCTTCTCACCTGCCTCATCTCTCACACTCCCTCCCCCTGCAAATCTTCGCTACGGCCCCACAGAGACCTCCGCTCTCTCGATCCCATCCGTCTTTCCAATAGCATCTCTCCTCACCTTGCTGCCCTGTCCTCTCTTCCCACTCTCGACGATCAGGTCTCCGCTCTCAACTCCACCCTCTCTACTCATCTCGACTCTCTCGCCCCCCTTTCCCTCCACCGCTCTCGCTCCACTAACCCACAGCCCTGGATCACCTCCTCCGTCCGCCTCCTACGCTCCTATGCTCGAGCTGCTGAGCGCTGCTGGCGAAAGTCCAAACACCAAGCCGACCTCACACACTTCAAATTTATCCTTTCCTGCTTTAACTCTGCCCTCTCCTCCGCCAGGCAAAGCTTCTTCTCCTCCCTCATCGACACCCATGCCCGTCACCCCCGCCGATTGTTCCGGACCTTTAACTCTCTCCTTAGGCCCCCTGTTCCTCCCCCTCCCCCATCTCTCACCCCTAATGATCTGGCCACCTATTTCCTCACGAAAATCAACACGATCAGGTCTGAGCTCGCCAAAGTCACCCCTCCGCCTCTCCCCTCCCCCCCAACAACCCCCTCCCCTACTTTCCCATCCTTCCCTGCAGTATCCTCAGAGGAGATCTCCTCCCTCCTCGCAAGTGCCACCCCCTCCACCTGCGCCTCGGACCCCATTCCCTCTCACCTTCTTAAAACCATCGCCCCTGCCCTCCTCCCTTCCTTAACTTCTATTTTTAACCTCTCAATCTCCAAGGGCTCCTTCCCCTCTGCCTTCAAACATGCCCACGTCTCCCCCATCCTAAAAAAACCCACTCTTGACCCCACTTCCCCCTCCAGTTATCGTCCTATCTCCCTACTACCCTTCCTTTCCAAAATCCTAGAACGAGTCGTCTACAATCGATGCCTAGAATTCCTTAACTCCCATTCTCTCCTAGACCCCCTCCAATCTGGCTTCCGTCCCCTCCACTCTACCGAGACTGCTCTCTCTAAGGTCACCCATGACCTCCTTCTTGCCAAATCCAATGGCTCCTACTCCATTCTGATCCTCCTTGACCTCTCTGCTGCCTTTGACACTGTCGACCATCCCCTCCTCCTCCATACCTTATCTCACCTTGGCTTCACGGACTCTGTCCTCTCCCGGTTCTCCTCTTACCTCTCTGGCCGATCATTCTCGGTCTCCTACGCTGGAGCCTCCTCCCCCTCCCATCCTTTAACTGCTGGAGTTCCTCAAGGGTCAGTTCTTGGCCCTCTTCTGTTCTCCATTTACACTCACTCCCTCGGTGAACTCATCCGCTCTCACGGCTTTGACTACCATCTCTACGCAGATGACACGCAGATCTACATCTCCGCCCCTGTCCTCTCCCCCTCCCTTCAGGCTCGCATCTCCTCCTGCCTCTGGGACGTCTCCACCTGGATGTCGGCCCGCCACCTAAAACTCAACATGAGCAAGACTGAGCTCCTCATCTTCCCTCCCAAACCCGGTCCTCTCCCAGACTTCTCTATCACCGTGGATGGCACGACCATCCTTCCCGTCCCGCAGGCCCGCAATCTCGGTGTCATCCTTGACTCGTCCCTCTCGTTCACCCCACACATCCTGTCCGTTACCAAGACCTGCCGGTTTCACCTCTACAATATCGCCAAGATCCGCCCTTTCCTCTCCACCCAAACGGCTACCTTACTATTACGGGCTCTCGTTATATCCCGGCTAGACTACTGTGTCAGCCTTCTCTCTGATCTCCCTTCCTCCTCTCTCGCCCCGCTCCGGTCTATTCTTCACTCCGCTGCCCGGCTCATCTTCCTGCAGAAACAATCTGGGCATGTCACTCCCCTTCTTAAACAACTCCAGTGGTTGCCTATCGACCTCCGCTCCAAACAAAAACTCCTCACTCTAGGCTTCAAGGCTCTCCATCACCTTGCCCCTTCCTACCTCTCCTCCCTTCTCTCTTTCTACCGCCCACCCCGCACGCTCCGCTCCTCTGCCGCCCACCTCCTCACCGTCCCTCGGTCTCGCCTATCCCGCCGTCGACCCCTGGGTCACATCCTCCCACGGTCCTGGAACGCCCTCCCTCCTCACCTCCGCCAAACTGATTCTCTTTCCCTCTTCAAAACCTTACTTAAAAATCACCTCCTCCAAGAGGCATTCCCAGACTGAGCTCCTCTTCCCCCTCTACTTCCTCTGCCATCCCCCCTTTACCTCTCCGCAGCTAAAGCCTCATTTTCCCCTTTTCCCTCTGCTCCTCCACCTCTCCCTTCCTATCCCCACAGCACTGTACTCGTCCGCTCAACTGTATATATTTTCGTTACCCTATTTATTTTGTTAATGAATTGTACATCGCCTTGATTCTATTTAGTTGCCATTGTTTTTACGAGATGTTCTTCCCCTTGACGCTGTTTAGTGCCATTGTTCTTGTCTGTCCGTCTCCCCGATTAGACTGTAAGCCCGTCAAACGGCAGGGACTGTCTCTATCTGTTGCCGACTTGTTCATCCCAAGCGCTTAGTACAGTGCTCTGCACATAATAAGCGCTCAATAAATACTATTGAATGAATGAATGAATGAATCTGTGACAGGCGCCACAGAATGCTTGGAAAAGCCATATGATGATTGCATTTCTAGACACTGACCCTGAATGTTTACTATTTAACATCTCTAAACTTCCATCTAACAAACTGGGTTTATCCAAATTCTTCTTATACCTCTGCCTTTGGATGTACAACTCACTATAGAGAATTCTCTCACCCCTGGAGAATTGGGATTGTGGGTATGAATGCAATGACATGCTCCCCTAACATTTCCAGGGGCTCACTCCCACCTTCTCAGTAAGGACCTAAAGCCTGCAAGAAACTAAACTTGCAAAGAACTCCTACCTGTGTTCTTTCATCACCAGCTTTGAGATACTGCCCAAGCATCAACAAGGAATTTGCTCTCTTGTCTTGTTTTGTCTTTGCTGTTGAGTCATCTCTGACCCATAGTGACTCCATGGACACATCTCTCCCGGAATGCCCCACCTCCATCTTCAATCATTCTTGTAGTGTATCCATAGAGTTTTCTTGCTGAAAATATGTAAGTGGTTTACCATTGCCTTCTTCCAAGCAGTAAACCTGAGTCTCCATCCTCGAATCTCTCCTGTGCTGCTGCTGCCCAACAGAGGTGAGTTTTGACCTGTAGCAGATTGCCTTCCACTCGCTATCCACTGCTCGAGCTAGGAACGGAATGGGTATGCCTCTGCTTCACTCTCACTTCTGTAGCCGAGACTGGTAAAGTATTGGAAGGTCTCCAGGTGTGATTCTGAGAAGGGAATATGCTCTCACGGACTCCAAAATGTGTTTTCTAGCCTTATGTCAGTCTCCATAATACTACAAAGTAAACATAATAATAATGATGATGGTGGTATTTGTTAAGTGTTTATGATGTACTAAACATTGAATTACGTCACAGTCCCTGTCTGCATGTCCCCCTTACTGTCTTGTGTCTGGCTTGTGTGTATCTATTCCTTGGCTATGTTAATGCATCCTTATGGTGGTCAGCAAAGTGTGAACCTAATCCCCTAACCTTTTTAAACAAAAAAAAATTGGATGTGGGAATCATTCTAAAATCTTCAGTAAAAACCAAATTGGAGAATTAAATGGGTCTCTTGGATATCTTTGTCATTTTTGATGGATCTTCACTTCCAGGCAGGTGACTCCACTGATTTCCTCAGCCAGCTTTCTGCTTTTGCAGAATGTTTCTCCCTTTGAATTTTCTACCCTCTCTTTTGATATTTCCACGTCTTCCGGCTTCTCCTGTTTAATGTTTAATCTACTTCTGCCATCACAGTTTTTCTCCTTCTCAATTTGATTCCCTCTGAGCTATCCCTGTACTCCTCTGTCCTGGAAAGAACACTCTAAATTTGCCAGTTCTGGTTTCTAAGTTTTTTCCTGGATTTTTAGCTTAGAAAAATGCCCTACCACCTTTCTTTAAGCTATGGCAGCTTGGCAGAATTAGGTATGGTATTCATTCTCTCCCTCTTTCAAGAAACTTTTAAATCTGTGATCTCATCCATCCTTCTCTACATGCTTCAAGGAAGAGAAGTTTTCTTTCCCATAAAAGTCATCTATATCATAACATTCTGTTCTTTTATAATGAATTATTATGTCATAATAGTCTACCATGGCAACTTAACATCTGCCTACATTTTGATGTCTTAAAGCCTGGGCCCATTGGAATTTTTGCTTGTGTACCTAAAGGAAAATCACTAAGCCCTGCTTCCTTTTTCTACTTTTGCTATATTTGAGTAAGAATTTATATTTGTTGAGGAACATTAGATTAATTTGACTGAAGGGAGATGCCCTGTTCGCATAGTATAGAAAGTAACCTAGGGTGTAACCCAAAGAGGGGAGAGGGATGTAGTAATCTATTTTATCATGATACATCTGTATGGGTAGGCAATGGGGGGGCTGGAGGGGGTGACTTGCCTAAGAAACATTTGATTGGATTATAAATGTGTCTGGATATCCTATTAGATCTAACAATCCCTAGAAAAAGGAGTTGAATTTAATACCTTGTCCCATGTGGGGTTCACAGGTAATACTCTGAAAAATAATCTGGGCAGCAGAGTGAAGTAAGGACCAGAGTGGGGAGGGTCTGTAGTATGCAGAAGTTAAGGAAGGATATGGTAAGTGCTTGGATCAATGTAGTAAGAGTTCAGTTGGAGAGGAAAGAGTGGATTTTAGTGATGTTGTGAAGGTATAACTGATAGGATTTGGTGAAAAATTGAGAGAGAGATGAGTCAGGATAATGCCAAGGTTATAAGCTTATGAGACAGGGAGGATAGTGTTGTTTTCCAGTGATAGGAAACACATGGGAAGGAAAGAGTTTGGGAAGTAATATGGCCTAGTGGAAAGAACATGGACCTGAGAGTTCTTCCCTTTTCCTTGTGACCTTGGGCAAACCACTTAACTTTTCTGTGCCTCTACCCTTATCTGCAAAATGGGAATTCAATACCTATCCTTCCTCCTACTTAGACTGTGAACCCCTTGTGGGACCTGATTATCTTGTACCTACTCTAGTGCTTAGTACAATGCTTGGCATATAGGAAGCACTTAAATATCTCTATTTTTAAAGAAAAGGCAATGTAAACTGCTCTTTTATTAGAGCTTCTTGAAGGATTTTCCCTAATGAATGTGTCATAGTGCAAAATGTGTCAGCCCATTGTGGAATCCTTGTTCTTGTTTCTCTAGGAGTGTATTACTGATTTTTAATACATTTGGTCAATTCTTTGTTTCTTGATTATTCATTAATGCAACCAATTCATAGTATATATTGTGTGAAAAGCACTTAATGCTTAGGAGCATAAAATTAATAGGCATGATTTCTGCCTTCAAGTAGCTTATAATCTAGTAGGAGAGCTCAACATTTAAATAAAATACAGAAAGGAGGAAATATTGGAGGAGTTCCATGAGGATGGTGATGATGATTGCAGTATCCATTAAGGGCTTACAATGTGCCAAGCATTATACTAAACCTTGGGGTAGATGTGAGGTAATCAGATTAGATACAGTCCCTGTTATTCATGGGATTCACAGTCTAAGTAGGAGCCAGAACATGTATTGCATTCCTATTTACATATAAGGAAACTGAGACTGAGAAGGTAAGTGACTTGCTCAAAGTCACACAGCAAGTTGATGACAGAGCTGGAATTAGAACTCAGGTCCTTGGAGACTCAGGCAAAGGCTTCTTGCCACTAGACCATATGTTTGAAGATTTGACTACCCATGTACTGGCATTGAAGTTGAGGTATGTAGGGTGGTGTAGACAAGGAAAGACTTCTGGAGGGGGTTTGATTTCTGAAGGTCTGTAAACTTTCAGATGTGAGGAGAGGGAGTTTCAGAACCAGCATATGTACAAGGCAGTAGAAAGAAACATGAGAAGGAAGCCCGGTGCCAATATCTCCTTAAGAAGAATGCAGAACATCAGCTGAGATTAAGTGAGAGAAGAATGGATAAGGATGGAGAAAACTGACTGAGAGCCTTGGAGAGAATGGTCAGGAGTTTCTGCTTGATGTCAAGGCAAATGAGCAATCAAAGGAATGATAATAATAATAATAGTAACAATTTTGGGATTTTTTAAGCACTTACTATATGCCAAGTACTGTATCAGTACTTGAGAAGCAGCATGGCATAATGGCTAGAGCATGGGCATGGGAGTCAGAAGGTAATGGGTTCTAATCCTGACTTTGCCACTTATTTGCTAGGTGACCTTGGGCAAGTCACTTTACTTCTCTGGGCCTCAGTTCTCTCATCTGGAAAATGGGGCTTGAGGCTGTGAGCCCCACTCGGGACAGGGTTTGTGTCCAACCTGATTTGCTTATATCCTTTCCAGAGTGTAGAGCAGTGCCTGGCACATAGTTAGTGCTTAACAAATACCACAGTTGTTATTATTACTATTATTATCATTATTATTGTACTACGTGCATATTGTACTACGGGCTCACAAACTATGTAGGAAGAAGAACAGGTTTTGCATATTGCAGATGAGGGAACAGAGGCGTAGAGAACTTGCCCTGGATCACACTTCAGGTAAGTGGCAGAGCCAGGATTAGAACCCAGTTCTTCAGACTCCTGGGCCTGTACTTTTTCCACTAGGCCATGCTTCTTCTCTGGAATATTTTTGAAGAGTAGGGAGAAGTGTGCAGATGAATGTTTTAGAAAAGTGATCCAGGCAGCTGACTGAATGATAAGGCTAGAGAAAGGAGAGAGTAGAGGTGAGGAGTCAGTTGGATTATGACAAGTGCTTGCACCAGGGTGGTGGCCATTTAGATCAGCTGGGTCCTAGAAATGTTGTAAAGGAACAGAAGCAGCACGGCCTAATGGAAAGTCCAAGGGCCTGGGAATTAGAGAGCCTAGGTCCTTGTCCCAGTTCAGTCAATTGCTTGCTTTGTTATCTTAGGCAAGTCACTTAACTTTGTGGCTCAGTTCTCCTGTTCTTGCTTCTACTTATACTCTGAGCCCCATGTGGGACAGGGACTCTGTCCAACCTAATTAAATTGTAATATATATCCTGGGGCTTAAAACAATGTTGGACACATAGTAAGCACTTAACAGATACCTTAAATAAAAGAAAAGCTGCCAGGACATGGTGACAGATTGAATATAGGGGTTGGAAGAGGGATGAATCATGGCTAAAATCGAGGTTTTAAGAAATGGGCTAAAGTAATGTTGCAGGGGAGGGGACTGTTATCAGATTTGATGGGAATGTTAAGTGGATGTGAGGATTTGGAAGGGAAGATGAGGAGTTCATTTTTGGACAGCTCCAGCTTGAGGTGCCAGTGGGACCTGAATGAAAAGATCTCCTGGAGGCAAGAGGAAATGAAATTGCAGAAACTGGGCTCGTACACTTTATACTATTTCTTAAGGGAATGCTACCTCATTTAGTTGTTTTTTTTTTTTTATTATTTAACACTATTTCAAAGGAACAATGAAAAGTGCTAATTGGAAAATACATGTACTGAATTTCATCTGTTGGGATAAACAGATGAGCCTCAACCTTGAGGTTTGAGAATGGATTGTAGTGATTGTTTGCCCAGTGACTTTTGCCCTCTTGTCCATTCCAGGCATTCTCTCCCAAGACTTGAATGTCGACAGATGAGTAGGCAGGCAGGGGTGG
Source organism: Ornithorhynchus anatinus (assembly GCF_004115215.2). Classification (NCBI taxonomy): domain Eukaryota; kingdom Metazoa; phylum Chordata; class Mammalia; order Monotremata; family Ornithorhynchidae; genus Ornithorhynchus; species Ornithorhynchus anatinus. The sequence goes on along the minus strand of NC_041732.1, from coordinate 89,274,708 downwards.
AAAACACTCCTTAGAGCATGAAAAGATTTTATTCATGCCAGGACCCATTTAATGGCTTTGTGATCCCAGCATAGAACAGAAGGTGGTTACCTAGGGAGCTGCTCTGGATTATGACAAGCACGATCTAGGCAGTTATTTTTCAGGATTGTCCCTAGACCTGTCCACCTTCTGCAATTCCCCTGGTGGGGAGGGGATTAAGGGTGTGGGGGTTCTTCAGTAAGAAACCTTCACTGTCATTTGCAGGCTGAACTGGAATTAACAACCAAGTCCTCTGATTCCTTGAGCAGTTCTCTTTCCACGGATGGGTTCTGGTTGTACTTTCATTCAACAGTACCAAGTGCTTGGTACAGTGCACTGCATTCAGTAGGTCCTCAATAAATATCATTACTCCTATCAGCATTTATAGTTTATGTCTACTCTGGGACAAATTAAGTTTATGAAGGCAACTAGGGGTTTCACTTTGTGAGCCACATCAGCACAGGACAATTCCAGTGGTAATTTCTAGCCTAGCCTTCTAGAGAACTGAGCTGTGTAGGCTAGGATAAAGGTTTTAGAAGACAAATACAATGTTCAAGACCTCTAAGGCTGTTCCAGGAAGCCTTAAATCAACACATCCAACTGGAAGGGAATGGTTTAGTGAATAGAGCACAGGCCTAGGAGTCAGAAGGTCTTGGGTTCTTATCCCGGCTCTGCCACTTTTCTGCTGTGTGGCCTTGGGCCAGTCACTTAACATTTTTGTGCCTCAGTTACCTCATCTGTAAAATGGGATTAAGACTGCAAGCCCTATGCGGAACAGGGACGGTGTCCAACCTGATTTGCTTGTATTCATCCCAATGCTTAGTACAGTGCCTGGCACATAGTAAGCACTTAACAATACCATAATTTTTCATTTTTGTTTTTAATTTGGTGCTCTTCCAAATTCTAACACCCTTTATCCATCTATTTGAACGGATAGGAGATACCGGAACTTCTCTAATAGGAAATGGTTTACATTAATCAGTGATTATCTCTGATTGGTTGACAATTTTGATTAACTTGGGACAGCTTCCTTTCATGAAGATGGTTAGCAATCTCATCAGAGATAGTCTATTTCCAATGACAGTGCCTGCACGAGAAGATGAGTTAAGAATTGTCTATTAGCTCTACAATATCAGGAAGCAGGATGGTGGAGGGTTGGGGAAATGGAGAAGAAAGAGCAGCTCAACCTAGCACTTGCATTCTGGCATGTGGAAGTGTGAAAGAAAGTACTATTAGCTGACTAACAAATCATAGTTCAATTGGCCCATTAAGTCTCGTGCAGATCCAAGCATATTTTTCAACCTGCTGTTACGATGGCCCAGTGGAGACATTTCAGTAGCCCATGAATTTCCATTGTTTTGCCTCAGATTTAAGATGCTTTTCTTCTAATGTCAATTGTGATAAAAAATACTTAAAGCTCCCTAGGCCCTACAAGGTACTACCTCTTGAACAAACACAATATTTAGGTATTTTTGTAAAGTGATTACTTGTTGTATTTGCATCCTTAAGTAGAGTGGTTGAAATGGCTATTTTGAGCCTGCGTGTGAAGTCAGAATAAGAAAACAATTGGAGTTGAAGATTTACTAGGAATATAAAATACTATTTCTACTAGGATGAATAGTGGTTGAGTTGACAAATGGAATGGGTACCTTGAAAATCGACTTCATTTTTCATGGCTCTGAAGTTTTTATATTTTTTTCTGATCATTAAAAACTCATTAAAACTCAAGAATAGCTTAATGTGATTTGTGAAAGCATTACAACCAAACTAAAGAAGACTAGTAGTGAAAATTAGCTTAAATGGGTTATTTGAAAATTTTTCTGGACTTTCAGCATCAATCTGTTGTTTCTTCTTGGCCATAACTTTCCCAGCTGACAATTAATTTTTTCATCTGTAGTGTTTGGACTAATAATAATAATAATAATGCTGGTATTTGTTAAGCGCTTACTATGTGCAGAGCACTGTTCTAAGCGCTAGGGGGTAGACACAGGGGAATCAGGTTGTCCCACGTGGGGCTCACAGTCTTAATCCCCATTTTACAGATGAGGTAACTGAGGTACAGAGAAGTGAAGTGACTTGCCCACAGTCACCCAGCTGACAGGTGGCAGAGCCGGGATTTGAACTCACGACCTCTGACTCCAAAGCCCGTGCTCTTTCCACTGAGCCACGCTGCTTCTCTGGTGAGAGGGTCGGTACCAGAGTCTCTCTGGACTACTGGTGAGAGGGTCGGTACACTCTATAGCCTTGGGTAAATATTGTTCTGACACTTGTGACTGAATTATCTAAGATTGAAGGAGGTTAAAATAACAGAACCCTAGAAGCAAGTTAATTTCCTTCAGGGTAACAATAACAATAATAATTGTGGTAATTGTTAAGCACTTTTGTGCCAGGCCCTGTTCTAAGCCCTGGGGCAGATACAAGTTAATCAGGTTGGACACAGACCCTGTCCCATTTGGGGCTCACAGACTTAATCCCCATTTTACAGATGAGATAACTGAGGCATAGAGAAGTTATTTGCCCAAGGACAGACAGAAAATTTGTGGCAGAGGCAGGATTTGAACCCAGATCCTTCTGACTTCCAGGCCCTTACTCTACCTGATTTGCTTGTATCCACCATACCGCTTAGTATAGTGCCTCTCACATAATAAGTGCTTAACAAGAACCATTATTATTATTATTATTATTATGGTTATTATTATTATCTATTAGGGTACAGAAATGAGGGCTATAGACATCTTCTGTATAAACAATCCAAACCTATTTACTCATGGGGATATGAAAAAAATATCTGGCATGGCATAATTTTGCAACGTATAGTAAGATTGGGTGGCAGAGGTGACAGCTAGTTATTTAATAATAATAATAATAATAACAGTAATAATGACATTTGTTAAGCCCTTATTATGTGCCAAGCAGTGTACTAAACGCTGGGTTGGATACAAGCAAATCGGGTTGGACACAGTCCCTGTCCCATCTGGGGCTCAGAGATCAAGAACAGAAAATGGTTTTCAAAACTTTTTTCCCCCCAGATCGGTGATGTCATGGATATCATCATACCAAAACCAAAAAGATTAATGTCTGATACATCTTCAACTTCTCTGTGCCTCAGTTTCCTTATCTATTAAATGCAGATAAGATACTGTTCTCCCTCATAGACTGTGGGTCCTATGTGTGGTGAGCACACAACAAGCTGCCTTATTGGTGACTGTGATTCAACAAACAACAAGGCACTGATGGGCTTTACCTGAGGGCAAGTGATTGCTGGCCTGAGGGGGTAGAACATATAGGGAAGTGGGGTTTTCTCTCCTTGCTCTGCCTGCTAATGGGCCTGGACCAAACAAGGACTGCCATGTAGAGCCAAACCTGCAATGCCCAAGGCAGATAAAAGCCGGTTGTTTTGAATCGTGAGGAGGCACACAGAAGTTACATACAGAACTCAGCAAGCAAGGAGCACAGAGAAACACAATGGACATGCTGATTCAGCACAGGGTAAGCTGAAGGATACAGAGGGAAGTACTTGGAGCAGAAGCTGCAGGAGAGCAGCACTTGAAAGCAGCAGAAGTCAGCAGTACTTGGAAGCAGAAAGAAGAAGCATCAGCAGAACAACATCCCTTGACCAGCAGAACAATATTGGACCCTGAGTGGAGTGAGTTAGAGTGTGTATGTGTCACTCCCTTGCACGTTGGTAACACTAAGTAAAAAGCTTTCCACAGTAACCTTGGCAATCAGAGGTGTGGTTGGACTTTACTTATGTGTTACCAAGACTCCCCCTGTCCAGGAAGGTCCTGGTTGGTATGAGCCTGGGGTGGCTTGCAACATTAAATAAGGCAGGGACTGAATCCATTCTAATTAATTAGTTTGTATATCTCCCAGCATTCAGCGCACTGCTGGGCACTAATTCAGTATTATAATTATTTCCAAAGCCACTTTAGATATTGAAAAATATTCATATGAAGACAGATAATGTGCTGCCCATAACATTATCATATGAGAAAAGATTATTTTAAATCTTTCAGAGATATTTGTTTTCTGACAAAGAGCATGCTCAAGTGGTACTTATTTCTTTGTTTCATAGGATCAGCTGAGATATTCACTTGCCTGAGACTGAGGCGTAATTTCTTGGATATGGTCTGCAGCGCCTCTTGCTTTCTGCTGTAATTTCTACCCCATCAATGGGCCACAGGCCGTCATCTGTTGTGGGTGTCATCTCTGTTGTCGGTCACCTTCTCATCTGTTTCAGCTCCCTGTATTCCCCAATGTTGACTTTGATGAACTAAATTCTTTACTCTTTTAACTTCCACTGGTCTGTGTGAAGCCATTGTTTTTTCTTAGACCCTTGTTTACTGCTTTCTTCTCTAATTGGCATTTAGTTATTCTCTCACCCAACATATGGCTGGTCTCTTTCTCTCACCATTTCTCCCATTATGGCGGCACTAATGCCAGAACTCTCTGGGAAGTTTAGAGTTCTGGAGTCCCCTGGGGCAGTGGTGCAGTTCCTGAGAGGGTTTTCTCTTTCAGAAGAGAGAGAGAAAGCTTATAGCTGAGGGGAGGGAAAAGGGCTTCCATCCCCCAGTCATTCCAAGTGACAGTGAAGGGTATGTGATACTAGCATATGTTGTCTACACTACTTTTGACTGGATTATAGGCATCCCTTGTCACCTGTATCTGATCATCCACTACCCAGTTGAAAGGGTTGATTTATGGCATGTTCGTGAACCATAACCTCTGATTGATTCCTTCAGGCAGGATCTGATAGACTGGAAGATCTACCAATCTTCTGATGGAGTGAAATCAGAAAGACAGAATGTTTTTGAAAAGTCAAAATTGGTATGCTTCTCTGGACCAACTGCCCATTTGTCCTGCCACACTCAAAACAGTGCTCTACACATAGTAAGCGCTCAATAAATACGATTGAATGAATGAATGAACTCCTCCTGGCCGAGTGCTTCCACCCCACTTGCCCAAGCTTCACAATCTCCCTGTCTGGGGCTGGCACCTGCAGTGACAGAGCCTCCTTCCATCTCCTCTCTTTCCCCGGAGGGACAGAGAGGTGACTGGGGGAGAAGGATTTTGGCTCACTAGAATACCCCTCCTCCCATTTCCCCAGCTCTGTCCCCTTGTCACTACACTGATAATTAAGCTAATTTAGACAAGGAATGAGGTGGAGAGTTTGGGGGGCAGCTTATCCAATCATCTTGGAAGCTTCACCAACTAAACATGTCATAGTTCAAAATATTGCTAAGTCATAAGGGAACCATGGTGAAACAGCAGTGTTTTCCAAATAGCTCCTACCACTCAATCACAGATGGAACACACATTTACATGCACGATCTTCATTAAGCTGTGTTGGGCAACATTTCATCTGGACATCACTGGACATGTTGACCAGTATAATTAACAAGAAGCACACTTGTGAGTAAAATTTTCTCTCAGTATTGTATTTTTTGGACAGCTGTCTCTCTGAGTCTGCCTCTTCTCCACATCACACACAGTACACACACATAGAGATTATTCTCTGCTGTTTGCTGTTGTGGTGTCTGGCTTTTTTCATGTATTTTCATCTTGGTTTTCCAATCCTCCTGAAGATTCTGCTTGAAGAGTTCCATCCTTCTGAATGTCATGGACCAACCGAGTCTATAATAATAATAATAATAATGATTGTATTCGTTAAGTGCTTACTATGTGACAAGCACTGTTCTAAGCACTGAGGTAGATACAAGGTAATCAGGTTGCCCCAAGTTGGGCTCAGAGTCTTAATCCCCATTTTATAGATGAGGTAGTAACTGAGCCACAGAGAAGTTAAGTGACTTACCCAAAGTCACACAGCTGACAAATGGCAGAGCTGAGATTTGAACCCACAGTCTCTGACTGGCAAGTCCATGCTCTTTCTAGGAAGAGAAGAAGAAAAAAGAGAAAGTATGACTGAGGACTAGGAAAGTATCGATTGGAGCTAGGTACCACTCACAGGTTGATGCAACTTGGATAGTTCAGAATTTCCATCCTCTTCTTATGCTAACGTTCAGTCAGCAGTCATTAAAAGCCACCTAAAAATCCCCAGTACCTGTATGGAAGAGTAACAGTTATCAAACACATTAGGCAGTTGAACTAGTCTCAAGAGATGTTACAATTTAGCAGCTCCATGCTGGCTGCAAATCATTTCTGGCAACCTGGATCTCATCCCAGGCCTGAACTCCTACCTAACACAATAAAATGATACTAGCAATGAAAACTCACAATATTAGTGGGTGGGGAATGTGTCTGTTATATTACATTGTACTTTCAAGTGTTCAATATAGTGCTCTGGACACAGTAAGCACTCATTAAATATGACTGACTGGGTGATTGATTAACTGATGCAGGCACATGTATTTCATCCTTATATCGAAACCTCCGAAACAGAAGATCTGAGTAGATGGGGGTAGGATAAACAAGGTCAGATTTGCCCACACCTATACATTTATTTTTAAATAGAAACATTTATCAATGGAGTCAAAAAGCCAATAAAAGTACTCAATTTCAAGCCTAACTTTAAAATTATTTTCAATTAGAAGTGCATTTTATAGGATGTATAAAAAAGAATAGAAAGCTTGTGAAGATATCCTGTAAATATTCAAAAGTATCTTCTTTCCAAATGAAGGAATTAAAGGAAAAAATATTTTAGAAGTGTTTCTGAAAAAACACTGTGATTATCACAAGCAAGATAATCTTACCTTTCTATAGAGGAAAGAATGTTTTTCATTGTTTTTATTCTGATGGTGGATTTAACCATTGTTGTGCTAGACAGTTCTATTAATCTGACTTTGTCTTCTTCTCACAAGAAGAAAATAAACATTTTACCCTTTAATTGGAATGGATTTTTTGGCACAATAACAATTAAGATGCAAGTGGAAAAAATACTATGTCTTTCCAAACAACTTACTTTGTTGCTTAAGCTATATTCTTGTAACCTGTCTAGGACCCAGGGATGGCTTGTGTAGGATTTGTGCAGGCTGACAGCTGAACAATAGGTGAAAATAAAATAGATTTCTCCTCGCAATTAAAAAGTGAAGGAATACTTTTTTTCTCTCCTTTATCCTGGCAAGGAAAATATCAAATACTTCTCCTTTTTGTCACTTCTAAACAAATAGCAAATGGAAAACTTTGTTTCAATCAATTATTAAAGAAAGTGTGACTTTACCAGCCATCCCCATAAGCACATCTTGCATTATCTGGATGGCCAACAATAGTCATTCTTTTCAGGGAAGGTGCTGACTTCCTCTTTGAGGGCTCTTCCTACACACAACCCTTGACTACCATCATTTGCCCAGTTGCATTCACTATCCACAGGACCTGACATCCTCTTCACTTTTTCCTTTGTTATCCCCCTTTCATAAAGCCTTTATACACTCTATGCTATGCTGACTTTCCTTCTATTCCTGTGTCCCAGCTGTCACCCACTCTACTACTTTCAGCTTTGTTTCACAGGGATTTTGTCCACCCTACTCCTCGCTTCAGCAAATGATAAAGCAGTTATTTGGACATCTTCCTGTCACTACTAATAATAACGATAATAATTGTGACATTTGTTAAGCACTTAATGTGACAAGCACTGCACTAAGCTCTAGGTGGATACAAGCATTTGGGGTTGGACACAGTCCCAGTCCCACATGGCGCTTACAGTCTTAATACCCATTTTACAGGTGAGATAATTGAGGCCAAGTGAAATGACTTGCTCAAAGTCACACAGCAGACAAGTGGCTGAGCAGAGATTAGAACCCAGGTCCTACTGGTGCCTGAGCAGAGATTAGAACCCAGGTCCTACTGACTCCCAGGCCTGTGCTCTATCCATTACACCAACTGCTTCTCATTCTGTTACCTCTCATGACCTTCTTTGTAACAGTGATCTGATCAATCAGTCAATCAATCGATCACATTTACTGAGCGTTTACTGTGTGCAATGCATGGAACTAAGTGCTTGGGTGAGTACAATACGGAGTTGGTAAACACATTCCTTAACTCTTTATCTTCCCACCCAAACCCTGCAAATACCCTGACTTCTCATCATGATAAATTGCACCATCACCCTTCCAGTCTCACAAGCCCACAACTTTTCATTATCTTTGACTCCTCTCATTCAAATCACACATTCAATCCATTACTAAATCCTGTTTGTTCAACCTTCACAGCATCAATAAAATCTGCCCTTTCATCTCCATCCAAACTGCTACCAAGATAATCCAAGGACTACCCTATCCTGCATTTATTACTCACTACCCTCCTTGCTGTCCTCCCTGCCCACTGGCTCTCCCTACTTCAGTACATATTTCATTCTGCTGCCTGGACCATTTTTCCATAAAAATATTCAAGATATCTTTCCCTACTCCTTAAGAACCTCCAGAAGCTTCCCATCTACCTCAGACACTCCATACCATCAGCTTTAAAGCATTCAATCACCTTGCCTCTTCATACTTCACTTTGTTACTCTCCTGCTACAACCCAGTCTCCATACTTCACTCTAATGCCAATGTACTTGTGGTACATCAATCCCATATATCTCATTCATTCATTCATTCATTCATTCATTCATTCAATAGTATTTATCGAGCGCTTACTATGTACAGAGCACTGCACTAAATGCTTGGAAAGTACAATTCGGCAACAGGTAGAGACAATCCCTGCTCAATAATGGGCTCACAGTCTAAATGGAGGAGACAGCAAAGCAAAACAGAACAAAACAAGTAGTCTGGTGTAGATATCATCAAGATAAATAGAATCATAGATATACACACATCATTAACAAAATAAATAGAGTAATAAATAATATATACTAATATGCACAGTGCTGAGGGGAGGGGAAGGGTGAAGAGCAGAGGGAGGAGGAAGGGGAAATGCGGAGGGGAAAAGGAGCAGAGTGAAAGGGGGGGCTCTCCACCAATCTCTCGCCCATGTCCTGCCTCTGGCCTGGAACGCCATCTCTCTTCATATCTGACAATTACTCTCCCCACTTTCAAAGTCATGTTGAAAGTACATCTCCTCCAAGAGGCCTTCCCTGACTAAGTACCCTCTTTTCCTCTTCTCCCACTGTCTTCTGTGCCACCTTGACTTGCTCTCTTTATTCATCCCCCCTCCCAGCCCCACTGCATTATGTACATAGCTGTAATTTGATTTATTTATATTAATTTCTGTCTCCCCCACTAGACTTTAAGCTTATTGTGGGCAGGAAGTATGTCTGTTATATTGTTGTAGACAGTAAGTGCTCAATAAATATGATTGACTGACTGATTCCCTACCCCCAGTGAGCTCACAGTATTGAAGGGGAGACGGACATTAATATAAATAAATAAATTATGGATATGTACTAAATTCTGAGGGGCTTAAGGAGGGGTGACTGAAGGGAGCAAATCTAGGTGAAAAAGAAAGGAATGGGTAAAGAAGAAATGAGATCTTAGTCACTGATGGCCTCTTGGAGGAGATGTGTCTTCAGTAAGGCTTTAAAGCTGGGGAGAGTCATTGAGTTTTACATATCAAATTAGAGGTACAGTCAGTTGATTGGGATTAGAGGAGTGAAGTGTTTGGGCTGGGTTGTAAGAGGAGCACTGCTTCACCTCAGAGTGTCTGGCTGTAATCTAATACCTCACTGTTTGTGACTCGGTTTTTCCCTTTGAATTTAAGTACTCTCAGCTCTGCCATAACATGATTTAGCTTGAGCATAATTAGGAAATTAGGGAAAGTTCTTCTGAAAATGTGCATTTGTCTGATTTTAGCATACCATTTTATTGAAGAAACAGCCTGACATAGCAGTGGAAAGGGTGAGTGCTTCCAAATGCTTTGTTGTTGTTGTTTTCTTCTGTCGAGTTGTGTCTGACCCATAGCGACGCCGTGGACACATCTCTCCCAGAATGCCCCACTTTCATCTGCAATCCTTCTGGTAGTGTATCCAGAGAGT